>NW_027526245.1:36772872-37353247 GCF_048455015.1 Haemaphysalis longicornis
AGTGCATACGTCGATGCGCAGAAGAGTCGCACAGGCACTCCCCGCTGTGGCGGTCCGCAATCTTCGATAGGGCTACCAGCAATCACCCGGCACGTGGACGATACCACGACTAGGCGATCCGTGGGACGGGGATGATGGTCACTTCTGTAAGAACAAACAGTGTGTCTCAGTTCGGCGCTCTTTCAGCCGCGACCGCTGCTGCCAAGTGGTGCCGAACAGCCACCCGTTGCCCTTTATATGCCGGAAGGAGTCCCACGTGGTCGGCGCCAGCAGTGCATACGTCGATGCGCAGAAGAGTCGCACAGGCACTCCCCGCTGTGGCAATCCGCAATCTTCGATAGGGCTACCAGCAATCACCCGGCACGTGGACGATACCACGAATCGCCGATCCGTGGGACGGGGATGGTGGTCACTTCTGTAAGAACAAACAGTGTGTCTCAGTTCGGCGCTCTTTCAGCCGCGACCGCTGCTGCCAAGTGGTGCCGAACAGCCACCCGTTGCCCTTTATATGCCGGAAGAAGTCCCACGTGGTCGGCGCCAGCAGTGCATACGTCGATGCGCAGAAGAGTCGCACAGGCACTCCCCGCTGTGGCAGTCCGCTATATTCGATTGGGCTACCAGCAATCACCCGGCACGTGGACGATACCACGAATAGGCAATCCGTGGGACAGGGATGATGGTCACTTCTGTAAGAACAAACAGTGTGTCTCAGTTCGGCGCTCTTTCAGCCGCGACCGCTGCTGCCAAGCGGTGCCGAACAGCCACCCGTTGCCCTTTATATGCCGGAAGGAGTCCCACGTGGTCGGCGCCAGCAGTGCATACGTCGATGCGCAGAAGAGTCGCACAGGCACTCCCCGCTGTGGCAGGCCGCAATCTTCGATAGGGCTACCAGCAATCACCCGGCACGTGGACGATACCACGAATAGGCGATCCGTGGGACGGGGATGATTGTCACTTCTGTAAGAACAAACAGTGTGTCTCAGTTCGGCGCTCTTTCAGCCGCGACCGCTGCTGCCAAGTGGTGCCGTACAGCCACCCGTTGCCCTTTATATGCCGGAAGGAGTCCCACGTGGTCGGCGCCAGCAGTGCATACGTCGATGTGCAGAAGAGTCGCACAGGCACTCCCCGCTGTGGCAGTCCGCAATCTTCGATAGGGCTACCAGCAATCACCCGGCACGTGGACGATACCACGAATAGGCGATCTGTGGGATGGGGATGATGGTCACTTCTGTAAGAACAAACAGTGTGTCTCAGTTCGGCGCTCTTTCAGCCGCGACCGCTGCTGCCAAGTGGTGCCGAACAGCCACCCGTTGCCCTTTATATGCCGGAAGAAGTCCCACGTGGTCGGCGCCAGCAATGCATACGTCGATGCGCAGAAGAGTCGCACAGGCACTCCCCGCTGTGGCAGTCCGCAATCTTCGATAGGGCTACCAGCAATCACCCGGCACGTGGACGATACCACGAATAGGCGATCCGTGGGACGGGGATGATGGTCACTTCTGTAAGAACAAACAGTGTGTCTCAGTTCGGCGCTCTTTCAGCCGCGACCGCTGCTTCCAAGTGGTGCCGAACAGCCACCCGTTGCCCTTTATATGCCGGAAGGAGTCCCACGTGGTCGGCGCCAGCAGTGCATGCGTCGATGCGCAGAAGAGTCGCACAGGCACTCCCCGATGTGGCAGTCGGATATCTTCGATAGGGCTACCAGTAATCACCCGCCACGTGGACGATACCACGAATAGGCGATCCGTGGGACGGGGATGATGGTCACTTCTGTAAGAACAAACAGTGTGTCTCAGTTCGGCGCTCTTTCAGCCGCGACCGCTGCTGCCAAGTGGTGCCGAACAGCCACCCGTTGCCCTTTATATGCCGGAAGGAGTCCCACGTGGTCGGCGCCAGCAGTGCATACGTCGATGCGCAGAAGAGTTGCACAGGCACTCCCCGCTGTGGCAGTCCGCAATCTTCGATAGGGCTACCAGCAATCACCCGGCACGTGGACGATACCACGAATAGGCGATCCGTGGGACGGGGATGATGGTCACTTCTGTAAGAACAAACAGTGTGTCTCAGTTCGGCGCTCTTTCAGCCGCGACCGCTGCTGCCAAGTGGTGCCGAACAGCCACCCGTTGCCCTTTATATGCCGGAAGAAGTCCCACGTGGTCGGCGCCAGCAGTGCATACGTCGATGCGCAGAAGAGTCGCACAGGCACTCCCCGCTGTGGCAGTCCGCTATATTCGATTGGGCTACCAGCAATCACCCGGCACGTGGACGATACCACGAATAGGCAATCCGTGGGACGGGGATGATGGTCACTTCTGTAAGAACAAACAGTGTGTCTCAGTTCGGCGCTCTTTCAGCCGCGACCACTGCTGCCAAGTGGTGCCGAACAGCCACCCGTTGCCCTTTATATGCCGGAGGGAGTCCCACGTGGTCGGCGCCAGCAGTGCATACGTCGATGCGCAGAAGAGTCGCACAGGCACTCCCCGCTGTGGCAGTCCGCAATCTTCGATAGGGCTACCAGCAATCACCCGGCACGTGGACGATACCACGAATAGGCGATCCGTGGGACGGGGATGATGGTCACTTCTGTAAGAACAAACAGTGTGTCTCAGTTCGGCGCTCTTTCAGTCGCGACCACTGCTGCCAAGTGGTGCCGAACAGCCACCCGTTGCCCTTTATATGCCGGAGGGAGTCCCACGTGGTCGGCGCCAGCAGTGCATACGTCGATGCGCAGAAGAGTCGCACAGGCACTCCCCGCTGTGGCAGTCCGCAATCTTCGATAGGGCTACCAGCAATCACCCGGCACGTGGACGATACCACGAATAGGCGATCCGTGGGACGGGGATGATGGTCACTTCTGTAAGAACAAACAGTGTGTCTCAGTTCGGCGCTCTTTCAGTCGCGACCGCTGCTGCCAAGTGGTGCCGAACAGCCACCCGTTGCCCTTTATATGCCGGAAGGAGTCCCACGTGGTCGGCGCCAGCAGTGCATGCGTCGATGCGCAGAAGAGTCGCACAGGCACTCCCTGCTGTGGCAGGCCGCAATCTTCAATAGGGCTACCAGCAATCACCTGGCACGTGGACGATACCACGAATAGGCGATCCGTGGGACGGGGATGATGGTCACTTCTGTAAGAACAAACAGTGTGTCTCAGTTCGGCGCTCTTTTAGCCGCGACCGCTGCTGCCAAGTGGTGCCGAACAGCCACCCGTTGCCCTTTATATGCCGGAAGGAGTCCCACGGGGTCGGCGCCAGCAGTGCATACGTCGATGCGCAGAAGAGTCGCACAGGCACTCCCCGCTGTGGCGGTCCGCAATCTTCGATAGGGCTACCAGCAATCACCCGGCACGTGGACGATACCACGAATAGGCGATCCGTGGGACGGGGATGATGGTCACTTCTGTAAGAACAAACAGTGTGTCACAGTTCGGCGCTCTTTCAGCCGCGACCGCTGCTGCCAAGTGGTGCCGAACAGCCACCCGTTGCCCTTTATATGCCGGAAGGAGTCCCACGTGGTCGGCGCCAGCAGTGCATACGTCGATGCGCAGAAGAGTCGCACAGGCACTCCCCGCTGTGGCAATCCGCAATCTTCGATACGGCTACCAGCAATCACCCGGCACGTGGACGATACCACGAATAGGCGATCCGTGGGACGGGGATGATGGTCACTCCTGTAAGAACAAACAGTGTGTCTCAGTTCGGCGCTCTTTCAGCCGCGACCGCTGCTGCCAAGTGGTGCCGAACAGCCACCCGTTGCCCTTTATATGCCGGAAGAAGTCCCACGTGGTCGGCGCCAGCGGTGCATACGTCGATGCGCAGAAGAGTCGCACAGGCACTCCCCGCTGTGGCAGTCCGCTATATTCGATTGGGCTACCAGCAATCACCCGGCACGTGGACGATACCACGAATAGGCAATCCGTGGGACAGGGATGATGGTCACTTCTGTAAGAACAAACAGTGTGTCTCAGTTCGGCGCTCTTTCAGCCGCGACCGCTGCTGCCAAGCGGTGCCGAACAGCCACCCGTTGCCCTTTATATGCCGGAAGGAGTCCCACGTGGTCGGCGCCAGCAGTGCATACGTCGATGCGCAGAAGAGTCGCACAGGCACTCCCCGCTGTGGCAGGCCGCAATCTTCGATAGGGCTACCAGCAATCACCCGGCACGTGGACGATACCACGAATAGGGGATCCGAGGGACGGGGATGATGGTCACTTCTGTAAGAACAAACAGTGTGTCTCAGTTCGGCGCTCTTTCAGCCGCGACCGCTTCTGCCAAGTGGTGCCGAACAGCCACCCGTTGCCCTTTATATGCCGGAAGGAGTCCCACGTGGTCGGCGCCAGCAGTGCATTCGTCGATGCGCAGAAGAGTCGCACAGGCACTCCCCGATGTGGCAGTCCGCAATCTTCGATAGGGCTAGCAGCAATCACCCGGCACGTGGACGATACAACGAATAGGCGATCTGTGGGACGGGGATGATGGTCACTTCTGTAAGAACAAACAGTGTGTCTCAGTTCGGCGCTCTTTCAGCCGCGACCGCTGCTGCCAAGTGGTGCCGAACAGCCACCCGTTGCCCTTTTTATGCCGGAAGGAGTCCCACGTGGTCGGCGCCAGCAGTGCATACGTCGATGCGCAGAAGAGTCGCACAGGCACTCCCCGATGTGGCAGTCGGATATCTTCGATAGGGCTACCAGCAATCACCCGCCACGTGGACGATACCACGAATAGGCGATCCGTGGGATGGGGATGATGGTCACTTCTGTAAGAACAAACAGTGTGTCTCAGTTCGGCGCTCTTTCAGCCGCGACCGCTGCTGCCAAGTGGTGCCGAACAGCCACCCGTTGCCCTTTATATGCCGGAAGGAGTCCCACGTGATCGGCGCCAGCAGTGCATTCGTCGATGCGCAGAAGAGTTGCACAGGCACTCCCCGATGTGGCAGTCCGCAATCTTCGATAGGGCTAATAGCAATCACTCGGCACGTGGACGATACCACGAATAAGCGATCCGTGGGACGGGGATGATGGTCACTTCTGTAAGAACAAACAGTGTGTCTCAGTTCGGCGCTCTTTCAGCCGCGACCGCTGCTGCCAAGTGGTGCCGAACAGCCACCCGTTGCCCTTTATATGCCGGAAGGAGTCCCACGTGGTCGGCGCCAGCAGTGCATACGTCGATGCGCAGAAGAGTCGCACAGGCACTCCCCGCTGTGGCAGTCCGCAATCTTCGATAGGGCTACCAGCAATCACCCGGCACGTGGACGATACCATGAATAGGCGATCCGTGGGACGGGGATGATGGTCACTTCTGTAAGAACAAACAGTGTGTCTCAGTTCGGCGCTCTTTCAGCCGCGACCGCTGCTGCCAAGTGGTGCCGAACAGCCACCCGTTGCCCTTTATATGCCGGAAGGAGTCCCACGTGGTCGGCGCCAGCAGTGCATACGTCGATGCGCAGAAGAGTCGCACAGGCACTCCCCGCTGTGGCAATCCGCAATCTTCGATAGGGCTACCTGCAATCACCCCGCACATGGACGATACCACGAATAGGCGATCCGTGGGATGGGGATGATGGTCACTTCTGTAAGAACAAACAGTGTGTCTCAGTTCGGCGCTCTTTCAGCCGCGACCGCTGCTGCCAAGTGGTGCCGAACAGCCACCCGTTGCCCTTTATATGCCGGAAGAAGTCCCACGTGGTCGGCGCAAGCAGTGCATACGTCGATGCGCAGAAGAGTCGCACAGGCACTCCCCGCTGTGGCAGTCCGCTATATTCGATTGGGCTACCAGCAATCACCCGGCACGTGGACGATATCACGAATAGGCAATCCGTGGGACGGGAATGATGGTCACTTCTGTAAGAACAAACAGTGTGTCTCAGTTCGGCGCTCTTTCAGCCGCGACCGCTGCTGCCAAGTGGTGCCGAACAGCCACCCGTTGCCCTTTATATGCCGGAAGGAGTCCCACGTGGTGGGCGCCAGCAGTGCATACGTCGATGCGCAGAAGAGTCGCACAGGCACTCCCCGCTGTGGCAGTCTGCAATCTTCGATAGGGCTACCAGCAATCACCCGGCACGTGGACGATACCACGAATAGGCGATCCGTGGGACGGGGATGATGGTCACTTCTGTAAGAACAAACAGGGTGTCTCAGTTCGGCGCTCTTTCAGCCGCGACCGCTGCTGCCAAGTGGTGCCGAACAGCCACCCGTTGCCCTTTATATGCCGGAAGAAGTCCCACGTGGTCGGCGCCAGCAGTGCATACGTCGATGCGCAGAAGAGTCGCACAGGCACTCCCCGGTGTGGCAGTCCGCTATATTCGATTGGGCTACCAGCAATCACCCGGCACGTGGACGATACCACGAATAGGCGATCCGTGGGACGGGGAAGATGGTCACTTCTGTAAGAACAAACAGTGTGTCTCAGTTCGGCGCTCTTTTAGCCGCGACCGCTGCTGCCAAGTGGTGCCGAACAGCCACCCGTTGCCCTTTATATGCCGGAAGGAGTCCCACGGGGTCGGCGCCAGCAGTGCATACGTCGATGCGCAGAAGAGTCGCACAGGCACTGCCCGCTGTGGCGGTCCGCAATCTTCGATAGGGCTACCAGCAATCACCCGGCACGTGGACGATACCACGAATAGGCGATCCGTGGGACGGGGATGATGGTCACTTCTGTAAGAACAAACAGTGTGTCTCAGTTCGGCGCTCTTTCAGCCGCGACCGCTGCTGCCAAGTGGTGCCGAACAGCCACCCGTTGCCCTTTATATGCCGGAAGGAGTCCCACGTGGTCGGCGCCAGCAGTGCATACGTCGATGCGCAGAAGAGTCGCACAGGCACTCCCCGCTGTGGCAATCCGCAATCTTCGATACGGCTACCAGCAATCACCCGGCACGTGGACGATACCACGAATAGGCGATCCGTGGGACGGGGATGATGGTCACTTCTGTAAGAACAAACAGTGTGTCTCAGTTCGGCGCTCTTTCAGCCGCGACCGCTGCTGCCAAGTGGTGCCGAACAGCCACCCGTTGCCCTTTATATGCCGGAAGAAGTCCCACGTGGTCGGCGCCAGCGGTGCATACGTCGATGCGCAGAAGAGTCGCACAGGCACTCCCCGGTGTGGCAGTCCGCTATATTCGATTGGGCTACCAGCAATCACCCGGCACGTGGACGATACCACGAATAGGCAATCCGTGGGACAGGGATGATGGTCACTTCTGTAAGAACAAACAGTGTGTCTCAGTTCGGCGCTCTTTCAGCCGCTACCGCTGCTGCCAAGCGGTGCCGAACAGCCACCCGTTGCCCTTTATATGCCGGAAGGAGTCCCACGTGGTCGGCGCCAGCAGTGCATACGTCGATGCGCAGAAGAGTCGCACAGGCACTCCCCGCTGTGGCAGGCCGCAATCTTCGATAGGGCTACCAGCAATCACCCGGCACGTGGACGATACCACGAATAGGCGATCCGAGGGACGGGGATGATGGTCACTTCTGTAAGAACAAACAGTGTGTCTCAGTTCGGCGCTCTTTCAGCCGCGACCGCTTCTGCCAAGTGGTGCCGAACAGCCACCCGTTGCCCTTTATATGCCGGAAGGAGTCCCACGTGGTCGGCGCCAGCAGTGCATTCGTCGATGCGCAGAAGAGTCGCACAGGCACTCCCCGATGTGGCAGTCCGCAATCTTCGATAGGGCTAGCAGCAATCACCCGGCACGTGGACGATACAACGAATAGGCGATCTGTGGGACGGGGATGATGGTCACTTCTGTAAGAACAAACAGTGTGTCTCAGTTCGGCGCTCTTTCAGCCGCGACCGCTGCTGCCAAGTGGTGCCGAACAGCCACCCGTTGCCCTTTTTATGCCGGAAGGAGTCCCACGTGGTCGGCGCCAGCAGTGCATACGTCGATGCGCAGAAGAGTCGCACAGGCACTCCCCGATGTGGCAGTCGGATATCTTCGATAGGGCTACCAGCAATTACCCGCCACGTGGACGATACCACGAATAGGCGATCCGTGGGATGGGGATGATGGTCACTTCTGTAAGAACAAACAGTGTGTCTCAGTTCGGCGCTCTTTCAGCCGCGACCGCTGCTGCCAAGTGGTGCCGAACAGCCACCCGTTGCCCTTTATATGCCGGAAGGAGTCCCACGTGGTCGGCGCCAGCAGTGCATTCGTCGATGCGCAGAAGAGTTGCACAGGCACTCCCCGATGTGGCAGTCCGCAATCTTCGATAGGGCTAATAGCAATCACTCGGCACGTGGACGATACCACGAATAAGCGATCCGTGGGACGGGGATGATGGTCACTTCTGTAAGAACAAACAGTGTGTCTCAGTTCGGCGCTCTTTCAGCCGCGACCGCTGCTGCCAAGTGGTGCCGAACAGCCACCCGTTGCCCTTTATATGCCGGAAGGAGTCCCACGTGGTCGGCGCCAGCAGTGCATACGTCGATGCGCAGAAGAGTCGCACAGGCACTCCCCGCTGTGGCAGTCCGCAATCTTCGATAGGGCTACCAGCAATCACCCGGCACGTGGACGATACCACGAATAGGCGATCCGTGGGACGGGGATGATGGTCACTTCTGTAAGAACAAACAGTGTGTCTCAGTTCGGCGCTCTTTCAGCCGCGACCGCTGCTGCCAAGTGGTGCCGAACAGCCACCCGTTGCCCTTTTTATGCCGGAAGGAGTCCCACGTGGTCGGCGCCAGCAGTGCATACGTCGATGCGCAGAAGAGTCGCACAGGCACTCCCCGCTGTGGCAATCCGCAATCTTCGATACGGCTACCAGCAATCACCCGGCACGTGGACGATACCACGAATAGGCGATCCGTGGGACGGGGATGATGGTCACTCCTGTAAGAACAAACAGTGTGTCTCAGTTCGGCGCTCTTTCAGCCGCGACCGCTGCTGCCAAGTGGTGCGGAACAGCCACCCGTTGCCCTTTATATGCCGGAAGAAGTCCCACGTGGTCGGCGCCAGCGGTGCATACGTCGATGCGCAGAAGAGTCGCACAGGCACTCCCCGCTGTGGCAGTCCGCGATATTCGATTGGGCTACCAGCAATCACCCGGCACGTGGACGATACCACGAATAGGCAATCCGTGGGACAGGGATGATGGTCACTTCTGTAAGAACAAACAGTGTGTCTCAGTTCGGCGCTCTTTCAGCCGCGACCGCTGCTGCCAAGCGGTGCCGAACAGCCACCCGTTGCCCTTTATATGCCGGAAGGAGTCCCACGTGGTCGGCGCCAGCAGTGCATACGTCGATGCGCAGAAGAGTCGCACAGGCACTCCCCGCTGTGGCAGGCCGCAATCTTCGATAGGGCTACCAGCAATCACCCGGCACGTGGACGATACCACGAATAGGGGATCCGAGGGACGGGGATGATGGTCACTTCTGTAAGAACAAACAGTGTGTCTCAGTTCGGCGCTCTTTCAGCCGCGACCGCTTCTGCCAAGTGGTGCCGAACAGCCACCCGTTGCCCTTTATATGCCGGAAGGAGTCCCACGTGGTCGGCGCCAGCAGTGCATTCGTCGATGCGCAGAAGAGTCGCACAGGCACTCCCCGATGTGGCAGTCCGCAATCTTCGATAGGGCTAGCAGCAATCACCCGGCACGTGGACGATACAACGAATAGGCGATCTGTGGGACGGGGATGATGGTCACTTCTGTAAGAACAAACAGTGTGTCTCAGTTCGGCGCTCTTTCAGCCGCGACCGCTGCTGCCAAGTGGTGCCGAACAGCCAGCCGTTGCCCTTTTTATGCCGGAAGGAGTCCCACGTCGTCGGCGCCAGCAGTGCATACGTCGATGCGCAGAAGAGTCGCACAGGCACTCCCCGATGTGGCAGTCGGATATCTTCGATAGGGCTACCAGCAATCACCCGCCACGTGGACGATACCACGAATAGGCGATCCGTGGGATGGGGATGATGGTCACTTCTGTAAGAACAAACAGTGTGTCTCAGTTCGGCGCTCTTTCAGCCGCGACCGCTGCTGCCAAGTGGTGCCGAACAGCCACCCGTTGCCCTTTATATGCCGGAAGGAGTCCCACGTGGTCGGCGCCAGCAGTGCATTCGTCGATGCGCAGAAGAGTTGCACAGGCACTCCCCGATGTGGCAGTCCGCAATCTTCGATAGGGCTAATAGCAATCACTCGGCACGTGGACGATACCACGAATAAGCGATCCGTGGGACGGGGATGATGGTCACTTCTGTAAGAACAAACAGTGTGTCTCAGTTCGGCGCTCTTTCAGCCGCGACCGCTGCTGCCAAGTGGTGCCGAACAGCCACCCGTTGCCCTTTATATGCCGGAAGGAGTCCCACGTGGTCGGCGCCAGCAGTGCATACGTCGATGCGCAGAAGAGTCGCACAGGCACTCCCCGCTGTGGCAGTCCGCAATCTTCGATAGGGCTACCAGCAATCACCCGGCACGTGGACGATACCATGAATAGGCGATCCGTGGGAGGGGGATGATGGTCACTTCTGTAAGAACAAACAGTGTGTCTCAGTTCGGCGCTCTTTCAGCCGCGACCGCTGCTGCCAAGTGGTGCCGAACAGCCACCCGTTGCCCTTTATATGCCGGAAGGAGTCCCACGTGGTCGGCGCCAGCAGTGCATACGTCGATGCGCAGAAGAGTCGCACAGGCACTCCCCGCTGTGGCAATCCGCAATCTTCGATAGGGCTACCTGCAATCACCCCGCACATGGACGATACCACGAATAGGCGATCCGTGGGATGGGGATGATGGTCACTTCTGTAAGAACAAACAGTGTGTCTCAGTTCGGCGCTCTTTCAGCCGCGACCGCTGCTGCCAAGTGGTGCCGAACAGCCACCCGTTGCCCTTTATATGCCGGAAGAAGTCCCACGTGGTCGGCGCAAGCAGTGCATACGTCGATGCGCAGAAGAGTCGCACAGGCACTCCCCGCTGTGGCAGTCCGCTATATTCGATTGGGCTACCAGCAATCACCCGGCACGTGGACGATATCACGAATAGGCAATCCGTGGGACGGGAATGATGGTCACTTCTGTAAGAACAAACAGTGTGTCTCAGTTCGGCGCTCTTTCAGCCGCGACCGCTGCTGCCAAGTGGTGCCGAACAGCCACCCGTTGCCCTTTATATGCCGGAAGGAGTCCCACGTGGTGGGCGCCAGCAGTGCATACGTCGATGCGCAGAAGAGTCGCACAGGCACTCCCCGCTGTGGCAGTCTGCAATCTTCGATAGGGCTACCAGCAATCACCCGGCACGTGGACGATACCACGAATAGGCGATCCGTGGGACGGGGATGATGGTCACTTCTGTAAGAACAAACAGGGTGTCTCAGTTCGGCGCTCTTTCAGCCGCGACCGCTGCTGCCAAGTGGTGCCGAACAGCCACCCGTTGCCCTTTATATGCCGGAAGAAGTCCCACGTGGTCGGCGCCAGCAGTGCATACGTCGATGCGCAGAAGAGTCGCACAGGCACTCCCCGGTGTGGCAGTCCGCTATATTCGATTGGGCTACCAGCAATCACCCGGCACGTGGACGATACCACGAATAGGCGATCCGTGGGACGGGGAAGATGGTCACTTCTGTAAGAACAAACAGTGTGTCTCAGTTCGGCGCTCTTTTAGCCGCGACCGCTGCTGCCAAGTGGTGCCGAACAGCCACCCGTTGCCCTTTATATGCCGGAAGGAGTCCCACGGGGTCGGCGCCAGCAGTGCATACGTCGATGCGCAGAAGAGTCGCACAGGCACTGCCCGCTGTGGCGGTCCGCAATCTTCGATAGGGCTACCAGCAATCACCCGGCACGTGGACGATACCACGAATAGGCGATC
Organism: Haemaphysalis longicornis; assembly: GCF_048455015.1. NCBI lineage: Eukaryota > Metazoa > Arthropoda > Arachnida > Ixodida > Ixodidae > Haemaphysalis > Haemaphysalis longicornis. The sequence continues at coordinate 36,784,645 of NW_027526245.1, forward strand.
CGTGGGACGGGGATGATGGTCACTTCTGTAAGAACAAACAGTGTGTCTCAGTTCGGCGCTCTTTCAGCCGCGACCGCTGCTGCCAAGTGGTGCCGAACAGCCACCCGTTGCCCTTTATATGCCGGAAGGAGTCCCACGTGGTCGGCGCCAGCAGTGCATACGTCGATGCGCAGAAGAGTCGCACAGGCACTCCCCGCTGTGGCAATCCGCAATCTTCGATACGGCTACCAGCAATCACCCGGCACGTGGACGATACCACGAATAGGCGATCCGTGGGACGGGGATGATGGTCACTTCTGTAAGAACAAACAGTGTGTCTCAGTTCGGCGCTATTTCAGCCGCGACCGCTGCTGCCAAGTGGTGCCGAACAGCCACCCGTTGCCCTTTATATGCCGGAAGAAGTCCCACGTGGTCGGCGCCAGCGGTGCATACGTCGATGCGCAGAAGAGTCGCACAGGCACTCCCCGCTGTGGCAGTCCGCTATATTCGATTGGGCTACCAGCAATCACCCGGCACGTGGACGATACCACGAATAGGCAATCCGTGGGACAGGGATGATGGTCACTTCTGTAAGAACAAACAGTGTGTCTCAGTTCGGCGCTCTTTCAGCCGCGACCGCTGCTGCCAAGCGGTGCCGAACAGCCACCCGTTGCCCTTTATATGCCGGAAGGAGTCCCACGTGGTCGGCGCCAGCAGTGCATACGTCGATGCGCAGAAGAGTCGCACAGGCACTCCCCGCTGTGGCAGGCCGCAATCTTCGATAGGGCTACCAGCAATCACCCGGCACGTGGACGATACCACGAATAGGGGATCCGAGGGACGGGGATGATGGTCACTTCTGTAAGAACAAACAGTGTGTCTCAGTTCGGCGCTCTTTCAGCCGCGACCGCTTCTGCCAAGTGGTGCCGAACAGCCACCCGTTGCCCTTTATATGCCGGAAGGAGTCCCACGTGGTCGGCGCCAGCAGTGCATTCGTCGATGCGCAGAAGAGTCGCACAGGCACTCCCCGATGTGGCAGTCCGCAATCTTCGATAGGGCTAGCAGCAATCACCCGGCACGTGGACGATACAACGAATAGGCGATCTGTGGGACGGGGATGATGGTCACTTCTGTAAGAACAAACAGTGTGTCTCAGTTCGGCGCTCTTTCAGCCGCGACCGCTGCTGCCAAGTGGTGCCGAACAGCCACCCGTTGCCCTTTTTATGCCGGAAGGAGTCCCACGTCGTCGGCGCCAGCAGTGCATACGTCGATGCGCAGAAGAGTCGCACAGGCACTCCCCGCTGTGGCAGTCCGCAATCTTCGATAGGGCTACCAGCAATCACCCGGCACGTGGACGATACCACGAATAGGCGATCCGTGGGACGGGGATGATGGTCACTTCTGTAAGAACAAACAGTGTGTCTCAGTTCGGCGCTCTTTCAGCCGCGACCGCTGCTGTCAAGTGGTGCCAAACAGCCACCCGTTGCCCTTTATATGCCGGAAGAAGTCCCACGTGGTCGGCGCCAGCAGTGCATACGTCGATGCGCAGAAGAGTCGCACAGGCACTCCCCGCTGTGGCAGTCCGCTATATTCGATTGGGCTACCAGCAATCACCCGGCACGTGGACGATACCACGAATAGGCAATCCGTGGGACGGGGATGATGGTCACTTCTGTAAGAACAAACAGTGTGTCTCAGTTCGGCGCTCTTTCAGCCGCGACCACTGCTGCCAAGTGGTGCCGAACAGCCACCCGTTGCCCTTTATATGCCGGAGGGAGTCCCACGTGGTCGGCGCCAGCAGTGCATACGTCGATGCGCAGAAGAGTCGCACAGGCACTCCCCGCTGTGGCAGTCCGCAATCTTCGATAGGGCTACCAGCAATCACCCGGCACGTGGACGATACCACGAATAGGCGATCCGTGGGACGGGGATGATGGTCACTTCTGTAAGAACAAACAGTGTGTCTCAGTTCGGCGCTCTTTCAGTCGCGACCGCTGCTCCCAAGTGGTGCCGAACAGCCACCCGTTGCCCTTTATATGCCGGAAGGAGTCCCACGTGGTCGGCGCCAGCAGTGCATGCGTCGATGCGCAGAAGAGTCGCACAGGCACTCCCTGCTGTGGCAGGCCGCAATCTTCAATAGGGCTACCAGCAATCACCTGGCACGTGGACGATACCACGAATAGGCGATCCGTGGGACGGGGATGATGGTCACTTCTGTAAGAACAAACAGTGTGTCTCAGTTCGGCGCTCTTTCAGCCGCGACCGCTGCTGCCAAGTGGTGCCGAACAGCCACCCGTTGCCCTTTATATGCCGGAAGGAGTCCCACGTGGTCGGCGCCAGCAGTGCATACGTCGATGCGCAGAAGAGTCGCACAGGCACTCCCCGCTGTGGCAATCCGCAATCTTCGATACGGCTACCAGCAATCACCCGGCACGTGGACGATACCACGAATAGGCGATCCGTGGGACCGGGATGATGGTCACTTCTGTAAGAACAAACAGTGTGTCTCAGTTCGGCGCTCTTTCAGCCGCGACCGCTGCTGCCAAGTGGTGCCGAACAGCCACCCGTTGCCCTTTATATGCCGGAAGAAGTCCCACGTGGTCGGCGCCAGCGGTGCATACGTCGATGCGCAGAAGAGTCGCACAGGCACTCCCCGCTGTGGCAGTCCGCTATATTCGATTGGGCTACCAGCAATCACCCGGCACGTGGACGATACCACGAATAGGCAATCCGTGGGACAGGGATGATGGTCACTTCTGTAAGAACAAACAGTGTGTCTCAGTTCGGCGCTCTTTCAGCCGCGACCGCTGCTGCCAAGCGGTGCCGAACAGCCACCCGTTGCCCTTTATATGCCGGAAGGAGTCCCACGTGGTCGGCGCCAGCAGTGCATACGTCGATGCGCAGAAGAGTCGCACAGGCACTCCCCGCTGTGGCAGGCCGCAATCTTCGATAGGGCTACCAGCAATCACCCGGCACGTGGACGATACCACGAATAGGCGATCCGTGGGACGGGGATGATGGTCACTTCTGTAAGAACAAACAGTGTGTCTCAGTTCGGCGCTCTTTCAGCCGCGACCGCTGCTGCCAAGTGGTGCCGAACAGCCACCCGTTGCCCTTGATATGCCGGAAGGAGTCCCACGTGGTCGGCGCCAGCAGTGCATACGTCGATGCGCAGAAGAGTCGCACAGGCACTCCCCGCTGTGGCAGTCCGCAATCTTCGATAGGGCTACCAGCAATCACCCGGCACGTGGACGATACCACGAATAGGCGATCCGTGGGACGGGGATGATGGTCACTTCTGTAAGAACAAACAGTGTGTCTCAGTTCGGCGCTCTTTCAGCCGCGACCGCTGCTGCCAAGTGGTGCCGAACAGCCACCCGTTGCCCTTTATATGCCGGAAGGAGTCCCACGTGGTCGGCGCCAGCAGTGCATACGTCGATGCGCAGAAGAGTCGCACAGGCACTCCCCGCTGTGGCAGGCCGCAATCTTCGATAGGGCTACCAGCAATCACCCGGCACGTGGACGATACCACGAATAGGCGATCCGTGGGACGGGGATGATGGTCACTTCTGTAAGAACAAACAGTGTGTCTCAGTTCGGCGCTCTTTCAGCCGCGACCGCTGCTGCCAAGTGGTGCCGAACAGCCACCCGTTGCCCTTGATATGCCGGAAGGAGTCCCACGTGGTCGGCGCCAGCAGTGCATACGTCGATGCGCAGAAGAGTCGCACAGGCACTCCCCGCTGTGGCAGTCCGCAATCTTCGATAGGGCTACCAGCAATCACCCGGCACGTGGACGATACCACGAATAGGCGATCCGTGGGACGGGGATGATGGTCACTTCTGTAAGAACAAACAGTGTGTCTCAGTTCGGCGCTCTTTCAGCCGCGACCGCTGCTGCCAAGTGGTGCCGAACAGCCACCCGTTGCCCTTTATATGCCGGAAGGAGTCCCACGTGTTCGGCGCCAGCAGTGCATACGTCGATGCGCAGAAGAGTCGCACAGGCACTCCCCGCTGTGGCAGTCCGCAATCTTCGATAGGGCTACCAGCAATCACCCGGCACGTGAACGATACCACGAATAGGCGATCCGTGGGACGGGGATGATGGTCACTTCTGTAAGAACAAACAGTGTGTCTCAGTTCGGCGCTCTTTCAGTCGCGACCGCTGCTGCCAAGTGGTGCCGAACAGCCACTCGTTGCCCTTTATATGCCGGAAGGAGTCCCACGTGGTCGGCGCCAGCAGTGCATGCGTCGATGCGCAGAAGAGTCGCACAGGCACTCCCCGCTGTGGCAGGCCGCAATCTTCAATAGGGCTACCAGCAATCACCTGGCACGTGGACGATACCACGAATAGGCGATCCGTGGGACGGGGATGATGGTCACTTCTGTAAGAACAAACAGTGTGTCTCAGTTCGGCGCTTTTTCAGCCGCGACCGCTGCTGCCAAGTGGTGCCGAACAGCCACCCGTTGCCCTTTATATGCTGGAAGGAGTCCCACGTGGTCGGCGCCAGCAGTGCATACGTCGATGCGCAGAAGAGTCGCACAGGCACTCCCCGCTGTGGCGGTCCGCAATCTTCGATAGGGCTACCAGCAATCACCCGGCACGTGGACGATACCACGAATAGGCGATCCGTGGGACGGGGATGATGGTCACTTCTGTAAGAACAAACAGTGTGTCTCAGTTCGGCGCTCTTTCAGCCGCGACCGCTGCTGCCAAGTGGTGCCGAACAGCCACCCGTTGCCCTTTATATGCCGGAAGGAGTCCCACGTGGTCGGCGCCAGCAGTGCATACGTCGATGCGCAGAAGAGTCGCACAGGCACTCCCCGCTGTGGCAATCCGCAATCTTCGATAGGGCTACCAGCAATCACCCGGCACGTGGACGATACCACGAATCGCCGATCCGTGGGACGGGGATGATGGTCACTTCTGTAAGAACAAACAGTGTGTCTCAGTTCGGCGCTCTTTCAGCCGCGACCGCTGCTGCCAAGTGGTGCCGAACAGCCACCTGTTGCCCTTTATATGCCGGAAGAAGTCCCACGTGGTCGGCGCCAGCAGTGCATACGTCGATGCGCAGAAGAGTCGCACAGGCACTCCCCGCTGTGGCAGTCCGCTATATTCGATTGGGCTACCAGCAATCACCCGGCACGTGGACGATACCACGAATAGGCAATCCGTGGGACAGGGATGATGGTCACTTCTGTAAGAACAAACAGTGTGTCTCAGTTCGGCGCTCTTTCAGCCGCGACCGCTGCTGCCAAGCGGTGCCGAACAGCCACCCGTTGCCTTTTATATGCCGGAAGGAGTCCCACGTGGTCGGCGCCAGCAGTGCATACGTCGATGCGCAGAAGAGTCGCACAGGCACTCCCCGCTGTGGCAGGCCGCAATCTTCGATAGGGCTACCAGCAATCACCCGGCACGTGGACGATACCACGAATAGGCGATCCGTGGGACGGGGATGATGGTCACTTCTGTAAGAACAAACAGTGTGTCTCAGTTCGGCGCTCTTTCAGCCGCGACCGCTGCTGCCAAGTGCTGCCGAACAGCCACCCGTTGCCCTTTATATGCCGGAAGGAGTCCCACGTGGTCGGCGCCAGCAGTGCATACGTCGATGCGCAGAAGAGTCGCACAGGCACTCCCCGCTGTGGCAGTCCGCAATCTTCGATAGGGCTACCAGCAATCACCCGCACGTGGACGATACCACGAATAGGCGATCTGTGGGATGGGGATGATGGTCACTTCTGTAAGAACAAACAGTGTGTCTCAGTTCGGCGCTCTTTCAGCCGCGACCGCTGCTGCCAAGTGGTGCCGAACAGCCACCCGTTGCCCTTTATATGCCGGAAGAAGTCCCACGTGGTCGGCGCCAGCAGTGCATACGTCGATGCGCAGAAGAGTCGCACAGGCACTCCCCGCTGTGGCAGTCCGCAATCTTCGATAGGGCTACCAGCAATCACCCGGCACGTGGACGATACCACGAATAGGCGATCCGTGGGACGGGGATGATGGTCACTTCTGTAAGAACAAACAGTGTGTCTCAGTTCGGCGCTCTTTCAGCCGCGACCGCTGCTGCCAAGTGGTGCCGAACAGCGACCCGTTGCCTTTTATATGCCGGAAGGAGTCCCACGTGGTCGGCGCCAGCAGTGCATGCGTCGATGCGCAGAAGAGTCGCACAGGCACTCCCCGATGTGGCAGTCGGATATCTTCGATAGGGCTACCAGTAATCACCCGCCACGTGGACGATACCATGAATAGGCGATCCGTGGGACGGGGATGATGGTCACTTCTGTAAGAACAAACAGTGTGTCTCAGTTCGGCGCTCTTTCAGCCGCGACCGCTGCTGCCAAGTGGTGCCGAACAGCCACCCGTTGCCCTTTATATGCCGGAAGGAGTCCCACGTGGTCGGCGCCAGCAGTGCATACGTCGATGCGCAGAAGAGTCGCACAGGCACTCCCCGCTGTGGCAGTCCGCAATCTTCGATAGGGCTACCAGCAATCACCCGGCACGTGGACGATACCACGAATAGGCGATCCGTGGGACGGGGATGATGGTCACTTCTGTAAGAACAAACAGTGTGTCTCAGTTCGGCGCTCTTTCAGCCGCGACCGCTGCTGCCAAGTGGTGCCGAACAGCCACCCGTTGCCCTTTATATGCCGGAAGAAGTCCCACGTGGTCGGCGCCAGCAGTGCATACGTCGATGCGCAGAAGAGTCGCACAGGCACTCCCCGCTGTGGCAGTCCGCTATATTCGATTGGGCTACCAGCAATCACCCGGCACGTGGACGATACCACGAATAGGCAATCCGTGGGATGGGGATGATGGTCACTTCTGTAAGAACAAACAGTGTGTCTCAGTTCGGCGCTCTTTCAGCCGCGACCACTGCTGCCAAGTGGTGCCGAACAGCCACCCGTTGCCCTTTATATGCCGGAGGGAGTCCCACGTGGTCGGCGCCAGCAGTGCATACGTCGATGCGCAGAAGAGTCGCACAGGCACTCCCCGCTGTGGCAGTCCGCAATCTTCGATAGGGCTACCAGCAATCACCCGGCACGTGGACGATACCACGAATAGGCGATCCGTGGGACGGGGATGATGGTCACTTCTGTAAGAACAAACAGTGTGTCTCAGTTCGGCGCTCTTTCAGTCGCGACCGCTGCTCCCAAGTGGTGCCGAACAGCCACCCGTTGCCCTTTATATGCCGGAAGGAGTCCCACGTGGTCGGCGCCAGCAGTGCATGCGTCGATGCGCAGAAGAGTCGCACCGGCACTCCCTGCTGTGGTAGGCCGCAATCTTCAATAAGGCTACCAGCAATCACCTGGCACGTGGACGATACCACGAATAGGCGATCCGTGGGACGGGGATGATGGTCACTTCTGTAAGAACAAACAGTGTGTCTCAGTTCGGCGCTCTTTCAGCCGCGACCGCTGCTGCCAAGTGGTGCCGAACAGCCACCCGTTGCCCTTTATATGCCGGAAGGAGTCCCACGGGGTCGGCGCCAGCAGTGCATACGTCGATGCGCAGAAGAGTCGCACAGGCACTCCCCGCAGTGGCGGTCCGCAATCTTCGATAGGGCTACCAGCAATCACCCGGCACGTGGACGATACCACGAATAGGCGATCCGTGGGACGGGGATGATGGTCACTTCTGTAAGAACAAACAGTGTGTCTCAGTTCGGCGCTCTTTCAGCCGCGACCGCTGCTGCCAAGTGGTGCCGAACAGCCACCCGTTGCCCTTTATATGCCGGAAGGAGTCCCACGTGGTCGGCGCCAGCAGTGCATACGTCGATGCGCAGAAGAGTCGCACAGGCACTCCCCGCTGTGGCAATTCGCAATCTTCGATACGGCTACCAGCAATCACCCGGCACGTGGACGATACCACGAATAGGCGATCCGTGGGACGGGGATGATGGTCACTTCTGTAAGAACAAACAGTGTGTCTCAGTTCGGCGCTCTTTCAGCCGCGACCGCTGCTGCCAAGTGGTGCCGAACAGCCACCTGTTGCCCTTTATATGCCGGAAGAAGTCCCACGTGGTCGGCGCCAGCAGTGCATACGTCGATGCGCAGAAGAGTCGCACAGGCACTCCCCGCTGTGGCAGTCCGCTATATTCGATTGGGCTACCAGCAATCACCCGGCACGTGGACGATACCACGAATAGGCAATCCGTGGGACAGGGATGATGGTCACTTCTGTAAGAACAAACAGTGTGTCTCAGTTCGGCGCTCTTTCAGCCGCGACCGCTGCTGCCAAGCGGTGCCGAACAGCCACCCGTTGCCTTTTATATGCCGGAAGGAGTCCCACGTGGTCGGCGCCAGCAGTGCATACGTCGATGCGCAGAAGAGTCGCACAGGCACTCCCCGCTGTGGCAGGCCGCAATCTTCGATAGGGCTACCAGCAATCCCCCGGCACGTGGACGATACCACGAATAGGCGATCCGTGGGACGGGGATGATGGTCACTTCTGTAAGAACAAACAGTGTGTCTCAGTTCGGCGCTCTTTCAGCCGCGACCGCTGCTGCCAAGTGGTGCCGAACAGCCACCCGTTGCCCTTTATATGCCGGAAGGAGTCCCACGTGGTCGGCGCCAGCAGTGCATACGTCGATGCGCAGAAGAGCCGCACAGGCACTCCCCGCTGTGGCAGTCCGCAATCTTCGATAGGGCTACCAGCAATCACCCGGCACGTGGACGATACCACGAATAGGCGATCTGTGGGATGGGGATGATGGTCACTTCTGTAAGAACAAACAGTGTGTCTCAGTTCGGCGCTCTTTCAGCCGCGACCGCTGCTGCCAAGTGGTGCCGAACAGCCACCCGTTGCCCTTTATATGCCGGAAGAAGTCCCACGTGGTCGGCGCCAGCAGTGCATACGTCGATGCGCAGAAGAGTCGCACAGGCACTCCCCGCTGTGGCAGTCCGCAATCTTCGATAGGGCTACCAGCAATCACCCGGCACGTGGACGATACCACGAATAGGCGATCCGTGGGACGGGGATGATGGTCACTTCTGTAAGAACAAACAGTGTGTCTCAGTTCGGCGCTCTTTCAGCCGCGACCGCTGCTGCCAAGTGGTGCCGAACAGCGACCCGTTGCCTTTTATATGCCGGAAGGAGTCCCACGTGGTCGGCGCCAGCAGTGCATGCGTCGATGCGCAGAAGAGTCGCACAGGCACTCCCCGATGTGGCAGTCGGATATCTTCGATAGGGCTACCAGTAATCACCCGCCACGTGGACGATACCATGAATAGGCGATCCGTGGGACGGGGATGATGGTCACTTCTGTAAGAACAAACAGTGTGTCTCAGTTCGGCGCTCTTTCAGCCGCGACCGCTGCTGCCAAGTGGTGCCGAACAGCCACCCGTTGCCCTTTATATGCCGGAAGGAGTCCCACGTGGTCGGCGCCAGCAGTGCATACGTCGATGCGCAGAAGAGTCGCACAGGCACTCCCCGCTGTGGCAGTCCGCAATCTTCGATAGGGCTACCAGCAATCACCCGGCACGTGGACGATACCACGAATAGGCGATCCGTGGGACGGGGATGATGGTCACTTCTGTAAGAACAAACAGTGTGTCTCAGTTCGGTGCTCTTTCAGCCGCGACCGCTGCTGCCAAGTGGTGCCGAACAGCCACCCGTTGCCCTTTATATGCCGGAAGAAGTCCCACGTGGTCGGCGCCAGCAGTGCATACGTCGATGCGCAGAAGAGTCGCACAGGCACTCCCCGCTGTGGCAGTCCGCTATATTCGATTGGGCTACCAGCAATCACCCGGCACGTGGACGATACCACGAATAGGCAATCCGTGGGACGGGGATGATGGTCACTTCTGTAAGAACAAACAGTGTGTCTCAGTTCGGCGCTCTTTCAGCCGCGACCACTGCTGCCAAGTGGTGCCGAACAGCCACCCGTTGCCCTTTATATGCCGGAGGGAGTCCCACGTGGTCGGCGCCAGCAGTGCATACGTCGATGCGCAGAAGAGTCGCACAGGCACTCCCCGCTGTGGCAGTCCGCAATCTTCGATAGGGCTACCAGCAATCACCCGGCACGTGGACGATACCACGAATAGGCGATCCGTGGGACGGGGATGATGGTCACTTCTGTAAGAACAAACAGTGTGTCTCAGTTCGGCGCTCTTTCAGTCGCGACCGCTGCTCCCAAGTGGTGCCGAACAGCCACCCGTTGCCCTTTATATGCCGGAAGGAGTCCCACGTGGTCGGCGCCAGCAGTGCATGCGTCGATGCGCAGAAGAGTCGCACCGGCACTCCCTGCTGTGGCAGGCCGCAATCTTCAATAAGGCTACCAGCAATCACCTGGCACGTGGACGATACCACGAATAGGCGATCCGTGGGACGGGGATGATGGTCACTTCTGTAAGAACAAACAGTGTGTCTCAGTTCGGCGCTCTTTCAGCCGCGACCGCTGCTGCCAAGTGGTGCCGAACAGCCACCCGTTGCCCTTTATATGCCGGAAGGAGTCCCACGGGGTCGGCGCCAGCAGTGCATACGTCGATGCGCAGAAGAGTCGCACAGGCACTCCCCGCTGTGGCGGTCCGCAATCTTCGATAGGGCTACCAGCAATCACCCGGCACGTGGACGATACCACGAATAGGCGATCCGTGGGACGGGGATGATGGTCACTTCTGTAAGAACAAACAGTGTGTCTCAGTTCGGCGCTCTTTCAGCCGCGACCGCTGCTGCCAAGTGGTGCCGAACAGCCACCCGTTGCCCTTTATATGCCGGAAGGAGTCCCACGTGGTCGGCGCCAGCAGTGCATAAGTCGATGCGCAGAAGAGTCGCACAGGCACTCCCCGCTGTGGCAATTCGCAATCTTCGATACGGCTACCAGCAATCACCCGGCACGTAGACGATACCACGAATAGGCGATCCGTGGGACGGGGATGATGGTCACTTCTGTAAGAACAAACAGTGTGTCTCAGTTCGGCGCTCTTTCAGCCGCGACCGCTGCTGCCAAGTGGCGCCGAACAGCCACCCGTTGCCCTTTATATGCCGGAAGAAGTCCCACGTGGTCGGCGCCAGCGGTGCATACGTCGATGCGCAGAAGAGTCGCACAGGCACTCCCCGCTGTGGCAGTCCGCTATATTCGATTGGGCTACCAGCAATCACCCGGCACGTGGACGATACCACGAATAGGCAATCCGTGGGACAGGGATGATGGTCACTTCTGTAAGAACAAACAGTGTGTCTCAGTTCGGCGCTCTTTCAGCCGCGACCGCTGCTGCCAAGCGGTGCCGAACAGCCACCCGTTGCCCTTTATATGCCGGAAGGAGTCCCACGTGGTCGGCGCCAGCAGTGCATACGTCGATGCGCAGAAGAGTCGCACAGGCAATCCCCGCTGTGGCAGGCCGCAATCTTCGATAGGGCTACCAGCAATCACCCGGCACGTGGACGATACCACGAATAGGCGATCCGTGGGACGGGGATGATGGTCACTTCTGTAAGAACAAACAGTGTGTCTCAGTTCGGCGCTCTTTCAGCCGCGACCGCTGCTGCCAAGTGGTGCCGAACAGCCACCCGTTGCCCTTGATATGCCGGAAGGAGTCCCACGTGGTCGGCGCCAGCAGTGCATACGTCGATGCGCAGAAGAGTCGCACAGGCACTCCCCGCTGTGGCAGTCCGCAATCTTCGATAGGGCTACCAGCAATCACCCGGCACGTGGACGATACCACGAATAGGCGATCCGTGGGACGGGGATGATGGTCACTTCTGTAAGAACAAACAGTGTGTCTCAGTTCGGCGCTCTTTCAGCCGCGACCGCTGCTGCCAAGTGGCGCCGAACAGCCACCCGTTGCCCTTTATATGCCGGAAGAAGTCCCACGTGGTCGACGCCAGCGGTGCATACGTCGATGCGCAGAAGAGTCGCACAGGCACTCCCCGCTGTGGCAGTCCGCTATATTCGATTGGGCTACCAGCAATCACCCGGCACGTGGACGATACCACGAATAGGCAATCCGTGGGACAGGGATGATGGTCACTTCTGTAAGAACAAACAGTGTGTCTCAGTTCGGCGCTCTTTCAGCCGCGACCGCTGCTGCCAAGCGGTGCCGAACAGCCACCCGTTGCCCTTTATATGCCGGAAGGAGTCCCACGTGGTCGGCGCCAGCAGTGCATACGTCGATGCGCAGAAGAGTCGCACAGGCACTCCCCGCTGTGGCAGGCCGCAATCTTCGATAGGGCTACCAGCAATCACCCGGCACGTGGACGATACCACGAATAGGCGATCCGTGGGACGGGGATGATGGTCACTTCTGTAAGAACAAACAGTGTGTCTCAGTTCGGCGCTCTTTCAGCCGCGACCGCTGCTGCCAAGTGGTGCCGAACAGCCACCCGTTGCCCTTGATATGCCGGAAGGAGTCCCACGTGGTCGGCGCCAGCAGTGCATACGTCGATGCGCAGAAGAGTCGCACAGGCACTCCCCGCTGTGGCAGTCCGCAATCTTCGATAGGGCTACCAGCAATCACCCGGCACGTGGACGATACCACGAATAGGCGATCCGTGGGACGGGGATGATGGTCACTTCTGTAAGAACAAACAGTGTGTCTCAGTTCGGCGCTCTTTCAGCCGCGACCGCTGCTGCCAAGTGGTGCCGAACAGCCACCCGTTGCCCTTTATATGCCGGAAGGAGTCCCACGTAGTCGGCGCCAGCAGTGCATGCGTCGATGCGCAGAAGAGTCGCACAGGCACTCCCCGCTGTGGCAGGCCGCAATCTTCGATAGGGCTACCAGCAATCACCTGGCACGTGGACGATACCACGAATAGGCGATCCGTGGGACGGGGATGATGGTCACTTCTGTAATAACAAACAGTGTGTCTCAGTTCGGCGCTCTTTCAGCCGCGACCGCTGCTGCCAAGTGGTGCCGAACAGCCACCCGTTGCCCTTTATATGCCGGAAGGAGTCCCACGTGGTCGGCGCCAGCAGTGCATTCGTCGATGCGCAGAAGAGTCGCACAGGCACTCCCCGATGTGGCATTCCGCAATCTTCGATAGGGCTACCAGCAATCACCCGGCACGTGGACGATACCACGAATAGGCGATCCGTGGGACGAGGATGATGGTCACTTCTGTAAGAACAAACAGTGTGTCTCAGTTCGGTGCTCTTTCAGCCGCGACCGCTGCTGCCAAGTGGTGCCGAACAGCCACCCGTTGGAATTTATATGCCGGAAGGAGTCCCATGTGGTCGGCGCCAGCAGTGCATAGGTCGATGCGCAGAAGAGTCGCACAGGCACTCCCCGCTGTGGCAGGCCGCAATCTTCGATAGGGCTACCAGCAATCACCCGGCACGTGGACGATACCCCGAATAGGCGATCCGTGGGACGGGGATGATGGTCACTTCTGTAAGAACAAACAGTGTGTCTCAGTTCGGCGCTCTTTCAGCCGCGACCGCTGCTGCCAAGTGGTGCCGAACAGCCACCCGTTGCCCTTTATATGCCGGAAGGAGTCCCACGTGGTCGGCGCCAGCAGTGCATACGTCGATGCGCAGAAGAGTTGCACAGGCACTCCCCGATGTGGCAGTCTGCAATCTTCGATAGGGCTACCAGCAACCACCCGGCACGTGGACGATACCACGAATAGGCGATCCGTGGGACGGGGATGATGGTCACTTCTGTAAGAACAAACAGTGTGTCTCAGTTCGGCGCTCTTTCAGCCGCGACCGCTGCTCCCAAATGGTGCCGAACAGCCACCCGTTGCCCTTAATATGCCGGAAGGAGTCCCACGTGGTTGGCGCCAGCAGTGCATACGTCGATGCGCAGAAGATTCGCACAGGCACTCCCCGCTGTGGCAGTCCGCAATCTTCGATAGGGCTACCAGCAATCACCCGGCACGTGGACGATACCACGAATAGGCGATCCGTGGCACGGGGATGATGGTCACTTCTGTAAGAACAAACAGTGTGTCTCCGTTCGGCGCTCTTTCAGCCGCGACCGCTGCGGCCAAGTGGTGCCGAACAGCCACCCGTTGCCCTTTATATACCGGAAGGAGTCCCACGTGGTCGGCGCCAGCAGTGCATACGTCGATGCGCAGAACAGTCGCACAGGCACTCCCCGCTGTGGCAGTCCGCAATCTTCGATAGGGCTACCAGCAATCACCTGGCACGTGGACGATACCACGAATAGGCGATCCGTGGGACGGGGATGATGGTCACTTCTGTAAGAACAAACAGTGTGTCTCAGTTCGGCGCTCTTTCAGCCGCGACCGCCGCTCCCAAATGGTGCCGAACAGCCACCCGTTGCCCTTTATATGCCGGAAGGAGTCCCACGTGGTTGGCGCCAGCAGTGCATACGTCGATGCGCAGAAGAGTCGCACAGGCACTCCGCGCTGTGGCAGTCCGCAATCTTCGATAGGGCTACCAGCAATCACCCGGCACGTGGACGATACCACGAATAGGCGATCCGTGGCACGGGGATGATGGTCACTTCTGTAAGAACAAACAGTGTGTCTCCGTTCGGCGCTCTTTCAGCCGCGACCGCTGCGGCCAAGTGGTGCCGAACAGCCACCCGTTGCCCTTTATATGCCGGAAGGAGTCCCACGTGGTCGGCGCCAGCAGTGCATACGTCGATGCGCAGAACAGTCGCACAGGCACTCCCCGCTGTGGCAGTCCGCAATCTTCGATAGGGCTACCAGCAATCACCTGGCACGTGGACGATACCACGAATAGGCGATCCGTGGGACGGGGATGATGGTCACTTCTGTAAGAACAAACAGTGTGTCTCAGTTCGGCGCTCTTTCAGCCGCGACCGCCGCTCCCAAATGGTGCCGAACAGCCACCCGTTGCCCTTTATATGCCGGAAGGAGTCCCACGTGGTTGGCGCCAGCAGTGCATACGTCGATGCGCAGAAGAGTCGCACAGGCACTCCGCGCTGTGGCAGTCCGCAATCTTCGATAGGGCTACCAGCAATCACCCGGCACGTGGACGATACCACGAATAGGCGATCCGTGGCACGGGGATGATGGTCACTTCTGTAAGAACAAACAGTGTGTCTCCATTCGGCGCTCTTTCAGCCGCGACCGCTGCTGCCAAGTGGTGCCGAACAGCCACCCGTTGCCCTTTATATGCCGGAAGGAGTCCCACGTGGTCGGTGCCAGCAGTGCATACGTCGATGCGCAGAACAGTCGCACAGGCACTCCCCGCTGTGGCAGTCCGCAATCTTCGATAGGGCTACCAGCAATCACCCGGCACGTGGACGATACCACGAATAGGCGATCCGTGGGACGGGGATGATGGTCACTTCTGTAAGAACAGTGTGTCTCAGTTTGGCGCTCTTTCAGCCGCGACCACCGCTGCCAAGTGGTGCCGAACAGCCACCCGTTGCCCTTTATATGCCGGAAGGGGTCCCACGTGGTCGGCGCTAGCAGTGCATACGTCGATGCGCAGAAGAGTCGCACAGGCACTCCCCGCTGTGGCAGTCCGCAATCTTCGATAGGGCTACCAGCAATCACCCGGCACGTGGACGATACCACGAATAGGCAATCCGTGGGACGGGGATGATGGTCACTTCTGTAAGAACAAACAGTGTGTCTCAGTTCGGCGCTCTTTCAGCCGCGACCGCTACTGCCAAGTGGTGCCGAACAGCCACTCATTGCCCCTGTATATGCCGGAAGGAGTCCCACGTGGTCGGCGCCAGCAGTGAATACGTCGATGCGCAGAAGAGTAGCACAGGCACTCCCCGCTGTGGCAGTCCGCAATCTTCGATAGGGCCACCAGCAATAACCCGGCACGTGGACGATACCACGAATAGGCGATCCGTGGGACGGGGATGATGGTCACTTCTGTAAGAACAAACAGTGTGTCTCAGTTCGGCGCTCTTTCAGCCGCGACCGCTGCTGCCAAGTGGTGCCGAACAGCCACCCGTTGCCCTTTATATGCCGGAAGGAGTCCCACGTGGTCGGCGCCAGCAGTGCATTCGTCGATGCGCAGAAGAGTCGCACAGGCACTCCCCGATGTGGCAGTCCGCAATCTTCGATAGGGCTACCAGCAATCACCCGGCACGTGGACGATACCACGAATAGGCGATCCGTGGGACGAGGATGATTGTCACTTCTGTAAGAACAAACAGTGTGTCTCAGTTCGGTGCTCTTTCAACCGCGACCGCTGCTGCCAAGTGGTGCCGAACAGCCACCCGTTGCCATTTATATGCCGGAAGGAGTCCCATGTGGTCGGCGCCAGCAGGGCATAGGTCGATGCGCAGAAGAGTCGCACAGGCACTCCCCGCTGTGGCAGGCCGCAATCTTCGATAGGGCTACCAGCAATCACCCGGCACGTGGACGATACCACGAATGGTTGATCCGTGGGACGGGGATGATGGTCACTTCTGTAAGAACAAACAGTGTGTCTCAGTTCGGCGCTCTTTCAACCGCAACCGCTGCTGCCAAGTGGTGCCGAACAGCCACCCGTTGCCCTTTATATGCCGGAAGGAGTCCCACGTGGTCGGCGCCGGCAGTGCATACGTCGATGCGCAGAAGAGTCGCACAGGCACTCCCCGCTGTGGCAGGCCGCAATCTTCGATAGGGCTACCAGCAATCACCCGGCACGTGGACGATACCCCGAATAGGCGATCCGTGGGACGGGGATGATGGTCACTTCTGTGAGAACAAACAGTGTGTCTCAGTTCGGCGCTCTTACAGCCGCGACCGCTGCTGCCAAGTGGTGCCGAACAGCCACCCGTTGCCCTTTATATGCCGGAAGGAGTCCCACGTGGTCGGCGCCAGCAGTGCATACGTCGATGCGCAGAAGAGTTGCACAGGCACTCCCCGATGTGGCAGTCCGCAATCTTCGATAGGGCTACCAGCAATCACCCGGCACGTGGACGATACCACGAATAGGCGATCCGTGGGACGGGGATGATGGTCACTTCTGTAAGAACAAACAGTGTGTCTCAGTTCGGCGCTCTTTCAGCCGCGACCGCTGCTCCCAAATGGTGCCCAACAGCCACCCGTTGCCCTTTATATGCCGGAAGGAGTCCCACGTGGTTGGCGCCAGCAGTGCATACGTCGATGCGCAGAAGAGTCGCACAGGCACTCCGCGCTGTGGCAGTCCGCAATCTTCGATAGGGCTACCAGCAATCACCCGGCACGTGGACGATACCACGAATAGGCGATCCGTGGCACGGGGATGATGGTCACTTCTGTAAGAACAAACAGTGTGTCTCCGTTCGGCGCTCTTTCAGCCGCGACCGCTGCTGCCAAGTGGTGCCGAACAGCCACCCGTTGCCCTTTATATGCCGGAAGGAGTCCCACGTGGTCGGTGCCAGCAGTGCATACGTCGATGCGCAGAACAGTCGCACAGGCACTCCCCGCTGTGGCAGTCCGCAATCTTCGATAGGGCTACCAGCAATCACCCGGCACGTGGACGATACCACGAATAGGCGATCCGTGGGACGGGGATAATGGTCACTTCTGTAAGAACAAACAGTGTGTCTCAGTTCGGCGCTCTTTCAGCCGCGACCGCCGCTGCCAAGTGGAGCCGAACAGCCACCCGTTGCCCTTTATATGCCGGAAGGAGTCCCACGTGGTCGGCGCTAGCAGTGCATACGTCGATGCGCAGAAGAGTCACACAGGCACTCCCCGCTGTGGCAGTCCGCAATCTTCGATAGGGCTACCAGCAATCACCCGGCACGTGGACGATACCACGAATAGACGATCCGTGGGACGGGGATGATGGTCACTTCTGTAAGAACAAACAGTGTGTCTCAGTTCGGCGCTCTTTCAGCCGCGACCGCTGCTGCCAAGTGGTGCCGAACAGCCACCCGTTCCCTTTATATGCCGGAAGGAGTCCCACGTGGTCAGCGCCAGCAGTGCATACGTCGATGCGCAGAAGAGTCGCACAGGCACTCCCCGCTGTGGCAGTCCGCAATCTTCGATAGGGCTACCAGCAATCACCCGGCACGTGGACGATACCACGAATAGGCGATCCGTGGCACGGGGATGATGGTCACTTCTGTAAGAACAAACAGTGTGTCTCATTCGGCGCTCTTTCAGCCGTGACCGCTGCTGCCAAGTGGTGCCGAACAGCCACCCGTTGCCCTTTATATGCCGGAAGGAGTCCCACGTGGTCGGCGCCAGCAGTGCATACGTCGATGCGCAGAAGAGTCGCACAGGCACTCCCCGCTGTGGCAGTCCGCAATCTTCGATAGGGCTGCCAGCAATCACCCGGCACGTGGACGATACCACGATTAGGCGATCCGTGATACGGGGATGATGGTCACTTCTGTAAGAACAAACAGTGTGTCTCAGTTCGGCGCTCTTTCAGCCGCGACCGCTGCTGCCAAGTGGTGCCGAACAGCCACCCATTGCCCTTTATATGCCGGAAGGAGTCCCACGTGGTCAGCGCCAGCAGTGCATACGTCGATGCGCAGAAGAGTCGCACAGGCACTCCCCGCTGTGGCAGTCCGCAATCTTCGATAGGGCTACCAGCAATCACCCGGCACGTGGACGATACCACGAATAGGCGATCCGTGGCACGGGGATGATGGTCACTTCTGTAAGAACAAACAGTGTGTCTCAGTTCGGCGCTCTTTCAGCCGTGACCGCTGCTGCCAATTGGTGCCGAACAGCCACCCGTTGCCCTTTATATGCCGGAAGGAGTCCCACGTGGTCGGCGCCAACAGTGCATACGTCGATGCGCAGAACAGTCGCACAGGCACTCCCCGCTGTGGCAGTCCGCAATCTTCGATAGGGCTACCAGCAATCACCCGGCACGTGGACGATACCACGATTAGGCGATCCGTGATACGGGGATGATGGTCACTTCTGTAAGAACAAACAGTGTGTCTCAGTTCGGCGCTCTTTCAGCCGCGACCGCTGCTGCCAAGTGGTGCCGAACAGCCACCCGTTGCGCTTTATATGCCGGAAGGAGTCCCACGTGGTCGGCGCCAGCAGTGCATACGTCGATGCGCAGAAGAGTCGCACAGGCACTCCCCGATGTGGCAGTCCGCAATCTTCGATAGGGCTACCAGCAATCACCCGGCACGTGGACGTTACCACGAATAGGCGATCCGTGGGATGGGGATGATGGTCACTTCTGTAAGAACAAACAGTGTGTCTCAGTTCGGCGCTCTTTCAGCCGCGACCGCTACTGCCAAGTGGTGCCGAACAGCCACTCGTTGCCCCTTTATATGCCGGAAGGAGTCCCACGTGGTCGGCGCCAGCAGTGCATACGTCGATGCGCAGAAGAGTCGCACAGGCACTCCCCGCTGTGGCAGTCCGCAATCTTCGATAGGGCTACCAGCAATCACCCGGCACGTGGACGATACCACGAATAGGCGATCCGTGGGACGGGGATGATGGTCACTTCTGTAAGAACAAACAGTGTGTCTCAGTTCGGCGCTCTTTCAGCCGCGACCGCTGCTGCCAAGTGGTGCCGAAAAGCCACCAGTTGCCCTTTATATGCCGGAAGGAGTCCCACGTGGTCGGCGCCAGCAGTGCATACGTCGATGCGCAGAAGAGTCGCACAGGCACTCCCCGCTGTGGCAGTCCGCAATCTTCGATAGGGCTACCAGCAATCACCCGGCACGTGGACGATACCACGAATAGGCGATCTGTGGGACGGGGATGATGGTCACTTCTGTAAGAACAAACAGTGTGTCTCAGTTCGGCGCTCTTTCAGCCGCGACCGCTGCTGCCAAGTGGTGCCGAACAGCCACCCGTTGCCCTTTATATGCCGGAAGGAGTCCCACGTGGTCGGCTCCAGCAGTGCATACGTCGATGCGCAGAAGAGTCGCACAGGCACCCCGATGTGGCAGTCCGCAATCTTCGATAGGGCTACCAGCAATCACCCGGCACGTGGACGATACCACGAATAGGCGATCCGTGGGACGGGGATGATAGTCACTTCTGTAAGAACAAACAGTGTGTCTCAGTTCGGTGCTCTTTCAGCCGCGACCACTGATGCCAAGTGGTGCCGAACAGCCACCCGTTGCCCTTTATATGCCGGAAGGAGTCCCACGTGGTCGGCGCCAGCTGTGCATACGTCGATGCGCAGAAGAGTCGCACAGGCACTCCCCGATGTGGCAGTCGGCAATCTTCGATAGGGCTACCAGCAATCACCCGGCACGTGGACGATACCACGAATAGGCGATCCGCGGGACGGGGATGATGGTCACTTCTGTAAGAACAAACAGTGTGTCTCAGTTCGGCGCTCTTTCAGCCGCGACCGCTGCTGCCAAGTGGTGCCGAACAGCCACCCGTTGCCCTTTATATGCCGGAAGGAGTCCCACGTGGTCGGCGCCAGCAGTGCATACGTCGATGCGTAGAAGAGTCGCACAGGCACTCTCCGCTGTGGCAGTCCGCAATCTTCGATAGGGCTACCAGCAATCACCCGGCACGTGGACGATACCACGAATAGGCGATCCGTGGGACGGGGATGATGGTCACTTCTGTAAGAACAAACAGTGTGTCTCAGTTCGGCGCTCTTTCAGCCGCGACCGCTGCTGCCAAGTGGTGCCGAACAGCCACCCGTTGCCCTTTATATGCCGGAAGGAATCCCACGTGGTCGGCGCCAGCAGTGCATACGTCGATGCGCAGAAGAGTCGCACAGGCACTCCCCGCTGTGGCAGTCCGCAATCTTCGATAGGGCTACCAGCAATCACCCGGCACGTGGACGATACCACGAATAGGCGATCCGTGGGACGGGGATGATGGTCACTTCTGTAAGAACAAACAGTGTGTCTCAGTTCGGCGCTCTTTCAGCCGCGACCGCTGCTGCCAAGTGGTGCCGAACAGCCACCCGTTGCCCTTTATATGCCGGAAGGAGTCCCACGTGGTCGGCGCCAGCAGTGCATGCGTCGATGCGCAGAAGAGTCGCACAGGCACTCCCCGATGTGGCAGTCGGATATCTTCGATAGGGCTACCAGTAATCACCCGCCACGTGGACGATACCACGAATAGGCGATCCGTGGGACGGGGATGAGGGTCACTTCTGTAAGAACAAACAGTGTGTCTCAGTTCGGCGCTCTTTCAGCCGCGACCGCTGCTGCCAAGTGGTGCCGAACAGCCACCCGTTGCCCTTTATATGCCGGAAGGAGTCCCACGTGGTCGGCGCCAGCAGTGCATACGTCGATGCGCAGAAGAGTCGCACAGGCACTCCCCGCTGTGGCAGTCCGCAATCTTCGATAGGGCTACCAGCAATCACCCGGCACGTGGACGATACCACGAATAGGCGATCCGTGGGACGGGGATGATGGTCACTTCTGTAAGAACAAACAGTGTGTCTCAGTTCGGCGCTCTTTCAGCCGCGACCGCTGCTGCCAAGTGGTGCCGAACAGCCACCCGTTGCCCTTTATATGCCGGAAGAAGTCCCACGTGGTCGGCGCCAGCAGTGCATACGTCGATGCGCAGAAGAGTCGCACAGGCACTCCCCGCTGTGGCAGTCCGCTATATTCGATTGGGCTACCAGCAATCACCCGGCACGTGGACCGATACCACGAATAGGCAATCCGTGGGACGGGGATGATGGTCACTTCTGTAAGAACAAACAGTGTGTCTCAGTTCGGCGCTCTTTGAGCCGCGACCACTGCTGCCAAGTGGTGCCGAACAGCCACCCGTTGCCCTTTATATGCCGGAGGGAGTCCCACGTGGTCGGCGCCAGCAGTGCATACGTCGATGCGCAGAAGAGTCGCACAGGCACTCCCCGCTGTGGCAGTCCGCAATCTTCGATAGGGCTACCAGCAATCACCCGGCACGTGGACGATACCACGAATAGGCGATCCGTGGGACGGGGATGATGGTCACTTCTGTAAGAACAAACAGTGTGTCTCAGTTCGGCGCTCTTTCAGTCGCGACCGCTGCTGCCAAGTGGTGCCGAACAGCCACCCGTTGCCCTTTATATGCCGGAAGGAGTCCCACGTGGTCGGCACCAGCAGTGCATGCGTCGATGCGCAGAAGAGTCGCACAGGCACTCCCTGCTGTGGCAGGCCGCAATCTTCAATAGGGCTACCAGCAATCACCTGGCACGTGGACGATACCACGAATAGGCGATCCGTGGGACGGGGATGATGGTCACTTCTGTAAGAACAAACAGTGTGTCTCAGTTCGGCGCTCTTTCAGCCGCGACCGCTGCTGCCAAGTGGTGCCGAACAGCCACCCGTTGCCCTTTATATGCCGGAAGGAGTCCCACGGGGTCGGCGCCAGCAGTGCATACGTCGATGCGCAGAAGAGTCGCACAGGCACTCCCCGCTGTGGCGGTCCGCAATCTTCGATAGGGCTACCAGCAATCACCCGGCACGTGGACGATACCACGAATAGGCGATCCGTGGGACGGGGATGATGGTCACTTCTGTAAGAACAAACAGTGTGTCTCAGTTCGGCGCTCTTTCAGCCGCGACCGCTGCTGCCAAGTGGTGCCGAACAGCCACCCGTTGCCCTTTATATGCCGGAAGGAGTCCCACGTGGTCGGCGCCAGCAGTGCATACGTCGATGCGCAGAAGAGTCGCACAGGCACTCCCCGCTGTGGCAATCCGCAATCTTCGATACGGCTACCAGCAATCACCCGGCACGTGGACGATACCACGAATAGGCGATCCGTGGGACGGGGATGATGGTCACTTCTGTAAGAACAAACAGTGTGTCTCAGTTCGGCGCTCTTTCAGCCGCGACCGCTGCTGCCAGGTGGTGCCGAACAGCCACCCGTTGCCCTTTATATGCCGGAAGAAGTCCCACGTGGTCGGCGCCAGCGGTGCATACGTCGATGCGCAGAAGAGTCGCACAGGCACTCCCCGCTGTGGCAGTCCGCTATATTCGATTGGGCTACCAGCAATCACCCGGCACGTGGACGATACCACGAATAGGCAATCCGTGGGACAGGGATGATGGTCACTTCTGTAAGAACAAACAGTGTGTCTCAGTTCGGCGCTCTTTCAGCCGCGACCGCTGCTGCCAAGCGGTGCCGAACAGCCACCCGTTGCCCTTTATATGCCGGAAGGAGTCCCACGTGGTCGGCGCCAGCAGTGCATACGTCGATGCGCAGAAGAGTCGCACAGGCACTCCCCGCTGTGGCAGGCCGCAATCTTCGATAGGGCTACCAGCAATCACCCGGCACGTGGACGATACCACGAATAGGCGATCCGTGGGACGGGGATGATGGTCACTTCTGTAAGAACAAACAGTGTGTCTCAGTTCGGCGCTCTTTCAGCCGCGACCGCTGCTGCCAAGTGGTGCCGAACAGCCACCCGTTGCCCTTGATATGCCGGAAGGAGTCCCACGTGGTCGGCGCCAGCAGTGCATACGTCGATGCGCAGAAGAGTCGCACAGGCACTCCCCGCTGTGGCAGTCCGCAATCTTCGATAGGGCTACCAGCAATCACCCGGCACGTGGACGATACCACGAATAGGCGATCCGTGGGACGGGGATGATGGTCACTTCTGTAAGAACAAACAGTGTGTCTCAGTTCGGCGCTCTTTCAGCCGCGACCGCTGCTGCCAAGTGGTGCCGAACAGCCACCCGTTCCCTTTATATGCCGGAAGGAGTCCCACGTGGTCAGCGCCAGCAGTGCATACGTCGATGCGCAGAAGAGTCGCACAGGCACTCCCCGCTGTGGCAGTCCGCAATCTTCGATAGGGCTACCAGCAATCACCCGGCACGTGGACGATACCACGAATAGGCGATCCGTGGCACGGGGATGATGGTCACTTCTGTAAGAACAAACAGTGTGTCTCATTTCGGCGCTCTTTCAGCCGTGACCGCTGCTGCCAAGTGGTGCCGAACAGCCACCCGTTGCCCTTTATATGCCGGAAGGAGTCCCACGTGGTCGGCGCCAGCAGTGCATACGTCGATGCGCAGAAGAGTCGCACAGGCACTCCCCGCTGTGGCAGTCCGCAATCTTCGATAGGGCTACCAGCAATCACCCGGCACGTGGACGATACCACGATTAGGCGATCCGTGATACGGGGATGATGGTCACTTCTGTAAGAACAAACAGTGTGTCTCAGTTCGGCGCTCTTTCAGCCGCGACCGCTGCTGCCAAGTGGTGCCGAACAGCCACCCATTGCCCTTTATATGCCGGAAGGAGTCCCACGTGGTCAGCGCCAGCAGTGCATACGTCGATGCGCAGAAGAGTCGCACAGGCACTCCCCGCTGTGGCAGTCCGCAATCTTCGATAGGGCTACCAGCAATCACCCGGCACGTGGACGATACCACGAATAGGCGATCCGTGGCACGGGGATGATGGTCACTTCTGTAAGAACAAACAGCGTGTCTCAGTTCGGCGCTCTTTCAGCCGTGACCGCTGCTGCCAATTGGTGCCGAACAGCCACCCGTTGCCCTTTATATGCCGGAAGGAGTCCCACGTGGTCGGCGCCAACAGTGCATACGTCGATGCGCAGAACAGTCGCACAGGCACTCCCCGCTGTGGCAGTCCGCAATCTTCGATAGGGCTACCAGCAATCACCCGGCACGTGGACGATACCACGATTAGGCGATCCGTGATACGGGGATGATGGTCACTTCTGTAAGAACAAACAGTGTGTCTCAGTTCGGCGCTCTTTCAGCCGCGACCGCTGCTGCCAAGTGGTGCCGAACAGCCACCCGTTGCGCTTTATATGCCGGAAGGAGTCCCACGTGGTCGGCGCCAGCAGTGCATACGTCGATGCGCAGAAGAGTCGCACAGGCACTCCCCGATGTGGCAGTCCGCAATCTTCGATAGGGCTACCAGCAATCACCCGGCACGTGGACGTTACCACGAATAGGCGATCCGTGGGATGGGGATGATGGTCACTTCTGTAAGAACAAACAGTGTGTCTCAGTTCGGCGCTCTTTCAGCCGCGACCGCTACTGCCAAGTGGTGCCGAACAGCCACTCGTTGCCCCTTTATATGCCGGAAGGAGTCCCACGTGGTCGGCGCCAGCAGTGCATACGTCGATGCGCAGAAGAGTCGCACAGGCACTCCCCGCTGTGGCAGTCCGCAATCTTCGATAGGGCTACCAGCAATCACCCGGCACGTGGACGATACCACGAATAGGCGATCCGTGGGACGGGGATGATGGTCACTTCTGTAAGAACAAACAGTGTGTCTCAGTTCGGCGCTCTTTCAGCCGCGACCGCTGCTGCCAAGTGGTGCCGAAAAGCCACCAGTTGCCCTTTATATGCCGGAAGGAGTCCCACGTGGTCGGCGCCAGCAGTGCATACGTCGATGCGCAGAAGAGTCGCACAGGCACTCCCCGCTGTGGCAGTCCGCAATCTTCGATAGGGCTACCAGCAATCACCCGGCACGTGGACGATACCACGAATAGGCGATCTGTGGGACGGGGATGATGGTCACTTCTGTAAGAACAAACAGTGTGTCTCAGTTCGGCGCTCTTTCAGCCGCGACCGCTGCTGCCAAGTGGTGCCGAACAGCCACCCGTTGCCCTTTATATGCCGGAAGGAGTCCCACGTGGTCGGCTCCAGCAGTGCATACGTCGATGCGCAGAAGAGTCGCACAGGCACCCCGATGTGGCAGTCCGCAATCTTCGATAGGGCTACCAGCAATCACCCGGCACGTGGACGATACCACGAATAGGCTATCCGTGGGACGGGGATGATTGTCACTTCTGTAAGAACAAACAGTGTGTCTCAGTTCGGTGCTCTTTCAGCCGCGACCACTGATGCCAAGTGGTGCCGAACAGCCACCCGTTGCCCTTTATATGCCGGAAGGAGTCCCACGTGGTCGGCGCCAGCTGTGCATACGTCGATGCGCAGAAGAGTCGCACAGGCACTCCCCGATGTGGCAGTCGGCAATCTTCGATAGGGCTACCAGCAATCACCCGGCACGTGGACGATACCACGAATAGGCGATCCGCGGGACGGGGATGATGGTCACTTCTGTAAGAACAAACAGTGTGTCTCAGTTCGGCGCTCTTTCAGCCGCGACCGCTGCTGCCAAGTGGTGCCGAACAGCCACCCGTTGCCCTTTATATGCCGGAAGGAGTCCCACGTGGTCGGCGCCAGCAGTGCATACGTCGATGCGTAGAAGAGTCGCACAGGCACTCTCCGCTGTGGCAGTCCGCAATCTTCGATAGGGCTACCAGCAATCACCCGGCACGTGGACGATACCACGAATAGGCGATCCGTGGGACGGGGATGATGGTCACTTCTGTAAGAACAAACAGTGTGTCTCAGTTCGGCGCTCTTTCAGCCGCGACCGCTGCTGCCAAGTGGTGCCGAACAGCCACCCGTTGCCCTTTATATGCCGGAAGGAATCCCACGTGGTCGGCGCCAGCAGTGCATACGTCGATGCGCAGAAGAGTCGCACAGGCACTCCCCGCTGTGGCAGTCCGCAATCTTCGATAGGGCTACCAGCAATCACCCGGCACGTGGACGATACCACGAATAGGCGATCCGTGGGACGGGGATGATGGTCACTTCTGTAAGAACAAACAGTGTGTCTCAGTTCGGCGCTCTTTCAGCCGCGACCGCTGCTGCCAAGTGGTGCCGAACAGCCACCCGTTGCCCTTTATATGCCGGAAGGAGTCCCACGTGGTCGGCGCCAGCAGTGCATGCGTCGATGCGCAGAAGAGTCGCACAGGCACTCCCCGATGTGGCAGTCGGATATCTTCGATAGGGCTACCAGTAATCACCCGCCACGTGGACGATACCACGAATAGGCGATCCGTGGGAGGGGGATGAGGGTCACTTCTGTAAGAACAAACAGTGTGTCTCAGTTCGGCGCTCTTTCAGCCGCGACCGCTGCTGCCAAGTGGTGCCGAACAGCCACCCGTTTCCCTTTATATGCCGGAAGGAGTCCCACGTGGTCGGCGCCAGCAGTGCATACGTCGATGCGCAGAAGAGTCGCACAGGCACTCCCCGCTGTGGCAGTCCGCAATCTTCGATAGGGCTACCAGCAATCACCCGGCACGTGGACGATACCACGAATAGGCGATCCGTGGGACGGGGATGATGGTCACTTCTGTAAGAACAAACAGTGTGTCTCAGTTCGGCGCTCTTTCAGCCGCGACCGCTGCTGCCAAGTGGTGCCGAACAGCCACCCGTTGCCCTTTATATGCCGGAAGAAGTCCCACGTGGTCGGCGCCAGCAGTGCATACGTCGATGCGCAGAAGAGTCGCACAGGCACTCCCCGCTGTGGCAGTCCGCTATATTCGATTGGGCTACCAGCAATCACCCGGCACGTGGACCGATACCACGAATAGGCAATCCGTGGGACGGGGATGATGGTCACTTCTGTAAGAACAAACAGTGTGTCTCAGTTCGGCGCTCTTTGAGCCGCGACCACTGCTGCCAAGTGGTGCCGAACAGCCACCCGTTGCCCTTTATATGCCGGAGGGAGTCCCACGTGGTCGGCGCCAGCAGTGCATACGTCGATGCGCAGAAGAGTCGCACAGGCACTCCCCGCTGTGGCAGTCCGCAATCTTCGATAGGGCTACCAGCAATCACCCGGCACGTGGACGAT
Organism: Haemaphysalis longicornis; assembly: GCF_048455015.1. Taxonomy (NCBI): domain Eukaryota; kingdom Metazoa; phylum Arthropoda; class Arachnida; order Ixodida; family Ixodidae; genus Haemaphysalis; species Haemaphysalis longicornis. Next base: position 36,811,992 of record NW_027526245.1, read on the forward strand.
ACCACGAATAGGCGATCCGTGGGACGGGGATGATGGTCACTTCTGTAAGAACAAACAGTGTGTCTCAGTTCGGCGCTCTTTCAGTCGCGACCGCTGCTGCCAAGTGGTGCCGAACAGCCACCCGTTGCCCTTTATATGCCGGAAGGAGTCCCACGTGGTCGGCGCCAGCAGTGCATGCGTCGATGCGCAGAAGAGTCGCACAGGCACTCCCTGCTGTGGCAGGCCGCAATCTTCAATAGGGCTACCAGCAATCACCTGGCACGTGGACGATACCACGAATAGGCGATCCGTGGGACGGGGATGATGGTCACTTCTGTAAGAACAAACAGTGTGTCTCAGTTCGGCGCTCTTTCAGCCGCGACCGCTGCTGCCAAGTGGTGCCGAACAGCCACCCGTTGCCCTTTATATGCCGGAAGGAGTCCCACGGGGTCGGCGCCAGCAGTGCATACGTCGATGCGCAGAAGAGTCGCACAGGCACTCCCCGCTGTGGCGGTCCGCAATCTTCGATAGGGCTACCAGCAATCACCCGGCACGTGGACGATACCACGAATAGGCGATCCGTGGGACGGGGATGATGGTCACTTCTGTAAGAACAAACAGTGTGTCTCAGTTCGGCGCTCTTTCAGCCGCGACCGCTGCTGCCAAGTGGTGCCGAACAGCCACCCGTTGCCCTTTATATGCCGGAAGGAGTCCCACGTGGTCGGCGCCAGCAGTGCATACGTCGATGCGCAGAAGAGTCGCACAGGCACTCCCCGCTGTGGCAATCCGCAATCTTCGATACGGCTACCAGCAATCACCCGGCACGTGGACGATACCACGAATAGGCGATCCGTGGAACGGGGATGATGGTCACTTCTGTAAGAACAAACAGTGTGTCTCAGTTCGGCGCTCTTTCAGCCGCGACCGCTGCTGCCAAGTGGTGCCGAACAGCCACCCGTTGCCCTTTATATGCCGGAAGAAGTCCCACGTGGTCGGCGCCAGCGGTGCATACGTCGATGCGCAGAAGAGTCGCACAGGCACTCCCCGCTGTGGCAGTCCGCTATATTCGATTGGGCTACCAGCAATCACCCGGCACGTGGACGATACCACGAATAGGCAATCCGTGGGACAGGGATGATGGTCACTTCTGTAAGAACAAACAGTGTGTCTCAGTTCGGCGCTCTTTCAGCCGCGACCGCTGCTGCCAAGCGGTGCCGAACAGCCACCCGTTGCCCTTTATATGCCGGAAGGAGTCCCACGTGGTCGGCGCCAGCAGTGCATACGTCGATGCGCAGAAGAGTCGCACAGGCACTCCCCGCTGTGGCAGGCCGCAATCTTCGATAGGGCTACCAGCAATCACCCGGCACGTGGACGATACCACGAATAGGCGATCCGTGGGACGGGGATGATGGTCACTTCTGTAAGAACAAACAGTGTGTCTCAGTTCGGCGCTCTTTCAGCCGCGACCGCTGCTGCCAAGTGGTGCCGAACAGCCACCCGTTGCCCTTGATATGCCGGAAGGAGTCCCACGTGGTCGGCGCCAGCAGTGCATACGTCGATGCGCAGAAGAGTCGCACAGGCACTCCCCGCTGTGGCAGTCCGCAATCTTCGATAGGGCTACCAGCAATCACCCGGCACGTGGACGATACCACGAATAGGCGATCCGTGGGACGGGGATGATGGTCACTTCTGTAAGAACAAACAGTGTGTCTCAGTTCGGCGCTCTTTCAGCCGCGACCGCTGCTGCCAAGTGGTGCCGAACAGCCACCCGTTGCCCTTTATATGCCGGAAGGAGTCCCACGTGGTCGGCGCCAGCAGTGCATGCGTCGATGCGCAGAAGAGTCGCACAGGCACTCCCCGATGTGGCAGTCCGCAATCTTCGATAGGGCTACCAGCAATCACCCGGCACGTGGACGATACCACGAATAGGCGATCCGTGGGACGAGGATGATGGTCACTTCTGTAAGAACAAACAGTGTGTCTCAGTTCGGTGCTCTTTCAGCCGCGACCGCTGCTGCCAAGTGGTGCCGAACAGCCACCCGTTGGAATTTATATGCCGGAAGGAGTCCCATGTGGTCGGCGCCAGCAGTGCATAGGTCGATGCGCAGAAGAGTCGCACAGGCACTCCCCGCTGTGGCAGGCCGCAATCTTCGATAGGGCTACCAGCAATCACCCGGCACGTGGACGATACCACGAATAGGCGATCCGTGGGACGGGGATGATGGTCACTTCTGTAAGAACAAACAGTGTGTCTCAGTTCGGCGCTCTTTCAGCCGCATCCGCTGCTGCCAAGTGGTGCCGAACAGCCACCCGTTGCCCTTTATATGCCGGAAGGAGTCCCACGTGGTCGGAGCCGGCAGTGCATACGTCGATGCGCAGAAGAGTTGCACAGGCACTCCCCGATGTGGCAGTCCGCAATCTTCGATAGGGCTACCAGCAACCACCCGGCACGTGGACGATACCACGAATAGGCGATCCGTGGGACGGGGATGATGGTCACTTCTGTAAGAACAAACAGTGTGTCTCAGTTCGGCGCTCTTTCAGCCGCGACCGCTGCTCCCAAATGGTGCCGAACAGCCACCCGTTGCCCTTAATATGCCGGAAGGAGTCCCACGTGGTTGGCGCCAGCAGTGCATACGTCGATGCGCAGAAGATTCGCACAGGCACTCCCCGCTGTGGCAGTCCGCAATCTTCGATAGGGCTACCAGCAATCACCCGGCACGTGGACGATACCACGAATAGGCGATCCGTGGCACGGGGATGATGGTCACTTCTGTAAGAACAAACAGTGTGTCTCCGTTCGGTGCTCTTTCAGCCGCGACCGCTGCGGCCAAGTGGTGCCGAACAGCCACCCGTTGCCCTTTATATGCCGGAAGGAGTCCCACGTGGTCGGCGCCAGCAGTGCATACGTCGATGCGCAGAACAGTCGCACAGGCACTCCCCGCTGTGGCAGTCCGCAATCTTCGATAGGGCTACCAGCAATCACCTGGCACGTGGACGATACCACGAATAGGCGATCCGTGGCACGGGGATGATGGTCACTTCTGTAAGAACAAACAGTGTGTCTCCGTTCGGCGCTCTTTCAGCCGCGACCGCTGCGGCCAAGTGGTGCCGAACAGCCACCCGTTGCCCTTTATATGCCGGAAGGAGTCCCACGTGGTCGGCGCCAGCAGTGCATACGTCGATGCGCAGAACAGTCGCACAGGCACTCCCCGCTGTGGCAGTCCGCAATCTTCGATAGGGCTACCAGCAATCACCTGGCACGTGGACGATACCACGAATAGGCGATCCGTGGGACGGGGATGATGGTCACTTCTGTAAGAACAAACAGTGTGTCTCAGTTCGGCGCTCTTTCAGCCGCGACCGCCGCTCCCAAATGGTGCCGAACAGCCACCCGTTGCCCTTTATATGCCGGAAGGAGTCCCACGTGGTTGGCGCCAGCAGTGCATACGTCGATGCGCAGAAGAGTCGCACAGGCACTCCGCGCTGTGGCAGTCCGCAATCTTCGATAGGGCTACCAGCAATCACCCGGCACGTGGACGATACCACGAATAGGCGATCCGTGGCACGGGGATGATGGTCACTTCTGTAAGAACAAACAGTGTGTCTCCGTTCGGTGCTCTTTCAGCCGCGACCGCTGCTGCCAAGTGGTGCCGAACAGCCACCCGTTGCCCTTTATATGCCGGAAGGAGTCCCACGTGGTCGGTGCCAGCAGTGCATACGTCGATGCGCAGAACAGTCGCACAGGCACTCCCCGCTGTGGCAGTCCGCAATCTTCGATAGGGCTACCAGCAATCACCCGGCACGTGGACGATACCACGAATAGGCGATCCGTGGGACGGGGATGATGGTCACTTCTGTAAGAACAAACAGTGTGTCTCAGTTCGGCGCTCTTTCAGCCGCGACCGCCGCTGCCAAGTGGTGCCGAACAGCCACCCGTTGCCCTTTATATGCCGGAAGGAGTCCCACGTGGTCGGCGCTAGCAGTGCATACGTCGATGCGCAGAAGAGTCGCACAGGCACTCCCCGCTGTGGCAGTCCGCAATCTTCGATAGGGCTACCAGCAATCACCCGGCACGTGGACGATACCACGAATAGGCAATCCGTGGGACGGGGATGATGGTCACTTCTGTAAGAACAAACAGTGTGTCTCAGTACGGCGCTCTTTCAGCCGCGACCGCTGCTGCCAAGTGGTGCCGAACAGCCACCCGTTGCCCTTTATATGCCGGAAGGAGTCCCACGTGGTCGGCGCCAGCAGTGTATACGTCGATGCGCAGAAGAGTCGCACAGGCACTCCCCGATGTGGCAGTCCGCAATCTTCGATAGGGCTACCAGCAATCACCCGGCACTTGGACGATACCACGAATAGGCGATCCGTGGGACGGGGATTATGGTCACTTCTGTAAGAACAAACAGTGTGTCTCAGTTCGGCGCTCTTTCAGCCGCGACCGCTGCTGCCAAGTGGTGCCGAACAGCCACCCGTTGCCCTTTATATGCCGGAAGGAGTCCCACGTGGTCGGCGCCAGCAGTGCATACGTCGATGCGCAGAAGAGTCGCACAGGCACTCCCCGATGTGGCAGTCCGCAATCTTCGATAGGGCTACCAGCAATCACCCGGCACGTGGACGATACCACGAATAGGCGATCCGTGGGATGGGGATGATGGTCACTTCTGTAAGAACAAACAGTGTGTCTCAGTTCGGCGCTCTTTCAGCCGCGACCGCTACTGCCAAGTGGTGCCGAACAGCCACTCGTTGCCCCTGTATATGCCGGAAGGAGTCCCACGTGGTCGGCGCCAGCAGTGAATACGTCGATGCGCAGAAGAGTAGCACAGGCACTCCCCGCTGTGGCAGTCCGCAATCTTCGATAGGGCCACCAGCAATAACCCGGCACGTGGACGATACCACGAATAGGCGATCCGTGGGACGGGGATGATGGTCACTTCTGTAAGAACAAACAGTGTGTCTCAGTTCGGCGCTCTTTCAGCCGCGACCGCTGCTGCCAAGTGGTGCCGAACAGCCACTCGTTGCCCCTGTATATGCCGGAAGGAGTCCCACGTGGTCGGCGCCAGCAGTGAATACGTCGATGCGCAGAAGAGTAGCACAGGCACTCCCCGCTGTGGCAGTCCGCAATCTTCGATAGGGCCACCAGCAATAACCCGGCACGTGCACGATACCACGAATAGGCGATCCGTGGGACGGGGATGATGGTCACTTCTGTAAGAACAAACAGTGTGTCTCAGTTCGGCGCTCTTTCAGCCGCGACCGCTACTGCCAAGTGGTGCCGAACAGCCACTCGTTGCCCCTGTATATGCCGGAAGGAGTCCCACGTGGTCGGCGCCAGCAGTGAATACGTCGATGCGCAGAAGAGTAGCACAGGCACTCCCCGCTGTGGCAGTCCGCAATCTTCGATAGGGCCACCAGCAATAACCCGGCACGTGGACGATACCACGAATAGGCGATCCGTGGGACGGGGATGATGGTCACTTCTGTAAGAACAAACAGTGTGTCTCAGTTCGGCGCTCTTTCAGCCGCGACCGCTGCTGCCAAGTGGTGCCGAACAGCCACTCGTTGCCCCTGTATATGCCGGAAGGAGTCCCACGTGGTCGGCGCCAGCAGTGAATACGTCGATGCGCAGAAGAGTAGCACAGGCACTCCCCGCTGTGGCAGTCCGCAATCTTCGATAGGGCCACCAGCAATAACCCGGCACGTGGACGATACCAGGAATAGGCGATCCGTGGGACGGGGATGATGGTCACTTCTGTAAGAACAAACAGTGTGTCTCAGTTCGGCGCTCTTTCAGCCGCGACCGCTACTGCCAAGTGGTGCCGAACAGCCACTCGTTGCCCCTGTATATGCCGGAAGGAGTCCCACGTGGTCGGCGCCAGCAGTGAATACGTCGATGCGCAGAAGAGTAGCACAGGCACTCCCCGCTGTGGCAGTCCGCAATCTTCGATAGGGCCACCAGCAATAACCCGGCACGTGGACGATACCACGAATAGGCGATCCGTGGGACGGGATGATGGTCACTTCTGTAAGAACAAACAGTGTGTCTCAGTTCGGCGCTCTTTCAGCCGCGACCGCTGCTGCCAAGTGGTGCCGAACAGCCACCCGTTGCCCTTTATATGCCGGAAGGATTCCCACGTGGTCGGCGCCAGCAGTGCATTCGTCGATGCGCAGAAGAGTCGCACAGGCACTCCCCGATGTGGCAGTCCGCAATCTTCGATAGGGCTACCAGCAATCACCCGGCACGTGGACGATACCACGAATAGGCGATCCGTGGGACGAGGATGATTGTCACTTCTGTAAGAACAAACAGTGTGTCTCAGTTCGGTGCTCTTTCAGCCGCGACCGCTGCTGCCAAGTGGTGCCGAACAGCCACCCGTTGCCATTTATATGCCGGAAGGAGTCCCATGTGGTCGGCGCCAGCAGGGCATAGGTCGATGCGCAGAAGAGTCGCACAGGCACTCCCCGCTGTGGCAGGCCGCAATCTTCGATAGGGCTACCAGCAATCACCCGGCACGTGGACGATACCAGGAATGGTTGATCCGTGGGACGGGGATGATGGTCACTTCTGTAAGAACAAACAGTGTGTCTCAGTTCGGCGCTCTTTCAACCGCAACCGCTGCTGCCAAGTGGTGCCGAACAGCCACCCGTTGCCCTTTATATGCCGGAAGGAGTCCCACGTGGTCGGCGCCGGCAGTGCATACGTCGATGCGCAGAAGAGTCGCACAGGCACTCCCCGCTGTGGCAGGCCGCAATCTTCGATAGGGCTACCAGCAATCACCCGGCACGTGGACGATACCACGAATAGGCGATCCGTGGGACGGGGATAATGGTCACTTCTGTAAGAACAAACAGTGTGTCTCAGTTCGGCGCTCTTTCAGCCGCGACCGCCGCTGCCAAGTGGAGCCGAACAGCCACCCGTTGCCCTTTATATGCCGGAAGGAGTCCCACGTGGTCGGCGCTAGCAGTGCATACGTCGATGCGCAGAAGAGTCGCACAGGCACTCCCCGCTGTGGCAGTCCACAATCTTCGATAGGGATACCAGCAATCACCCGGCACGTGGACGATACCACGAATAGGCGATCCGTGGCACGGGGATGATGGTCACTTCTGTAAGAACAAACAGTGTGTCTCATTTCGGCGCTCTTTCAGCCGTGACCGCTGCTGCCAAGTGGTGCCGAACAGCCACCCGTTGCCCTTTATATGCCGGAAGGAGTCCCACGTGGTCGGCGCCAGCAGTGCATACGTCGATGCGCAGAAGAGTCGCACAGGCACTGCCCGCTGTGGCAGTCCGCAATCTTCGATAGGGCTACCAGCAATCACCCGGCACGTGGACGATACCACGATTAGGCGATCCGTGATACGGGGATGATGGTCACTTCTGTAAGAACAAACAGTGTGTCTCAGTTCGGCGCTCTTTCAGCCGCGACCGCTGCTGCCAAGTGGTGCCGAACAGCCACCGGTTGCCCTTTATATGCCGGAAGGAGTCCCACGTGGTCAGCGCCAGCAGTGCATACGTCGATGCGCAGAAGAGTCGCACAGGCACTCCCCGCTGTGGCAGTCCGCAATCTTCGATAGGGCTACCAGCAATCACCCGGCACGTGGACGATACCATGAATAGGCGATCCGTGGCACGGGGATGATGGTCACTTCTGTAAGAACAAACAGTGTGTCTCAGTTCGGCGCTCTTTCAGCCGTGACCGCTGCTGCCAAGTGGTGCCGAACAGCCACCCGTTGCCCTTTATATGCCGGAAGGAGTCCCACGTGGTCGGCGCCAGCAGTGCATACGTCGATGCGCAGAAGAGTCGCACAGGCACTCCCCGCTGTGGCAGTCCGCAATCTTCGATAGGGCTACCAGCAATCACCCGGCACGTGGACGATACCACGATTAGGCGATCCGTGATACGGGGATGATGGTCACTTCTGTAAGAACAAACAGTGTGTCTCAGTTCGGCGCTCTTTCAGCCGCGACCGCTGCTGCCAAGTGGTGCCGAACAGCCACCCGTTGCGCTTTATATGCCGGAAGGAGTCCCACGTGGTCGGCGCCAGCAGTGCATACGTCGATGCGCAGAAGAGTCGCACAGGCACTCCCCGATGTGGCAGTCCGCAATCTTCGATAGGGCTACCAGCAATCACCCGGCACGTGGACGATACCACGAATAGGCGATCCGTGGGATGGGGATGATGGTCACTTCTGTAAGAACAAACAGTGTGTCGCAGTTCGGCGCTCTTTCAGCCGCGACCGCTACTGCCAAGTGGTGCCGAACAGCCACTCGTTGCCCCTTTATATGCCGGAAGGAGTCCCACGTGGTCGGCGCCAGCAGTGCATACGTCGATGCGCAGAAGAGTCGCACAGGCACTCCCCGCTGTGGCAGTCCGCAATCTTCGATAGGGCTACCAGCAAACACCCGGCACGTGGACGATACCACGAATAGGCGATCCGTGGGACGGGGATGATGGTCACTTCTGTAAGAACAAACAGTGTGTCTCAGTTCGGCGCTCTTTCATCCGCGACCGCTGCTGCCAAGTGGTGCCGAAAAGCCACCAGTTGCCCTTTATATGCCGGAAGGAGTCCCACGTGGTCGGCGCCAGCAGTGCATACGTCGATGCGCAGAAGAGTCGCACAGGCACTCCCCGCTGTGGCAGTCCGCAATCTTCGATAGGGCTACCAGCAATCACCCGGCACGTGGACGATACCACGAATAGGCGATCTGTGGGACGGGGATGATGGTCACTTCTGTAACAACAAACAGTGTGTCTCAGTTCGGCGCTCTTTCAGCCGCGACCGCTGCTGCCAAGTGGTGCCGAACAGCCACCCGTTGCCCTTTATATGCCGGAAGGAGTCCCACGTGGTCGGCTCCAGCAGTGCATACGTCGATGCGCAGAAGAGTCGCACAGGCACCCCGATGTGGCAGTCCGCAATCTTCGATAGGGCTACCAGCAATCACCCGGCACGTGGACGATACCACGAATAGGCGATCCGTGGGACGGGGATGATAGTCACTTCTGTAAGAACAAACAGTGTGTCTCAGTTCGGTGCTCTTTCAGCCGCGACCACTGCTGCCAAGTGGTGCCGAACAGCCACCCGTTGCCCTTTATATGCCGGAAGGAGTCCCACGTGGTCGGCGCCAGCTGTGCATACGTCGATGCGCAGAAGAGTCGCACAGGCACTCCCCGATGTGGCAGTCGGCAATCTTCGATAGGGCTACCAGCAATCACCCGGCACGTGGACGATACCACGAATAGGCGATCCGTGGGACGGGGATGATGGTCACTTCTGTAAGAACAAACAGTGTGTCTCAGTTCGGCGCTCTTTCAGCCGCGACCGCTGCTGCCAAGTGGTGCCGAACAGCCACCCGTTGCCCTTTATATGCCGGAAGGAGTCCCACGTGGTCGGCGCCAGCAGTGCATACGTCGATGCGTAGAAGAGTCGCACAGGCACTCTCCGCTGTGGCAGTCCGCAATCTTCGATAGGGCTACCAGCAATCACCCGGCACGTGGACGATACCACGAATAGGCGATCCGTGGGACGGGGATGATGGTCACTTCTGTAAGAACAAACAGTGTGTCTCAGTTCGGCGCTCTTTCAGCCGCGACCGCTGCTGCCAAGTGGTGCCGAACAGCCACCCGTTGCCCTTTATATGCCGGAAGGAGTCCCACGTGGTCGGCTCCAGCAGTGCATTCGTCGGTGCACAGAAGAGTCGCACAGGCACTCCCCGATGTGGCCATCCGCAATCTTCGATAGGGCTACCAGCAATCACCCGGCACGTGAACGATACCACGAATAGGCGATCCGTGGGACGGGGATGATGGTCACTTCTGTAAGAACAAACAGTGTGTCTCAGTTCGGCGCTCTTTCAGCCGCGACCGCTGCTGCCAAGTGGTGCCGAACAGCCACCCGTTGCCCTTTATATGCCGGAAGGAGTCCCACGTGGTCGGCTCCAGCAGTGCATTCGTCGGTGCACAGAAGAGTCGCACAGGCACTCCCCGATGTGGCCATCCGCAATCTTCGATAGGGCTACCAGCAATCACCCGGCACGTGAACGATACCACGAATAGGCGATCCGTGGGACGGGGATGATGGTCACTTCTGTAAGAACAAACAGTGTGTCTCAGTTCGGCGCTCTTTCAGCCGCGACCGCTGCTGCCAAGTGGTGCCGAACAGCCACCCGTTGCCCTTTATATGCCGGAAGGAGTCCCACGTGGTCGGCGCCAGCAGTGCATACGTCGATGCGCAGAAGAGTCGCACAGGCACTCCCCGCTGTGGCAGTCCGCAATCTTCGATAGGGCTACCAGCAAAAACCCGCCACGTGGACGATACCACGAAAAGGCGATCCGCGGGATGGGGATGATGGTCACTTCTGTAAGAACAAACAGTGTGTCTCAGTTCGGCGCTCTTTCAGCCGCGACCGCTGCTGCCAAGTGGTGCCGAACAGCCACCCGTTGCCCTTTATATGCCGGAAGGAGTCCCACGTGGTCGGCTCCAGCAGTGCATTCGTCGGTGCACAGAAGAGTCGCACAGGCACTCCCCGATGTGGCCATCCGCAATCTTCGATAGGGCTACCAGCAATCAGCGGCACGTGAACGATACCACGAATAGGCTATCCGTGGGACGGGTGTGATGGTCACTTCTGTAAGAACAAACAGTGTGTCTCAGTTCGGCGCTCTTTCAGCCGCGACCGCTGCTGCCAAGTGGTGCCGAACAGCCACCCGTTGCCCTTTATATGCCGGAAGGAGTCCCACGTGGTTGGCGCCAGCAGTGCATACGTCGATGCGCAGAAGAGTCGCACAGGCACTCCGCGCTGTGGCAGTCCGCAATCTTCGATAGGGCTACCAGCAATCACCCGGCACGTGGACGATACCACGAATAGGCGATCCGTGGCACGGGGATGATGGTCACTTCTGTAAGAACAAACAGTGTGTCTCCGTTCGGCGCTCTTTCAGCCGCGACCGCTGCTGCCAAGTGGTGCCGAACAGCCACCCGTTGCCCTTTATATGCCGGAAGGAGTCCCACGTGGTCGGCGCCAGCAGTGCATACGTCGATGCGCAGAACAGTCGCACAGGCACTCCCCACTGTGGCAGTCCGCAATCTTCGATAGGGCTACCAGCAATCACAAGGCACGTGGACGATACCACGAATAGGCGATCCGTGGGACGGGGATGATGGTCACTTCTGTAAGAACAAACAGTGTGTCTCAGTTCGGCGCTCTTTCAGCCGCGACCGCCGCTGCCAAGTGGTGCCGAACAGCCACCCGTTGCCCTTTATATGCCGGAAGGAGACCCACGTGGTCGGCGCTAGCAGTGCATACGTCGATGCGCAGAAGAGTCGCACAGGCACTCCCCGCTGTGGCAGTCCGCAATCTTCGATAGGGCTACCAGCAATCACCCGGCACGTGGACGATACCACGAATAGACGATCCGTGGGACGGGGATGATGGTCACTTCTGTAAGAACAAACAGTGTGTCTCAGTTCGGCGCTCTTTCAGCCGCGACCGCTGCTGCCAAGTGGTGCCGAACAGCCACCCGTTGCCCTTTATATGCCGGAAGGAGTCCCACGTGGTCAGCGCCAGCAGTGCATACGTCGATGCGCAGAAGAGTCGCACAGGCACTCCCCGCTGTGGCAGTCCGCAATCTACGATAGGGCTACCAGCAATCACCCGGCACGTGGACGATACCACGAATAGGCGATCCGTGGCACGGGGATGATGGTCACTTCTGTAAGAACAAACAGTGTGTCTCAGTTCGGCGCTCTTTCAGCCGTGACCGCTGCTGCCAAGTGGTGCCGAACAGCCACCCGTTGCCCTTTATATGCCGGAAGGAGTCCCACGTGGTCGGCGCCAGCAGTGCATACGTCGATGCGCAGAAGAGTCGCACAGGCACTCCCCGCTGTGGCAGTCCGCAATCTTCGATAGGGCTACCAGCAATCACCCGGCACGTGGACGATACCACGATTAGGCGATCCGTGATACGGGTAATGGTCACTTCTGTAAGAACAAACAGTGTGTCTCAGTTCGGCGCTCTTTCAGCCGCGACCGCTGCTGCCAAGTGGTGCCGAACAGCCACCCGTTGCCCTTTATATGCCGGAAGGAGTCCCACGTGGTCGGCGCCAGCAGTGCATACGTCGATGCGCAAAAGAGTCGCACAGGCACTCCCCGCTGTGGCAGTCCGCAATCTTCGATAGGGCTACCAGCAATCACCCGGCACGTGGACGATACCACGAATAGGCAATCCGTGGGACGGGGATGATGGTCACTTCTGTAAGAACAGTGTGTCTCAGTACGGCGCTCTTTCAGCCGCGACCGCTGCTGCCAAGTGGTGCCGAACAGCCACCCGTTGCCCTTTATATGCCGGAAGTAGTCCCACGTGGTCGGCGCCAGCAGTGTATACGTCGATGCGCAGAAGAGTCGCACAGGCACTCCCCGGTGTGGCAGTCCGCAATCTTCGATAGGGCTACCAGCAATCACCCGGCACGTGGACGATACCACGAATAGGCGATCCGTGGGACGGGGATGATGGTCACTTCTGTAAGAACAAACAGTGTGTCTCAGTTCGGCACTCTTTCAGCCGCGACCGCTGCTGCCAAGTGGTGCCGAACAGCCACCCGTTGCCCTTTATATGCCGGAAGGAGTCCCACGTGGTCGGCGCCAGCAGTACATACGTAGATGCGCAGAAGAGTCGCACAGTCACTCCCCGATGTGGCAGCCCGCAATCTTCGATAGGGCTACCAGCAATCACCCGGCACGTGGACGATACCACGAATAGGCGATCCGTGGGATGGGGATGATGGTCACTTCTGTAAGAACAAACAGTGTGTCTCAGTTCGGCGCTCTTTCAGCCGCGACCGCTACTGCCAAGTGGTGCCGAACAGCCACTCGTTGCCCCTTTATATGCCGGAAGGAGTCCCGCGTGGTCGGCGCCAGCAGTGCATACGTCGTTGCGCAGAAGAGTCGCAGAGGCACTCCCCGCTGTGGCAGTCCGCAATCTTCGATAGGGCTACCAGCAATCACCCGGCACGTGGACGATACCACGAATAGGCGATCCGTGGGACGGGGATGATGGTCACTTCTGTAAGAACAAACAGTGTGTCTCAGTTCGGCGCTCTTTCAGCCGCGACCGCTGCTGCCAAGTGGTGCCGAACAGCCACCAGTTGCCCTTTATATGCCGGAAGGAGTCCCACGTGGTCGGCGCCAGCAGTGCATACGTCGATGCGCAGAAGAGTCACACAGGCACTCCCCGCTGTGGCAGTCCGCAATCTTCGATAGGGCTACCAGCAATCACCCGGCACGTGGACGATACCACGAATAGGCGATCTGTGGGACAGGGATGATGGTCACTTCTGTAAGAACAAACAGTGTGTCTCAGTTCGGCGCTCTTTCAGCCGCGACCGCTGCTGCCAAGTGGTGCCGAACAGCCACCCGTTGCCCTTTATATGCCGGAAGGAGTCCCACGTGGTCGGCTCCAGCAGTGCATACGTCGATGCGCAGAAGACTCGCACTGGCACCCCGATGTGGCAGTCCGCAATCTTCGATAGGGCTACCAGCAATCACCCGGCACGTGGACGATACCACGAATAGGCGATCCGTGGGACGGGGATGATAGTCACTTCTGTAAGAACAAACAGTGTGTCCAGTTCGGTGCTCTTTCAGCCGCGACCACTGCTGCCAAGTGGTGCCGAACAGCCACCCGTTGCCCTTTATATGCCGGAAGGAGTCCCACGTGGTCGGCGCCAGCTGTGCATACGTCGATGCGCAGAAGAGTCGCACAGGCACTCCCCGATGTGGCAGTCGGCAATCTTCGATAGGGCTACCAGCAATCACCCGGCACGTGGACGATACCACGAATAGGCGATCCGTGGGACGGGGATGATGGTCACTTCTGTAAGAACAAACAGTGTGTCTCAGTTCGGCGCTCTTTCTGCCGCGACCGCTGCTGCCAAGTGGTGCCGAACAGCCACCCGTTGCCCTTTATATGCCGGAAGGAGTCCCACGTGGTCGGCGCCAGCAGTGCATACGTCGATGCGTAGAAGAGTCGCACAGGCACTCTCCGCTGTGGCAGTCCGCAATCTTCGATAGGGCTACCAGCAATCACCCGGCACGTGGACGATACGACGAATAGGCGATCCGTGGGACGGGGATGATGGTCACTTCTGTAAGAACAAACAGTGTGTCTCAGTTCGGCGCTCTTTCAGCCGCGACCGCTGCTGCCAAGTGGTGCCGAACAGCCACCCGTTGCCCTTTATATGCCGGAAGGAGTCCCACGTGGTCGGCTCCAGCAGTGCATTCGTCGGTGCACAGAAGAGTCGCACAGGCACTCCCCGATGTGGCCATCCGCAATCTTCGATAGGGCTACCAGCAATCACCCGGCACGTGAACGATACCACGAATAGGCGATCCGTGGGACGGGGATGATGGTCACTTCTGTAAGAACAAACAGTGTGTCTCAGTTCGGCGCTCTTTCAGCCGCGACCGCTGCTGCCAAGTGGTGCCGAACAGCCACCCGTTGCCCTTTATATGCCGGAAGGAGTCCCACGTGGTCGGCGCCAGCAGTGCATACGTCGATGCGCAGAAGAGTCGCACAGGCACTCCCCACTGTGGCAGTCCGCAATCTTCGATAGGGCTACCAGCAAAAACCCGCCACGTGGACGATACCACGAATAGGCGATCCGTGGGATGGGGATGATGGTCACTTCTGTAAGAACAAACAGTGTGTCTCAGTTCGGCGCTCTTTCAGCCGCGACCGCTGCTGCCATGTGGTGCCGAACAGCCTCCCGTTGCCCTTTATATGCCGGAAGGAGTCCCACGTGGTCGGCGCCAGCAGTGCATACGTCGATGCACAGAAGAGTCGCACAGGCACTCCCCGCTGTGGCAGTCCGCTATATTCGATTGGGCTTCCAGCAATCACCCGGCACGTGGACGATACCACGAATAGGCGATCCGTGGGACGGGGATGATGGTCACTTCTGTAAGAACAAACAGTGTGTCTCAGTTCGGCGCTCTTTCAGCCGCGACCACTGCTGCCAAGTGGTGCCGAACAGCCACCCGTTGCCCTTTATATGCCGGAAGGAGTCCCACGTGGTCGGCGCCAGCAGTGCATACGTCGATGCGCAGAGAGAGAGAGAGAACAAACTTTATTTCCGCAGGACCTAAGTCCAGGTCCTAATTTCAAAGTTCAATTCACCGGATCCACGTAGTACTGGAGAATGTCCGTGCGGATCCGGTGCACGTGTTTGTAGAGAGCTTCCTGGGCAGCCTGGATGTTTACTGTCGGCGGGGGAGACAACCAGACCTCCCACGAGGTGATGGAGGCGAGGGATGGGTCAAGTGAGGGCGGGGTGCAGTGCCAATAAGAATGAGGGATGGATGGGTAGGAAGAACAGGTAGGACAGGAAGGATGACCAGGGCGCCGATAGATGCGGTGAAGAATGTGATGGGAGGGGAGTGAAGAGGTTTGACCTTGCCGAAGAGTCGCACAGGCACTCCCCGCTGTGGTAGGCCGCAATCTTCGATAGGGCAACCAGCAATCACCCGGCACGTGAACGATACCACGAATAGGCGAGCCGTGGGACGGGGATGATGGTCACTTCTGTAAGAACAAACAGTGTGTCTCAGTTCGGCGCTCTTTCAGCCGCGACCGCTGCTGCGAAGTGGTGCCGAACAGACACCCGTTGCCATTTATATGCCGGAAGGAGTCCCACGTGGTCGGCGCCAGCAGTGCATACGTCGGTGCACAGAAGAGTCGCACAAGCACTCCCCGATGTGGCCGTCCGCAATCTTCGATAGGGCTACCAGCAATCACCCGGCACGTGGACGATACCACGAATAGGCAATCCGTGGGACGGGGATGATGATCACTTCTGTAAGAACAGTGTGTCTCAGTACGGCGCTCTTTCAGCCGCGACCGCTGCTGCCAAGTGGTGCCGAACAGCCACCCGTTGCCCTTTATATGCCGGAAGTAGTCCCACGTGGTCGGCGCCAGCAGTGTATACGTCGATGCGCAGAAGAGTCGCACAGTCACTCCCCGATGTGGCAGCCCGCAATCTTCGATAGGGCTACCAGCAATCACCCGGCACGTGGACGATACCACGAATAAGCGATCCGTGGGATGGGGATGATGGTCACTTCTGTAAGAACAAACAGTGTGTCTCAGTTCGGCGCTCTTTCAGCCACGACCGCTACTGCCAAGTGGTGCCGAACAGCCACTCGTTGCCCCTTTATATGCCGGAAGGAGTCCCGCGTGGTCGGCGCCAGCAGTGCATACGTCGATGCGCAGAAGAGTCGCACAGGCACTCCCCGCTGTGGCAGTCCGCAATCTTCGATAGGGCTACCAGCAATCACCCGGCACGTGGACGATACCACGAATAGGCGATCCGTGGGACGGGGATGATGGTCACTTCTGTAAGAACAAACAGTGTGTCTCAGTTCGGCGCTCTTTCAGCCGCGACCGCTGCTGCCAAGTGGTGCCGAACAGCCACCAGTTGCCCTTTATATGCCGGAAGGAGTCACACGTGGTCGGCGCCAGCAGTGCATACGTCGATGCGCAGAAGAGTCGCACAGGCACTCCCCGCTGTGGCAGTCCTCAATCTTCGATAGGGCTACCAGCAATCACCCGGCACGTGGACGATACCACGAATAGGCGATCTGTGGGACGGGTATGATGGTCACTTCTGTAAGAACAAACAGTGTGTCTCAGTTCGGCGCTCTTTCAGCCGCGACCGCTGCTGCCAAGTGGTGCTGAACAGCCACCCGTTGCCCTTTATATGCCGGAAGGAGTCCCACGTGGTCGGCTCCAGCAGTGCATACGTCGATGCGCAGAAGAGTCGCACAGGCACCCCGATGTGGCAGTCCGCAATCTTCGATAGGGCTACCAGCAATCACCCGGCACGTGGACGATACCACGAATAGGCGATCCGTGGGACGGGGATGATAGTCACTTCTGTAAGAACAAACAGTGTGTCCAGTTCGGTGCTCTTTCAGCCGCGACCACTGCTGCCAAGTGGTGCCGAACAGCCACCCGTTGCCCTTTATATGCCGGAAGGAGTCCCACGTGGTCGGCGCCAGCTGTGCATACGTCGATGCGCAGAAGAGTCGCACAGGCACTCCCCGATGTGGCAGTCGGCAATCTTCGATAGGGCTACCAGCAATCACCCGGCACGTGGACGATACCACGAATAGGCGATCCGTGGGACGGGGATGATGGTCACTTCTGTAAGAACAAACAGTGTGTCTCAGTCCGGCGCTCTTTCTGCCGCGACCGCTGCTGCCAAGTGGTGCCGAACAGCCACCCGTTGCCCTTTATATGCCGGAAGGAGTCCCACGTGGTCGGCGCCAGCAGTGCATACGTCGATGCGTAGAAGAGTCGCACAGGCACTCTCCGCTGTGGCAGTCCGCAATCTTCGATAGGGCTACCAGCAATCACCCGGCACGTGGACGATACCACGAATAGGCGATCCGTGGGACGGGGATGATGGTCACTTCTGTAAGAACAAACAGTGTGTCTCAGTTCGGCGCTCTTTCAGCCGCGACCGCTGCTGCCAAGTGGTGCCGAACAGCCACCCGTTGCCCTTTATATGCCGGAAGGAATCCCACGTGGTCGGCGCCAGCAGTGCATACGTCGATGCGCAGAAGAGTCGCACAGGCACTCCCCGATGTGGCAGTCGGCAATCTTCGATAGGGCTACCAGCAATCACCCGGCACGTGGACGATACGACGAATAGGCGATCCGTGGGACGGGGATGATGGTCACTTCTGTAAGAACAAACAGTGTGTCTCAGTTCGGCGCTCTTTCAGCCGCGACCGCTGCTGCCAAGTGGTGCCGAACAGCCACCCGTTGCCCTTTATATGCCGGAAGGAGTCCCACGTGGTCGGCTCTAGCAGTGCATTCGTCGGTGCACAGAAGAGTCGCACAGGCACTCCCCGATGTGGCCATCCGCAATCTTCGATAGGGCTACCAGCAATCACCCGGCACGTGAACGATACCACGAATAGGCGATCCGTGGGACGGGGATGATGGTCACTTCTGTAAGAACAAACAGTGTGTCTCAGTTCGGCGCTCTTTCAGCCGCGACCGCTGCTGCCAAGTGGTGCCGAACAGCCACCCGTTGCCCTTTATATGCCGGAAGGAGTCCCACGTGGTCGGTGCCAGCAGTGCATACGTCGATGCGCAGAAGAGTCGCACAGGCACTCCCCGCTGTGGCAGTCCGCAATCTTCGATAGGGCTACCAGCAAAAACCCGCCACGTGGACGATACCACGAATAGGCGATCCGTGGGATGGGGATGATGGTCACTTCTGTAAGAACAAACAGTGTGTCTCAGTTCGGCGCTCTTTCAGCCGCGACCGCTGCTGCCATGTGGTGCCGAACAGCCTCCCGTTGCCCTTTATATGCCGGAAGGAGTCCCACGTGGTCGGCGCCAGCAGTGCATACGTCGATGCACAGAAGAGTCGCACAGGCACTCCCCGCTGTGGCAGTCCGCTATATTCGATTGGGCTTGCAGCAATCACCCGGCACGTGGACGATACCACGAATAGGCGATCCGTGGGACGGGGATGATGGTCACTTCTGTAAGAACAAACAGTGTGTCTCAGTTCGGCGCTCTTTCAGCCGCGACCGCTGCTGCCAAGTGGTGCCGAACAGCCACCCGTTGCCCTTTATATGCCGGAAGGAGTCCCACGTGGTCGGCGCCAGCAGTGCATACGTCGATGCGCAGAGAGAGAGAGAGAACAAACTTTATTTCCGCAGGACCTAAGTCCAGGTCCTAATTTCAAAGTTCAATTCACCGGATCCACGTAGTACTGGAGAATGTCCGTGCGGATCCGGTGCACGTGTTTGTAGAGAGCTTCCTGGGCAGCCTGGATGTTTACTGTCGGCGGGGGAGACAACCAGACCTCCCACGAGGTGATGGAGGCGAGGGATGGGTCAAGTGAGGGCGGGGTGCAGTCCCAATAAGAATGAGGGATGGATGGGTAGGAAGAACAGGTGGGACAGGAAGGATGACCAGGGCGCCGATAGATGCGGTGAAGAATGTGATGGGAGGGGAGTGAAGAGGTTTGAGCTTGCCGAAGAGTCGCACAGGCACTCCCCGCTGTGGCAGGCCGCAATCTTCGATAGGGCTACCAGCAATCACCCGGCACGTGAACGATACCACGAATAGGCGAGCCGTGGGACGGGGATGATGGTCACTTCTGTAAGAACAAACAGTGTGTCTCAGTTCGGCGCTCTTTCAGCCGCGACCGCTGCTGCGAAGTGGTGCCGAACAGACACCCGTTGCCATTTATATGCCGGAAGGAGTCCCACGTGGTCGGCGCCAGCAGTGCATACGTCGGTGCACAGAAGAGTCGCACAAGCACTCCCCGATGTTGCCGTCCGCAATCTTCGATAGGGCTACCAGCAATCACCCGGCACGTGGACGATACCACGAATAGGCGATCCGTGGGACGGGGCTGATGGTCACTTCTGTAAGAACAAACAGTGTGTCTCAGTTCGGCGCTCTTTCAGCCGCGACCGCTGCTGCCAAGTGGTGCCGAACAGCCACCCGTTGTCCTTTATATGCCGGAAGGAGTCCCACGTGGTCGGCGCCAGCAGTGCATTTGTCGATGCGCAGAAGAGTCGCACAGGCACTCCCCGATGTGGCAGTCCGCAATCTTCGATAGGGCTACCAGCAATCACCCGGCACGTGGACGATACCACGAATAGGCGATCCGTGGGACGGGGATGATGGTCACTTCTGTAAGAACAAACAGTGTGTCTCAGTTCGGCGCTCTTTCAGCCGCGACCGCTGCTGCCAAGTGGTGCCGAACGGCCACCCGTTGCCCTTTATATGCCGGAAGGAGTCCCACGTGGTCGGCTCCAGCAGTGCATTCGTCGATGCGCAGAAGAGTCGCACAGGCACTGCCCGATGTGGCAGTCCGCAATCTTCGATAGGGCTACCAGCAATCACCCGGCACGTAGACGATACCACGAATAGGCGATCCGTGGGACGGGGATGATGGTCACTTCTGTAAGAACAAACAGTGTGTCTCAGTTCGGCGCTCTTTCAGCCGCGACCGCTGCTGCCAAGTGGTGCCGAACAGCCACCCGTTGCCCTTTATATGCCGGAAGGAGTCCCACGTGGTCGGCGCCAGCATACATACGTCGATGCGCAGAAGAGTCGCACAGGCACTCCCCGCTGTGGCAGGCCGCAATCTTCGATAGGGCTACCAGCAATCACCCGGCACGTGGACGATACCACGAATAGGCGATCCGTGGGACGAGGATGGTGGTCACTTCTGTAAGAACAAACAGTGTGTCTCAGTTCGGCGCTCTTTCAGCCGCGACCGCTGCTGTGAAGTGGTGCCGAACAGCCACCCGTTGCCATTTATATGCCGGAAGGAGTCCCACGTGGTCGGCGCCAGCAGTGCATACGTCGATGCGCAGAAGAGTCGCACAGGCACTCCCCGCTGTGGCAGTCCGCAATCTTCGATAGGGCTACCAGCAATCACCCGGCACGTGGACGATACCACGAATAGGCGATCCGTGGGACGGGGATGATGGTCACTTCTGTAAGAACAAACAGTGTGTCTCAGTTCGGCGCTCTTTCAGCCGCGACTGCTGCTGCCAAGTTGTGCCGAACAGCCACCCGTTGCCCTCTATATGCCGGAAGGAGTCCCACGTGGTCGGCGCCAGCAGTGCATTCGTCGATGCGCAGAAGAGTCGCACAGGCACTCCCCGATGTGGCAGTCCGCAATCTTCGATAGGGCTACCAGCAATCACCCGGCACGTGGACGATACCACGAATAGGCGATCCGTGGGACGGGGATGATGGTCACTTCTGTAAGAACAAACAGTGTGTCTCAGTTCGGCGCTCTTTCAGCCGCGACCGCTGCTGCCAAGTGGTGCCGAACAGCCACCCGTTGCCCTTTATATGCCGGAAGGAGTCCCACGTGGTCGGCGCCAGCAGTGCATACGTCGATGCGCAGAAGAGTCGCACAGGCACTCCCTGCTGTGGCAGGCCGCAATCTTCGATAGGGCTACCAGCAATCACCCGGCACGTGGACGATACCACGAATAGGCGATCCGTGGGACGGGGATGATGGTCACTTCTGTATGAACAAACAGTGTGTCTCAGTTCGGCGCTCTTTCAGCCGCGACCGCTGCTGCCAAGTGGTGCCGAACAGCCACCCGTTGCCCTTTATATGCCAGAAGGAGTCCCACGTGGTCGGCGCCAGCAGTGCATACGTCGATGCGCAGAGAGAGAGAGAGAACAAACTTTATTTCCGCAGGACCTAAGTCCAGGTCCTAATTTCAAAGTTCAATTCACCGGATCCACGTAGTACTGGAGAATGTCGGTGCGGATCCGGTGCACGTGTTTGTAGAGAGCTTCCTGGGCAGCCTGGATGTTTACTGTCGGCGGGGGAGACAACCAGACCTCCCACGAGGTGATGGAGGCGAGGGATGGGTCAAGTGAGGGCGGGGTGCAGTCCCAATAAGAATGAGGGATGGATGGGTAGGAAGAACAGGTGGGACAGGAAGGATGACCAGGGCGCTGATAGATGCGGTGAAGAATGTGATGGGAGGGGAGTGAAGAGGTTTGAGCTTGCCGAAGAGGAGATAGATCAAGTTATGGCGGGGTGCAGTCCCAATAAGAATGAGGGATGGATGGGTAGGAAGAACAGGTGGGACAGGAAGGATGACCAGGGCGCCGATAGATGCGGTGAAGAATGTGATGGGAGGGGAGTGAAGAGGTTTGAGCTTGCCGAAGAGTCGCACAGGCACTCCCCGCTGTGGCCATCCGCAATCTTCGATAGGGCTACCAGCAATCACCCGGCACGTGGACGATACCACGAATAGGCGATCCGTGGGACGGGGATGATGGTCACTTCTGTAAGAACAAACAGTGTGTCTCAGTTCGGCGCTCTTTCAGCCGCGACCGCTGCTGCCAAGTGGTGCCGAACAGCCACCCGTTGTCCTTTATATGCCGGAAGGAGTCCCACGTGGTCGGCGCCAGCAGTGCATTTGTCGATGCGCAGAAGAGTCGCACAGGCACTCCCCGATGTGGCAGTCCGCAATCTTCGATAGGGCTACCAGCAATCACCCGGCACGTGGACGATACCACGAATAGGCGATCCGTGGGACGGGGATGATGGTCACTTCTGTAAGAACAAACAGTGTGTCTCAGTTCGGCGCTCTTTCAGCCGTGACCGCTGCTGCCAAGTGGTGCCGAACGGCCACCCGTTGCCCTTTATATGCCGGAAGGAGTCCCACGTGGTCGGCTCTAGCAGTGCATTCGTCGATGCGCAGAAGAGTCGCACAGGCACTGCCCGATGTGGCAGTCCGCAATCTTCGATAGGGCTACCAGCAATCACCCGGCACGTAGACGATACCACGAATAGGCGATCCGTGGGACGGGGATGATGGTCACTTCTGTAAGAACAAACAGTGTGTCTCAGTTCGGCGCTCTTTCAGCCGCGACCGCTGCTGCCAAGTGGTGCCGAACAGCCACCCGTTGCCCTTTATATGCCAGAAGGAGTCCCACGTGGTCGGCGCCAGCATACATACGTCGATGCGCAGAAGAGTCGCACAGGCACTCCCCGCTGTGGCAGGCCGCAATCTTCGATAGGGCTACCAGCAATCACCCGGCACGTGGACGATACCACGAATAGGCGATCCGTGGGACGAGGATGGTGGTCACTTCTGTAAGAACAAACAGTGTGTCTCAGTTCGGCGCTCTTTCAGCCGCGACCGCTGCTGTGAAGTGGTGCCGAAGAGCCACCCGTTGCCATTTATATGCCGGAAGGAGTCCCACGTGGTCGGCGCCAGCAGTGCATACGTCGATGCGCAGAAGAGTCGCACAGGCACTCCCCGCTGTGGCAGTCCGCAATCTTCGATAGGGCTACCAGCAATCACCCGGCACGTGGACGATACCACGAATAGGCGATCCGTGGGACGGGGATGATGGTCACTTCTGTAAGAACAAACAGTGTGTCTCAGTTCGGCGCTCTTTCAGCCGCGACCGCTGCTGCCAAGTGGTGCCGAACAGCCACCCGTTGCCCTTTATATGCCGGAAGGAGTCCCACGTGGTCGGCGCCAGCAGTGCATACGTCGATGCGCAGAAGAGTCGCACAGGCACTCCCTGCTGTGGCAGGCCGCAATCTTCGATAGGGCTACCAGCAATCACCCGGCACGTGGACGATACCACGAATAGGCGATCCGTGGGACGGGGATGATGGTCACTTCTGTATGAACAAACAGTGTGTCTCAGTTCGGCGCTCTTTCAGCCGCGACCGCTGCTGCCAAGTGGTGCCGAACAGCCACCCGTTGCCCTTTATATGCCGGAAGGAGTCCCACGTGGTCGGCGCCAGCAGTGCATTCGTCGATGCGCAGAAGAGTCGCACAGCCACTCCCCGATGTGGCAGTCCGCAATCTTCGATAGGGCTACCAGCAATCACCCGGCACGTGGAAGATACCACGAATAGGCGATCCGTGGGACGAGGATGATGGTCACTTCTGTAAGAACAAACAGTGTGTCTCAGTTCGGCGCTCTTTCAGCCGCGACCGCGGCTGCGAAGTGTTGCCGAACAGCCACCCATTGCCATTTATATGCCGGAAGGAGTCCCACGTGGTCGGCGCCAGCAGTGCATACGTCGATGCGCAGAAGAGTTGCACAGGCACTCCCCGATGTGGCAGTCCGCAATCTTCGATAGGGCTACCAGCAATCACCCGGCACGTGGACGATTCCACGAATAGGCGATCCGTGGGACGGGAATGAAGTCACTTCTGTAAGAACAAACAGTGTGTCTCACTTCGGCGCCCTTTCAGCCGCGACCGCTGCTGCCAAGTGGTGCCGAACAGCCACCCGTTGCCCTTTATATGCCGGAAGGAGTCCCACGTGGTCGGCGCCAGCAGTGCATACGTCGATGCGCAGAAGAGTCGCACAGGCACTCCCCGCTGTGGCAGTCCGCAATCTTCGATAGGGCTACCAGCAATCACCCGGCACGTGGACGATACCACGAATAGGCAATCCGTGGGACGGGGATGATGGTCACTTCTGTAAGAACAAACAGTGTGTCTCAGTTCGGCGCTCTTTCAGCCGCGACCGCTGCTGCCAAGTGGTGCCGAACAGCCACCCGTTGCCCTTTATATGCCGGAAGGAGTCCCACGTGGTCGGCGCCAGCAGTGCATTTGTCGATGCGCAGAAGAGTCGCACAGGCACTTCCCGATGTGGCAGTCCGCAATCTTCGATAGGGCTACCAGCAATCACCCGGCACGTGGACGATACCACGAATAGGCGATCCGTGGGACGGGGATGATGGTCACTTCTGTAAGAACAAACAGTGTGTCTCAGTTCGGCGCTCTTTCAGCCGCGACCGCTGCTGCCAAGTGGTGCCGAACGGCCACCCGTTGCCCTTTATATGCCGGAAGGAGTCCCATGTGGTCGGCTCCAGCAGTGCATTCGTCGATGCGCAGAAGAGTCGCACAGGCACTGCCCGATGTGGCAGTCCGCAATCTTCGATAGGGCTACCAGCAATCACCCGGCACGTAGACGATACCACGATTAGGCGATCCGTGGGACGGCGATGATGGTCACTTCTGTAAGAACAAACAGTGTGTCTCAGTTCGGCGCTCTTTCAGCCGCGACCGCTGCTGCCAAGTGGTGCCGAACAGCCACCCGTTGCCTTTTATATGCCGGAAGGAGTCCCACGTGGTCGGCGCCAGCATACATACGTCGATGCGCAGAAGAGTCGCACAGGCACTCCCCGCTGTGGCAGGCCGCAATCTTCGATAGGGCTACCAGCAATCACCCGGCACGTGGACGATACCACGAATAGGCGATCCGTGGGACGAGGATGATGGTCACTTCTGTAAGAACAAACAGTGTGTCTCCGTTCGGCGCTCTTTCAGCCGCGACCGCTGCTGCCAAGTGGTGCCGAACAGCCACCCGTTGCTCTTCATATGCCGGAAGGAGTCCCACGTGGTCGGCGCCAGCAGTGCATACGTCGATGCGCAGAAGAGTCGCACAGGCACTCCCCGCTGTGGCAGTCCGCAATCTTCGATAGGGCTACCAGCAATCACCCGGCACGTGGACAATACCACGAATAGGCAATCCGTGGGACGGGGATGATGGTCACTTCTGTAAGAACAAACAGTGTGTCTCAGTTCGGCGCTCTTTCAGCCGCGACCGCTGCTGCCAAGTGGTGCCGAACAGCCACCCGTTGCCCTTTATATGCCGAAAGGAGTCCCACGTGGTCGGCGCCAGCAGTGCATACGTCGATGCGCAGAAGAGTCACACAGGCACTCCCCGATGTGTCAGTCCGCAATCTTCGATAGGGCTACCAGCAATCACCCGGCACGTGGACGATACCACGAATAGGCGATCCGTGGGACGGGGATGATGGTCACTTCTGTAAGAACAAACAGTGTGTCTCAGTTCGGCGCTCTTTCAGCCGCGACCGCAGCTGCCAAGTGGTGCCGAACAGCCACCCGTTGCCCTTTATATGCCAGAAGGAGTCCCACGTGGTCGGCACCAGCAGTGCATTCGTCGATGCGCAGAAGAGTCGCACAGGCACTCCCCGCTGTGGCAGTCCGCAATCTTCGATAGGGCTACCAGCAATCACCCGGCACGTGGACGATACCACGAATAGGCGATCCGTGGGACGGGGATGATGGTCACTTCTGTAAGAACAAACAGTGTGTCTCAGTTCGGCGCTCTTTCATCCGCGACCGCTGCTGCCAAGTGGTGCCGAACAGCCACCCGTTGCCCTTTATATGCCGGAAGGAGTCCCACGTGGTCGGCGCCAGCAGTGCATACGTCGATGCGCAGAAGAGTCGCACAGGCTCTCCCCGATGTGGCAGTCCGCAATCTTCGATAGGGCTACCAGCAATCACCCGGCACGTGGACGATACCACGAATAGGCGATCCGTGGGACGGGGATGATGGTCACTTCTGTAAGAACAAACAGTGTGTCTCAGTTCGGCGCTCTTTCAGCCGCGACCGCTGCTGCCAAGTGGTGCCGAACAGCCACCCGTTGCCCTTTATATGCCGGAAGGAGTCCCACGTGGTCGGCGCCAGCAGTGCATTTGTCGATGCGCAGAAGAGTCGCACAGGCACTCCCCGATGTGGCAGTCCGCAATCTTCGATAGGGCTACCAGCAATCACCCGGCACGTGGACGATACCACGAATAGGCGATCCGTGGGACGGGGATGATGGTCACTTCTGTAAGAACAAACAGTGTGTCTCAGTTCGGCGCTCTTTCAGCCGCGACCGCTGCTGCCAAGTGGTGCCGAACGGCCACCCGTTGCCCTTTATATGCCGGAAGGAGTCCCACGTGGTCGGCTCCAGCAGTGCATTCGTCGATGCGCAGAAGAGTCGCACAGGCACTGCCCGATGTGGCAGTCCGCAATCTTCGATAGGGCTACCAGCAATCACCCGGCACGTAGACGATACCACGAATAGGCGATCCGTGGGACGGGGATGATGGTCACTTCTGTAAGAACAAACAGTGTGTCTCAGTTCGGCGCTCTTTCAGCCGCGACCGCTGCTGCCAAGTGGTGCCGAACAGCCACCCGTTGCCCTTTATATGCCGGAAGGAGTCCCACGTGGTCGGCGCCAGCAGTGCATACGTCGATGCGCAGAAGAGTCGCACAGGCACTCCCCGATGTGGCAGTCCGCAATCTTCGATAGGGCTACCAGCAATCACCCGGCACGTGGACGATACCACGAATAGGCGATCCGTGGGACGGGGATGATGGTCACTTCTGTAAGAACAAACAGTGTGTCTCAGTTCGGCGCTCTTTCAGCCGCGACCGCTGCTGCCAAGTGGTGCCGAACAGCCACCCGTTGCCCTTTATATGCCGGAAGGAGTCCCACGTGGTCGGCGCCAGCAGTGCATTTGTCGATGCGCAGAAGAGTCGCACAGGCACTCCCCGATGTGGCAGTCCGCAATCTTCGATAGGGCTACCAGTAATCACCCGGCACGTGGACGATACCACGAATAGGCGATCCGTGGGACGGGGATGATGGTCACTTCTGTAAGAACAAACAGTGTGTCTCAGTTCGGCGCTCTTTCAGCCGCGACCGCTGCTGCCAAGTGGTGCCGAACGGCCACCCGTTGCCCTTTATATGCCGGAAGGAGTCCCACGTGGTCGGCTCCAGCAGTGCATTCGTCGATGCGCAGAAGAGTCGCACAGGCACTGCCCGATGTGGCAGTCCGCAATCTTCGATAGGGCTACCAGCAATCACCCGGCACGTAGACGATACCACGAATAGGCGATCCGTGGGACGGGGATGATGGTCACTTCTGTAAGAACAAACAGTGTGTCTCAGTTCGGCGCTCTTTCAGCCGCGACCGCTGCTGCCAAGTGGTGCCGAACAGCCACCCGTTGCCCTTTATATGCCTTAAGTAGTCCCACGTGGTCGGCGCCAGCATACATACGTCGATGCGCAGAAGAGTCGCACAGGCACTCCCCGCTGTGGCAGGCCGCAATCTTCGATAGGGCTACCAGCAATCACCCGGCACGTGGACGATACCACGAATAGGCGTTCCGTGGGACGAGGATGATGGTAACTTCTGTAAGAACAAACAGTGTGTCTCAGTTCGGCGCTCTTTCAGCCGCGACCGCTGCTGTGAAGTGGTGCCGAACAGCCACCCGTTGCCATTTATATGCCGGAAGGAGTCCCACGTGGTCGGCGCCAGCAGTGCATACGTCGATGCGCAGAAGAGTCGCACAGGCACTCCCCGATGTGGCAGTCCGCAATCTTCGATAGGGCTACCAGCAATCACCCGGCACGTGGACGATACCACGCATAGGCGATCCGTGGGACGGGGATGATGGTCACTTCTGTAAGAACAAACAGTGTGTCTCAGTTCGGCGCTCTTTCAGCCGCGACCGCTGCTGCCAAGTGGTGCCGAACAGCCACCCGTTGCCCTTTATATGCCGGAAGGAGTCCCACGTGGTCGGCGCCAGAAGTGCATTCGTCGGTGCGCAGAAGAGTCGCACAGGCACTCCCCGATGTGGCAGTCCGCAATCTTCGATAGGGCTACCAGCAATCACCCGGCACGTGAACGATACCACGAATAGGCGATCCGTGGGACGGGGATGATGGTCACTTCTGTAAGAACAAACAGTGTGTCTCAGTTCGGCGCTCTTTCAGCCGCGACCGCTGCTGCCAAGTGGTGCCGAACTGCCACCCGTTGCCCTTTATATGCCGGAAGAAGTCCCACGTGGTCGGCGCCAGCAGTGCATACGTCGATGCGCAGAAGAGTCGCACAGGCACTCCCCTCTGTGGCAGTCCGCAATCTTCGATAGGGCTACCAGATATCACCCGGCACGTGGACGATACCACGAATAGGCGATCCGTGGGACGGGGATGATGCTCACTTCTGTAAGAACAAACAGTGTGTCTCAGTTCGGCGCTCTTTCAGCCGCGACCGCTGCTGCCAAGTGGTGCCGAACAGCCACCCGTTGCCCTTTATATGCCGGAAGGAGTCCCACGTGGTCGGCGCCAGCAGTGCATTCGTCGATGCGCAGAAGAGTCGCACAGGCACTCCCCGATGTGGCAGTCCGCAATCTTCGATAGGGCTACCAGCAATCACCCGGCACGTGGACGATACCACGAATAGGCGATCCGTGGGACGGGGATGATGGTCAGTTCTGTAAGAACAAACAGTGTGTCTCAGTTCGGCGCTCTTTCAGCCGCGACCGCTGCTGCCAAGTGGTGCCGAACAGCCACCCGTTGCCCTTTATATGCCGGAAGGAGTCCCACGTGGTCAGCGCCAGCAGTGCATACGTCGATGCGCAGAAGAGTCGCACAGGCACTCCCCGCTGTGGCAGTCCGCAATCTTCGATAGGGCTACCAGCAATCACCCGGCACGTGGACGATACCACGAATAGGCGATCCGTGGCACGGGGATGATGGTCACTTCTGTAAGAACAAACAGTGTGTCTCAGTTCGGCGCTCTTTCAGCCGTGACCGCTGCTGCCAAGTGGTGCCGAACAGCCACCCGTTGCCCTTTATATGCCGGAAGGAGTCCCACGTGGTCGGCGCCAGCAGTGCATACGTCGATGCGCAGAAGAGTCGCACAGGCACTCCCCGCTGTGGCAGTCCGCAATCTTCGATAGGGCTACCAGCAATCACCCGGCACGTGGACGATACCACGATTAGGCGATCCGTGATACGGGGATGATGGTCACTTCTGTAAGAACAAACAGTGTGTCTCAGTTCGGCGCTCTTTCAGCCGCGACCGCTGCTGCCAAGTGGTGCCGAACAGCCACCCGTTGCGCTTTATATGCCGGAAGGAGTCCCACGTGGTCGGCGCCAGCAGTGCATACGTCGATGCGCAGAAGAGTCGCACAGGCACTCCCCGATGTGGCAGTCCGCAATCTTCGATAGGGCTACCAGCAATCACCCGGCACGTGGACGATACCACGAATAGGCGATCCGTGGGATGGGGATGATGGTCACTTCTGTAAGAACAAACAGTGTGTCTCAGTTCGGCGCTCTTTCAGCCGCGACCGCTACTGCCAAGTGGTGCCGAACAGCCACTCGTTGCCCCTTTATATGCCGGAAGGAGTCCCACGTGGTCGGCGCCAGCAGTGCATACGTCGATGCGCAGAAGAGTCGCACAGGCACTCCCCGCTGTGGCAGTCCGCAATCTTCGATAGGGCTACCAGCAATCACCCGGCACGTGGACGATACCACGAATAGGCGATCCGTGGGACGGGGATGATGGTCACTTCTGTAAGAACAAACAGTGTGTCTCAGTTCGGCGCTCTTTCAGCCGCGACCGCTGCTGCCAAGTGGTGCCGAAAAGCCACCAGTTGCCCTTTATATGCCGGAAGGAGTCCCACGTGGTCGGCGCCAGCAGTGCATACGTCGATGCGCAGAAGAGTCGCACAGGCACTCCCCGCTGTGGCAGTCCGCAATCTTCGATAGGGCTACCAGCAATCACCCGGCACGTGGACGATACCACGAATAGGCGATCCGTGGGACGGGGATGATGCTCACTTCTGTAAGAACAAACAGTGTGTCTCAGTTCGGCGCTCTTTCAGCCGCGACCGCTGCTGCCAAGTGGTGCCGAACAGCCACCCGTTGCCCTTTATATGCCGGAAGGAGTCCCACGTGGTCGGCGCCAGCAGTGCATTCGTCGATGCGCAGAAGAGTCGCACAGGCACTCCCCGATGTGGCAGTCCGCAATCTTCGATAGGGCTACCAGCAATCACCCGGCACGTGGACGATACCACTAATAGGCGATCCGTGGGACGGGGATGATGGTCAGTTCTGTAAGAACAAACAGTGTGTCTCAGTTCGGCGCTCTTTCAGCCGCGACCGCTGCTGCCAAGTGGTGCCGAACAGCCACCCGTTGCCCTTTATATGCCGGAAGGAGTCCCACGTGGTCAGCGCCAGCAGTGCATACGTCGATGCGCAGAAGAGTCGCACAGGCACTCCCCGCTGTGGCAGTCCGCAATCTTCGATAGGGCTACCAGCAATCACCCGGCACGTGGACGATACCACGAATAGGCGATCCGTGGCACGGGGATGATGGTCACTTCTGTAAGAACAAACAGTGTGTCTCAGTTCGGCGCTCTTTCAGCCGTGACCGCTGCTGCCAAGTGGTGCCGAACAGCCACCCGTTGCCCTTTATATGCCGGAAGGAGTCCCACGTGGTCGGCGCCAGCAGTGCATACGTCGATGCGCAGAAGAGTCGCACAGGCACTCCCCGCTGTGGCAGTCCGCAATCTTCGATAGGGCTACCAGCAATCACCCGGCACGTGGACGATACCACGATTAGGCGATCCGTGATACGGGGATGATGGTCACTTCTGTAAGAACAAACAGTGTGTCTCAGTTCGGCGCTCTTTCAGCCGTGACCGCTGCTGCCAAGTGGTGCCGAACAGCCACCCGTTGCGCTTTATATGCCGGAAGGAGTCCCACGTGGTCGGCGCCAGCAGTGCATACGTCGATGCGCAGAAGAGTCGCACAGGCACTCCCCGATGTGGCAGTCCGCAATCTTCGATAGGGCTACCAGCAATCACCCGGCACGTGGACGATACCACGAATAGGCGATCCGTGGGATGGGGATGATGGTCACTTCTGTAAGAACAAACAGTGTGTCTCAGTTCGGCGCTCTTTCAGCCGCGACCGCTGCTGCCAAGTGGTGCCGAACAGCCACTCGTTGCCCCTTTATATGCCGGAAGGAGTCCCACGTGGTCGGCTCCAGCAGTGCATTCGTCGGTGCACAGAAGAGTCGCACAGGCACTCCCCGATGTGGCCATCCGCAATCTTCGATAGGGCTACCAGCAATCACCCGGCACGTGAACGATACCACGAATAGGCGATCCGTGGGACGGGGATGATGGTCACTTCTGTAAGAACAAACAGTGTGTCTCAGTTCGGCGCTCTTTCAGCCGCGACCGCTGCTGCCAAGTGGTGCCGAACAGCCACCCGTTGCCCTTTATATGCCGGAAGGAGTCCCACGTGGTTGGCGCCAGCAGTGCATACGTCGATGCGCAGAAGAGTCGCACAGGCACTCCGCGCTGTGGCAGTCCGCAATCTTCGATAGGGCTACCAGCAATCACCCGGCACGTGGACGATACCACGAATAGGCGATCCGTGGCACGTTGATGATGGTCACTTCTGTAAGAACAAACAGTGTGTCTCCGTTCGGCGCTCTTTCAGCCGCGACCGCTGCTGCCAAGTGGTGCCGAACAGCCACCCGTTGCCCTTTATATGCCGGAAGGAGTCCCACGTGGTCGGCGCCAGCAGTGCATACGTCGATGCGCAGAACAGTCGCACAGGCACTCCCCGCTGTGGCAGTCCGCAATCTTCGATAGGGCTACCAGCAATCACAAGGCACGTGGACGATACCACGAATAGGCGATCCGTGGGACGGGGATGATGGTCACTTCTGTAAGAACAAACAGTGTGTCTCAGTTCGGCGCTCTTTCAGCCGCGACCGCCGCTGCCAAGTGGTGCCGAACAGCCACCCGTTGCCCTTTATATGCCGGAAGGAGTCCCACGTGGTCGGCGCTAGCAGTGCATACGTCGATGCGCAGAAGAGTCGCACAGGCACTCCCTGCTGTGGCAGTCCGCAATCTTCGATAGGGCTACCAGCAATCACCCGGCACGTGGACGATACCACGAATAGACGATCCGTGGGACGGGGATGATGGTCACTTCTGTAAGAACAAACAGTGTGTCTCAGTTCGGCGCTCTTTCAGCCGCGACCGCTGCTGCCAAGTGGTGCCGAACAGCCACCCGTTGCCCTTTATATGCCGGAAGGAGTCCCACGTGGTCAGCGCCAGCAGTGCATACGTCGATGCGCAGAAGAGTCGCACAGGCACTCCCCGCTGTGGCAGTCCGCAATCTTCGATAGGGCTACCAGCAATCACCCGGCACGTGGACGATACCACGAATAGGCGATCCGTGGCACGGGGATGATGGTCACTTCTGTAAGAACAAACAGTGTGTCTCAGTTCGGCGCTCTTTCAGCCGTGACCGCTGCTGCCAAGTGGTGCCGAACAGCCACCCGTTGCCCTTTATATGCCGGAAGGAGTCCCACGTGGTCGGCGCCAGCAGTGCATACGTCGATGCGCAGAAGAGTCGCACAGGCACTCCCCGCTGTGGCAGTCCGCAATCTTCGATAGGGCTACCAGCAATCACCCGGCACGTGGACGATACCACGATTAGGCGATCCGTGATACGGGGATGATGGTCACTTCTGTAAGAACAAACAGTGTGTCTCAGTTCGGCGCTCTTTCAGCCGCGACCGCTGCTGCCAAGTGGTGCCGAACAGCCACCCGTTGCCCTTTATATGCCGGAAGGAGTCCCACGTGGTCGGCGCCAGCAGTGCACACGTCGATGCGCAAAAGAGTCGCACAGGCCCTCCCCGCTGTGGCAGTCCGCAATCTTCGATAGGGCTACCAGCAATCACCCGGCACGTGGACGATACCACGAATAGGCAATCCGTGGGACGGGGATGATGGTCACTTCTGTAAGAACAGTGTGTCTCAGTACGGCGCTCTTTCAGCCGCGACCGCTGCTGCCAAGTGGTGCCGAACAGCCACCCGTTGCCCTTTATATGCCGGAAGGAGTCCCACGTGGTCGGCGCCAGCAGTGTATACGTCGATGCGCAGAAGAGTCGCACAGGCACTCCCCGGTGTGGCAGTCCGCAATCTTCGATAGGGCTACCAGCAATCACCCGGCACGTGGACGATACCACGAATAGGCGATCCGTGGGACGGGGATGATGGTCACTTCTGTAAGAACAAACAGTGTGTCTCAGTTCGGCGCTCTTTCAGCCGCGACCGCTGCTGCCAAGTGGTGCCGAACAGCCACCCGTTGCCCTTTATATGCCGGAAGGAGTCCCACGTGGTCGGCGCCAGCAGTACATACGTAGATGCGCAGAAGAGTCGCACAGGCACTCCCCGCTGTGGCAGTCCGCAATCTTCGATAGGGCTACCAGCAATCACCCGGCACGTGGACGATACCACGAATAGGCGATCCGTGGCACGGGGATGATGGTCACTTCTGTAAGAACAAACAGTGTGTCTCAGTTCGGCGCTCTTTCAGCCGTGACCGCTGCTGCCAAGTGGTGCCGAACAGCCACCCGTTGCCCTTTATATGCCAGAAGGAGTCCCACGTGGTCGGCGCCAGCAGTGCATACGTCGATGCGCAGAAGAGTCGCACAGGCACTCCCCGCTGTGGCAGTCCGCAATCTTCGATAGGGCTACCAGCAATCACCCGGCACGTGGACGATACCACGATTAGGCGATCCGTGATACGGGGATGATGGTCACTTCTGTAAGAACAAACAGTGTGTCTCAGTTCGGCGCTCTTTCAGCCGCGACCGCTGCTGCCAAGTGGTGCCGAACAGCCACCCGTTGCCCTTTATATGCCGGAAGGAGTCCCACGTGGTCGGTGCCAGCAGTGCATACGTCGATGCGCAAAAGAGTCGCACAGGCCCTCCCCGCTGTGGCAGTCCGCAATCTTCGATAGGGCTACCAGCAATCACCCGGCACGTGGACGATACCACGAATAGGCAATCCGTGGGACGGGGATGATGGTCACTTCTGTAAGAACAGTGTGTCTCAGTACGGCGCTCTTTCAGCCGCGACCGCTGCTGCCAAGTGGTGCCGAACAGCCACCCGTTGCCCTTTATATGCCGGAAGGAGTCCCACGTGGTCGGCGCCAGCAGTGTATACGTCGATGCGCAGAAGAGTCGCACAGGCACTCCCCGGTGTGGCAGTCCGCAAGCTTCGATAGGGCTACCAGCAATCACCCGGCACGTGGACGATACCACGAATAGGCGATCCGTGGGACGGGGATGATGGTCACTTCTGTAAGAACAAACAGTGTGTCTCAGTTCGGCGCTCTTTCAGCCGCGACCGCTGCTGCCAAGTGGTGCCGAACAGCCACCCGTTGCCCTTTATATGCCGGAAGGAGTCCCACGTGGTCGGCGCCAGCAGTACATACGTAGATGCGCAGAAGAGTCGCACAGGCACTCCCCGATGTGGCAGTCCGCAATCTTCGATAGGGCTACCAGCAATCACCCGGCACGTGGACGATACCACGAATAGGCGATCCGTGGGATGGGGATGATGGTCACTTCTGTAAGAACAAACAGTGTGTCTCAGTTCGGCGCTCTTTCAGCCGCGACCGCTACTGCCAAGTGGTGCCGAACAGCCACTCGTTGCCCCTTTATATGCCGGAAGGAGTCCCGCGTGGTCGGCGCCAGCAGTGCATACGTCGATGCGCAGAAGAGTCGCACAGGCACTCCCCGCTGTGGCAGTCCGCAATCTTCGATAGGGCTACCAGCAATCACCCGGCACGTGGACGATACCACGAATAGGCGATCCGTGGGACGGGGATGATGGTCATTCTAAAAGAACAAACAGTGTGTCTCAGTTCGGCGCTCTTTCAGCCGCGACCGCTGCTGCCAAGTGGTGCCGAACAGCCACCAGTTGCCCTTTATATGCCGGAAGGAGTCCCACGTGGTCGGCGCCAGCAGTGCATTCGTCGATGCGCAGAAGAGTCGCACAGGCACCCCGATGTGGCAGTCCGCAATCTTCGATAGGGCTACCAGCAATCACCCGGCACGTGGACGATACCACGAATAGGCGATCCGTGGGACGGGGATGATAGTCACTTCTGTAAGAACAAACAGTGTGTCTCAGTTCGGTGCTCTTTCAGCCGCGACCACTGCTGCCAAGTGGTGCCGAACAGCCATCCGTTGCCCTTTATATGCCGGAAGGAGTCCCACGTGGTCGGCGCCAGCTGTGCATACGTCGATGCGCAGAAGAGTCGCACAGGCACTCCCCGATGTGGCAGTCGGCAATCTTCGATAGGGCTACCAGCAATCACCCGGCACGTGGACGATACCACGAATAGGCAATCCGTGGGACGGGGATGATGGTCACTTCTGTAAGAACAGTGTGTCTCAGTACGGCGCTCTTTCAGCCGCGACCGCTGCTGCCAAGTGGTGCCGAACAGCCACCCGTTGCCCTTTATATGCCGGAAGGAGTCCCACGTGGTCGGCGCCAGCAGTGTATACGTCGATGCGCAGAAGAGTCGCACAGGCACTCCCCGGTGTGGCAGTCCGCAATCTTCGATAGGGCTACCAGCAATCACCCGGCACGTGGACGATACCATGAATAGGCGATCCGTGGGACGGGGATGATGGTCACTTCTGTAAGAACAAACAGTGTGTCTCAGTTCGGCGCTCTTTCAGCCGCGACCACTGCTGCCAAGTGGTGCCGAACAGCCACCCGTTGCCCTTTATATGCCGGAAGGAGTCCCACGTGGTCGGCGCCAGCAGTACATACGTAGATGCGCAGAAGAGTCGCACAGGCACTCCCCGATGTGGCAGTCCGCAATCTTCGATAGGGCTACCAGCAATCACCCGGCACGTGGACGATACCACGAATAGGCGATCCGTGGGATGGGGATGATGGTCACTTCTGTAAGAACAAACAGTGTGTCTCAGTTCGGCGCTCTTTCAGCCGCGACCGCTACTGCCAAGTGGTGCCGAACAGCCACTCGTTGCCCCTTTATATGCCGGAAGGAGTCCCGCGTGGTCGGCGCCAGCAGTGCATACGTCGATGCGCAGAAGAGTCGCACAGGCACTCCCCGCTGTGGCAGTCCGCAATCTTCGATAGGGCTACCAGCAATCACCCGGCACGTGGACGATACCACGAATAGGCGATCCGTGGAACGGGGATGATGGTCACTTCTGTAAGAACAAACAGTGTGTCTCAGTTCGGCGCTCTTTCAGCCGCGACCGCTGCTGCCAAGTGGTGCCGAACAGCCACCAGTTGCCCTTTATATGCCGGAAGGAGTCCCACGTGGTCGGCGCCAGCAGTGCATTCGTCGATGCGCAGAAGAGTCGCACAGGCACTCCCCGCTGTGGCAGTCCGCAATCTTCGATAGGGCTACCAGCAATCACCCGGCACGTGGACGATACCACGAATAGGCGATCTGTGGGACGGGGATGATGGTCACTTCTGTAAGAACAAACAGTGTGTCTCAGTTCGGCGCTCTTTCAGCCGCGACCGCTGCTGCCAAGTGGTGCCGAACAGCCACCCGTTGCCCTTTATATGCCGGAAGGAGTCCCACGTGGTCGGCTCCAGCAGTGCATACGTCGATGCGCAGAAGAGTCGCACAGGCACCCCGATGTGGCAGTCCGCAATCTTCGATAGGGCTACCAGCAATCACCCGGCACGTGGACGATACCACGAATAGGCGATCCGTGGGACGGGGATGATAGTCACTTCTGTAAGAACAAACAGTGTGTCTAAGTTCGGTGCTCTTTCAGCCGCGACCACTGCTGCCAAGTGGTGCCGAACAGCCACCCGTTGCCCTTTATATGCCGGAAGGAGTCCCACGTGGTCGGCGCCAGCTGTGCATACGTCGATGCGCAGAAGAGTCGCACAGGCACTCCCCGATGTGGCAGTCGGCAATCTTCGATAGGGCTACCAGCAATCACCCGGCACGTGGACGATACCACGAATAGGCGATCCGTGGGACGGGGATGATGGTCACTTCTGTAAGAACAAACAGTGTGTCTCAGTTCGGCGCTCTTTCTGCCGCGACCGCTGCTGCCAAGTGGTGCCGAACAGCCACCCGTTGCCCTTTATATGCCGGAAGGAGTCCCACGTGGTCGGCGCCAGCAGTGCATACGTCGATGCGTAGAAGAGTCGCACAGGCACTCTCCGCTGTGGCAGTCCGCAATCTTCGATAGGGCTACCAGCAATCACCCGGCACGTGGACGATACCACGAATAGGCGATCCGTGGGACGGGGATGATGGTCACTTCTGTAAGAACAAACAGTGTGTCTCAGTTCGGCGCTCTTTCAGCCGCGACCGCTGCTGCCAAGTGGTGCCGAACAGCCACCCGTTGCCCTTTATATGCCGGAAGGAATCCCACGTGGTCGGCGCCAGCAGTGCATACGTCGATGCGCAGAAGAGTCGCACAGGCACTCCCCGATGTGGCAGTCGGCAATCTTCGATAGGGCTACCAGCAATCACCCGGCACGTGGACGATACGACGAATAGGCGATCCGTGGGACGGGGATGATGGTCACTTCTGTAAGAACAAACAGTGTGTCTCAGTTCGGCGCTCTTTCAGCCGCGACCGCTGCTGCCAAGTGGTGCCGAACAGCCACCCGTTGCCCTTTATATGCCGGAAGGAGTCCCACGTGGTCGGCTCCAGCAGTGCATTCGTCGGTGCACAGAAGAGTCGCACAGGCACTCCCCGATGTGGCCATCCGCAATCTTCGATAGGGCTACCAGCAATCACCCGGCACGTGAACGATACCACGAATAGGCGATCCGTGGGACGGGGATGATGGTCACTTCTGTAAGAACAAACAGTGTGTCTCAGTTCGGCGCTCTTTCAGCCGCGACCGCTGCTGCCAAGTGGTGCCGAACAGCCACCCGTTGCCCTTTATATGCCGGAAGGAGTCCCACGTGGTCGGCGCCAGCAGTGCATACGTCGATGCGCAGAAGAGTCGCACAGGCACTCCCCGCTGTGGCAGTCCGCAATCTTCGATAGGGCTTCCAGCAATCACCCGGCACGTGGACGATACCACGAATAGGCGATCCGTGGGACGGGGATGATGGTCACTTCTGTAAGAACAAACAGTGTGTCTCAGTTCGGCGCTCTTTCAGCCGCGACCGCTGCTGCCAAGTGGTGCCGAACAGCCACCCGTTGCCTTTTATATGCCGGAAGGAGTCCCACGTGGTCGGCGCCAGCAGTGCATACGTCGATGCGCAGAGAGAGAGAGAGAACAAACTTTATTTCCGCAGGACCTAAGTCCAGGTCCTAATTTCAAAGTTCAATTCACCGGATCCACGTAGTACTGGAGAATGTCCGTGCGGATCCGGTGCACGTGTTTGTAGAGAGCTTCCTGGGCAGCCTGGATGTTTACTGTCGGCGGGGGAGACAACCAGACCTCCCACGAGGTGATGGAGGCGAGGGATGGGTCAAGTGAGGGCGGGGTGCAGTCCCAATAAGAATGAGGGATGGATGGGTAGGAAGAACAGGTGGGACAGGAAGGATGACCAGGGCGCCGATAGATGCGGTGAAGAATGTGATGGGAGGGGAGTGAAGAGGTTTGAGCTTGCCGAAGAGGAGATAGATCAAGTTATGGCGGGGTGCAGTCCCAATAAGAATGAGGGATGGATGGGTAGGAAGAACAGGTGGGACAGGAAGGATGACCAGGGCGCCGATAGATGCGGTGAAGAATGTGATGGGAGGGGAGTTAAGAGGTTTGAGCTTGCCGAAGAGTCGCACAGACACTCCCCGCTGTGGCAGGCCGCAATCTTCGATAGGGCTACCAGCAATCACCCGGCACGTGAACGATACCACGAATAGGCGAGCCGTGGGATGGGGATGATGGTCACTTCTGTAAGAACAAACAGTGTGTCTCAGTTCGGCGCTCTTTCAGCCGCGACCGCTGCTGCGAAGTGGTGCCGAACAGACACCCGTTGCCATTTATATGCCGGAAGGAGTCCCACGTGGTCGGCGCCAGCAGTGCATACGTCGGTGCACAGAAGAGTCGCACAAGCACTCCCCGATGTGGCCGTCCGCAATCTTCGATAGGGCTACCAGCAATCACCCGGCACGGGGACGATACCACGAATAGGCGATCCGTGGGACGGGGATGATGGTCACTTCTGTAAGAACAAACAGTGTGTCTCAGTTCGGCGCTCTTTCAGCCGCGACCGCTGCTGCCAAGTGGTGCCGAACAGCCACCCGTTGTCCTTTATATGCCGGAAGGAGTCCCACGTGGTCGGCGCCAGCAGTGCATTTGTCCATGCGCAGAAGAGTCGCACAGGCACTCCCCGATGTGGCAGTCCGCAATCTTCGATAGGGCTACCAGCAATCACCCGGCACGTGGACGATACCACGAATAGGCGATCCGTGGGACGGGGATGATGGTCACTTCTGGAAGAACAAACAGTGTGTCTCAGTTCGGCGCTCTTTCAGCCGCGACCGCTGCTGCCAAGTGGTGCCGAACGGCCACCCGTTGCCCTTTATATGCCGGAAGGAGTCCCACGTGGTCGGCTCCAGCAGTGCATTCGTCGATGCGCAGAAGAGTCGCACAGGCACTCCCCGATGTGGCAGTCCGCAATCTTCGATAGGGCTACCAGCAATCACCCGGCACGTGGACGATACCACGAATAGGCGATCCGTGGGATGGGGATGATGGTCACTTCTGTAAGAACAAACAGTGTGTCTCAGTTCGGCGCTCTTTCAGCCGCGACCGCTACTGCCAAGTGGTGCCGAACAGCCACTCGTTGCCCCTTTATATGCCGGAAGGAGTCCCGCGTGGTCGGCGCCAGCAGTGCATACGTCGATGCGCAGAAGAGTCGCACAGGCACTCCCCGCTGTGGCAGTCCGCAATCTTCGATAGGGCTACCAGCAATCACCCGGCACGTGGACGATACCACGAATAGGCGATCCGTGGGACGGGGATGATGGTCACTTCTGTAAGAACAAACAGTGTGTCTCAGTTCGGCGCTCTTTCAGCCGCGACCGCTGCTGCCAAGTGGTGCCGAACAGCCACCAGTTGCCCTTTATATGCCGGAAGGAGTCCCACGTGGTCGGCGCCAGCAGTGCATTCGTCGATGCGCAGAAGAGTCGCACAGGCACTCCCCGCTGTGGCAGTCCGCAATCTTCGATAGGGCTACCAGCAATCACCCGGCACGTGGACGATACCACGAATAGGCGATCTGTGGGACGGGGATGATGGTCACTTCTGTAAGAACAAACAGTGTGTCTCAGTTCGGCGCTCTTTCAGCCGCGACCGCTGCTGCCAAGTGGTGCCGAACAGCCACCCGTTGCCCTTTATATGCCGGAAGGAGTCCCACGTGGTCGGCTTCAGCAGTGCATACGTCGATGCGCAGAAGAGTCGCACAGGCACCCCGATGTGGCAGTCCGCAATCTTCGATAGGGCTACCAGCAATCACCCGGCACGTGGACGATACCACGAATAGGCGATCCGTGGGACGGGGATGATAGTCACTTCTGTAAGAACAAACAGTGTGTCTCAGTTCGGTGCTCTTTCAGCCGCGACCACTGCTGCCAAGTGGTGCCGAACAGCCACCCGTTGCCCTTTATATGCCGGAAGGAGTCCCACGTGGTCGGCGCCAGCTGTGCATACGTCGATGCGCAGAAGAGTCGCACAGGCACTCCCCGATGTGGCAGTCGGCAATCTTCGATAGGGCTACCAGCAATCACCCGGCACGTGGACGATACCACGAATAGGCGATCCGTGGGACGGGGATGATGGTCACTTCTGTAAGAACAAACAGTGTGTCTCAGTTCGGCGCTCTTTCTGCCGCGACCGCTGCTGCCAAGTGGTGCCGAACAGCCACCCGTTGCCCTTTATATGCCGGAAGGAGTCCCACGTGGTCGGCGCCAGCAGTGCATACGTCGATGCGTAGAAGAGTCGCACAGGCACTCTCCGCTGTGGCAGTCCGCAATCTTCGATAGGGCTACCAGCAATCACCCGGCACGTGGACGATACCACGAATAGGCGATCCGTGGGACGGGGATGATGGTCACTTCTGTAAGAACAGTGTGTCTCAGTTCGGCGCTCTTTCAGCCGCGACCGCTGCTGCCAAGTGGTGCCGAACAGCCACCCGTTGCCCTTTATATGCCGGAAGGAATCCCACGTGGTCGGCGCCAGCAGTGCATACGTCGATGCGCAGAAGAGTCGCACAGGCACTCCCCGATGTGGCAGTCGGCAATCTTCGATAGGGCTACCAGCAATCACCCGGCACGTGGACGATACGACGAATAGGCGATCCGTGGGACGGGGATGATGGTCACTTCTGTAAGAACAAACAGTGTGTCTCAGTTCGGCGCTCTTTCAGCCGCGACCGCTGCTGCCAAGTGGTGCCGAACAGCCACCCGTTGCCCTTTATATGCCGGAAGGAGTCCCACGTGGTCGGCTCCAGCAGTGCATTCGTCGGTGCACAGAAGAGTCGCACAGGCACTCCCCGATGTGGCCATCCGCAATCTTCGATAGGGCTACCAGCAATCACCCGGCACGTGAACGATACCACGAATAGGCGATCCGTGGGACGGGGATGATGGTCACTTCTG
The DNA here is from genome assembly GCF_048455015.1 of Haemaphysalis longicornis. Lineage (NCBI taxonomy): Eukaryota > Metazoa > Arthropoda > Arachnida > Ixodida > Ixodidae > Haemaphysalis > Haemaphysalis longicornis. The sequence continues at coordinate 36,853,559 of NW_027526245.1, forward strand.
TAAGAACAAACAGTGTGTCTCAGTTCGGCGCTCTTTCAGCCGCGACCGCTGCTGCCAAGTGGTGCCGAACAGCCACCCGTTGCCCTTTATATGCCGGAAGGAGTCCCACGTGGTCGGCGCCAGCAGTGCATACGTCGATGCGCAGAAGAGTCGCACAGGCACTCCCCGCTGTGGCAGTCCGCAATCTTCGATAGGGCTTCCAGCAATCACCCGGCACGTGGACGATACCACGAATAGGCGATCCGTGGGACGGGGATGATGGTCACTTCTGTAAGAACAAACAGTGTGTCTCAGTTCGGCGCTCTTTCAGCCGCGACCGCTGCTGCCAAGTGGTGCCGAACAGCCACCCGTTGGCCTTTATATGCCGGAAGGAGTCCCACGTGGTCGGCGCCAGCAGTGCATACGTCGATGCGCAGAGAGAGAGAGAGAACAAACTTTATTTCCGCAGGACCTAAGTCCAGGTCCTAATTTCAAAGTTCAATTCACCGGATCCACGTAGTACTGGAGAATGTCCGTGCGGATCCGGTGCACGTGTTTGTAGAGAGCTTCCTGGGCAGCCTGGATGTTTACTGTCGGCGGGGGAGACAACCAGACCTCCCACGAGGTGATGGAGGCGAGGGATGGGTCAAGTGAGGGCGGGGTGCAGTCCCAATAAGAATGAGGGATGGATGGGTAGGAAGAACAGGTGGGACAGGAAGGATGACCAGGGCGCCGATAGATGCGGTGAAGAATGTGATGGGAGGGGAGTGAAGAGGTTTGAGCTTGCCGAAGAGGAGATAGATCAAGTTATGGCGGGGTGCAGTCCCAATAAGAATGAGGGATGGATGGGTAGGAAGAACAGGTGGGACAGGAAGGATGACCAGGGCGCCGATAGATGCGGTGAAGAATGTGATGGGAGGGGAGTTAAGAGGTTTGAGCTTGCCGAAGAGTCGCACAGACACTCCCCGCTGTGGCAGGCCGCAATCTTCGATAGGGCTACCAGCAATCACCCGGCACGTGAACGATACCACGAATAGGCGAGCCGTGGGACGGGGATGATGGTCACTTCTGTAAGAACAAACAGTGTGTCTCAGTTCGGCGCTCTTTCAGCCGCGACCGCTGCTGCGAAGTGGTGCCGAACAGACACCCGTTGCCATTTATATGCCGGAAGGAGTCCCACGTGGTCGGCGCCAGCAGTGCATACGTCGGTGCACAGAAGAGTCGCACAAGCACTCCCCGATGTGGCCGTCCGCAATCTTCGATAGGGCTACCAGCAATCACCCGGCACGGGGACGATACCACGAATAGGCGATCCGTGGGACGGGGATGATGGTCACTTCTGTAAGAACAAACAGTGTGTCTCAGTTCGGCGCTCTTTCAGCCGCGACCGCTGCTGCCAAGTGGTGCCGAACAGCCACCCGTTGTCCTTTATATGCCGGAAGGAGTCCCACGTGGTCGGCGCCAGCAGTGCATTTGTCCATGCGCAGAAGAGTCGCACAGGCACTCCCCGATGTGGCAGTCCGCAATCTTCGATAGGGCTACCAGCAATCACCCGGCACGTGGACGATACCACGAATAGGCGATCCGTGGGACGGGGATGATGGTCACTTCTGGAAGAACAAACAGTGTGTCTCAGTTCGGCGCTCTTTCAGCCGCGACCGCTGCTGCCAAGTGGTGCCGAACGGCCACCCGTTGCCCTTTATATGCCGGAAGGAGTCCCACGTGGTCGGCTCCAGCAGTGCATTCGTCGATGCGCAGAAGAGTCGCACAGGCACTCCCCGATGTGGCAGTCCGCAATCTTCGATAGGGCTACCAGCAATCACCCGGCACGTGGACGATACCACGAATAGGCGATCCGTGGGATGGGGATGATTGTCACTTCTGTAAGAACAAACAGTGTGTCTCAGTTCGGCGCTCTTTCAGCCGCGACCGCTACTGCCAAGTGGTGCCGAACAGCCACTCGTTGCCCCTTTATATGCCGGAAGGAGTCCCGCGTGGTCGGCGCCAGCAGTGCATACGTCGATGCGCAGAAGAGTCGCACAGGCACTCCCCGCTGTGGCAGTCCGCAATCTTCGATAGGGCTACCAGCAATCACCCGGCACGTGGACGATACCACGAATAGGCGATCCGTGGGACGGGGATGATGGTCACTTCTGTAAGAACAAACAGTGTGTCTCAGTTCGGCGCTCTTTCAGCCGCGACCGCTGCTGCCAAGTGGTGCCGAACAGCCACCAGTTGCCCTTTATATGCCGGAAGGAGTCCCACGTGGTCGGCGCCAGCAGTGCATTCGTCGATGCGCAGAAGAGTCGCACAGGCACTCCCCGCTGTGGCAGTCCGCAATCTTCGATAGGGCTACCAGCAATCACCCGGCACGTGGACGATACCACGAATAGGCGATCTGTGGGACGGGGATGATGGTCACTTCTGTAAGAACAAACAGTGTGTCTCAGTTCGGCGCTCTTTCAGCCGCGACCGCTGCTGCCAAGTGGTGCCGAACAGCCACCCGTTGCCCTTTATATGCCGGAAGGAGTCCCACGTGGTCGGCTCCAGCAGTGCATACGTCGATGCGCAGAAGAGTCGCACAGGCACCCCGATGTGGCAGTCCGCAATCTTCGATAGGGCTACCAGCAATCACCCGGCACGTGGACGATACCACGAATAGGCGATCCGTGGGACGGGGATGATAGTCACTTCTGTAAGAACAAACAGTGTGTCTCAGTTCGGTGCTCTTTCAGCCGCGACCACTGCTGCCAAGTGGTGCCGAACAGCCACCCGTTGCCCTTTATATGCCGGAAGGAGTCCCACGTGGTCGGCGCCAGCTGTGCATACGTCGATGCGCAGAAGAGTCGCACAGGCACTCCCCGATGTGGCAGTCGGCAATCTTCGATAGGGCTACCAGCAATCACCCGGCACGTGGACGATACCACGAATAGGCGATCCGTGGGACGGGGATGATGGTCACTTCTGTAAGAACAAACAGTGTGTCTCAGTTCGGCGCTCTTTCTGCCGCGACCGCTGCTGCCAAGTGGTGCCGAACAGCCACCCGTTGCCCTTTATATGCCGGAAGGAGTCCCACGTGGTCGGCGCCAGCAGTGCATACGTCGATGCGTAGAAGAGTCGCACAGGCACTCTCCGCTGTGGCAGTCCGCAATCTTCGATAGGGCTACCAGCAATCACCCGGCACGTGGACGATACCACGAATAGGCGATCCGTGGGACGGGGATGATGGTCACTTCTGTAAGAACAAACAGTGTGTCTCAGTTCGGCGCTCTTTCAGCCGCGACCGCTGCTGCCAAGTGGTGCCGAACAGCCACCCGTTGCCCTTTATATGCCGGAAGGAATCCCACGTGGTCGGCGCCAGCAGTGCATACGTCGATGCGCAGAAGAGTCGCACAGGCACTCCCCGATGTGGCAGTCGGCAATCTTCGATAGGGCTACCAGCAATCACCCGGCACGTGGACGATACGACGAATATGCGATCCGTGGGACGGGGATGATGGTCACTTCTGTAAGAACAAACAGTGTGTCTCAGTTCGGCGCTCTTTCAGCCGCGACCGCTGCTGCCAAGTGGTGCCGAACAGCCACCCGTTGCCCTTTATATGCCGGAAGGAGTCCCACGTGGTCGGCTCCAGCAGTGCATTCGTCGGTGCACAGAAGAGTCGCACAGGCACTCCCCGATGTGGCCATCCGCAATCTTCGATAGGGCTACCAGCAATCACCCGGCACGTGAACGATACCACGAATAGGCGATCCGTGGGACGGGGATGATGGTCACTTCTGTAAGAACAAACAGTGTGTCTCAGTTCGGCGCTCTTTCAGCCGCGACCGCTGCTGCCAAGTGGTGCCGAACAGCCACCCGTTGCCCTTTATATGCCGGAAGGAGTCCCACGTGGTCGGCGCCAGCAGTGCATACGTCGATGCGCAGAAGAGTCGCACAGGCACTCCCCGCTGTGGCAGTAAGCAATCTTCGATAGGGCTTCCAGCAATCACCCGGCACGTGGACGATACCACGAATAGGCGATCCGTGGGACGGGGATGATGGTCACTTCTGTAAGAACAAACAGTGTGTCTCAGTTCGGCGCTCTTTCAGCCGCGACCGCTGCTGCCAAGTGGTGCCGAACAGCCACCCGTTGCCCTTTATATGCCGGAAGGAGTCCCACGTGGTCGGCGCCAGCAGTGCATACGTCGATGCGCAGAGAGAGAGAGAGAACAAACTTTATTTCCGCAGGACCTAAGTCCAGGTCCTAATTTCAAAGTTCAATTCACCGGATCCACGTAGTACTGGAGAATGTCCGTGCGGATCCGGTGCACGTGTTTGTAGAGAGCTTCCTGGGCAGCCTGGATGTTTACTGTCGGCGGGGGAGACAACCAGACCTCCCACGAGGTGATGGAGGCGAGGGATGGGTCAAGTGAGGGCGGGGTGCAGTCCCAATAAGAATGAGGGATGGATGGGTAGGAAGAACAGGTGGAACAGGAAGGATGACCAGGGCGCCGATAGATGCGGTGAAGAATGTGATGGGAGGGGAGTGAAGAGGTTTGAGCTTGCCGAAGAGGAGATAGATCAAGTTATGGCGGGGTGCAGTCCCAATAAGAATGAGGGATGGATGGGTAGGAAGAACAGGTGGGACAGGAAGGATGACCAGGGCGCCGATAGATGTGGTGAAGAATGTGATGGGAGGGGAGTTAAGAGGTTTGAGCTTGCCGAAGAGTCGCACAGGCACTCCCCGCTGTGGCAGGCCGCAATCTTCGATAGGGCTACCAGCAATCACCCGGCACGTGAACGATACCACGAATAGGCGAGCCGTGGGACGAGGATGATGGTCACTTCTTTAAGAACAAACAGTGTGTCTCAGTTCGGCGCTCTTTCAGCCGCGACCGCTGCTGCGAAGTGGTGCCGAACAGACACCCGTTGCCATTTATATGCCGGAAGGAGTCCCACGTGGTCGGCGCCAGCAGTGCATACGTCGGTGCACAGAAGAGTCGCACAAGCACTCCCCGATGTGGCCGTCCGCAATCTTCGATAGGGCTACCAGCAATCACCCGGCACGTGGACGATACCACGAATAGGCGATCCGTGGGACGGGGATGATGGTCACTTCTGTAAGAACAAACAGTGTGTCTCAGTTCGGCGCTCTTTCAGCCGCGACCGCTGCTGCCAAGTGGTGCCGAACAGCCACCCGTTGTCCTTTATATGCCGTAAGGAGTCCCACGTGGTCGGCGCCAGCAGTGCATTTGTCGATGCGCAGAAGAGTCGCACAGGCACTCCCCGATGTGGCAGTCCGCAATCTTCGATAGGGCTACCAGCAATCACCCGGCACGTGGACGATACCACGAATAGGCGATCCGTGGGACGGGGATGATGGTCACTTCTGTAAGAACAAACAGTGTGTCTCAGTTCGGCGCTCTTTCAGCCGCGACCGCTGCTGCCAAGTGGTGCCGAACGGCCACCCGTTGCCCTTTATATGCCGGAAGGAGTCCCACGTGGTCGGCTCCAGCAGTGCATTCGTCGATGCGCAGAAGAGTCGCACAGGCACTGCCCGATGTGGCAGTCCGCAATCTTCGATAGGGCTACCAGCAATCACCCGGCACGTAGACGATACCACGAATAGGCGATCCGTGGGACGGGGATGATGGTCACTTCTGTAAGAACAAACAGTGTGTCTCAGTTCGGCGCTCTTTCAGCCGCGACCGCTGCTGCCAAGTGGTGCCGAACAGCCACCCGTTGCCCTTTATATGCCGGAAGGAGTCCCACGTGGTCGGCGCCAGCATACATACGTCGATGCGCAGAAGAGTCGCACAGGCACTCCCCGCTGTGGCAGGCCGCAATCTTCGATAGGGCTACCAGCAATCACCCTGCACGTGGACGATACCACGAATAGGCGATCCGTGGGACGAGGATGGTGGTCACTTCTGTAAGAACAAACAGTGTGTCTCAGTTCGGCGCTCTTTCAGCCGCGACCGCTGCTGTGAAGTGGTGCCGAACAGCCACCCGTTGCCATTTATATGCCGGAAGGAGTCCCACGTGGTCGGCGCCAGCAGTGCATACGTCGATGCGCAGAAGAGTCGCACAGGCACTCCCCGCTGTGGCAGTCCGCAATCTTCGATAGGGCTACCAGCAATCACCCGGCACGTGGACGATACCACGAATAGGCGATCCGTGGGACGGGGATGATGGTCACTTCTGTAAGAACAAACAGTGTGTCTCAGTTCGGCGCTCTTTCAGCCGCGACCGCTGCTGCCAAGTTGTGCCGAACAGCCACCCGTTGCCCTTTATATGCCGGAAGGAGTCCCACGTGGTCGGCGCCAGCAGTGCATTCGTCGATGCGCAGAAGAGTCGCACAGGCACTCCCCGATGTGGCAGTCCGCAATCTTCGATAGGGCTACCAGCAATCACCCGGCACGTGGACGATACCACGAATAGGCGATCCGTGGGACGGGGATGATGGTCACTTCTGTAAGAACAAACAGTGTGTCTCAGTTCGGCGCTCTTTCAGCCGCGACCGCTGCTGCCAAGTGGTGCCGAACAGCCACCCGTTGCCCTTTATATGCCGGAAGGAGTCCCACGTGGTCGGCGCCAGCAGTGCATACGTCGATGCGCAGAAGAGTCGCACAGGCACTCCCCGCTGTGGCAGGCCGCAATCTTCGATAGGGCTACCAGCAATCACCCGGCACGTGGACGATACCACGAATAGGCGATCCGTGGGACGAGGATGGTGGTCACTTCTGTAAGAACAAACAGTGTGTCTCAGTTCGGCGCTCTTTCAGCCGCGACCGCTGCTGTGAAGTGGTGCCGAACAGCCACCCGTTGCCATTTATATGCCGGAAGGAGTCCCACGTGGTCGGCGCCAGCAGTGCATACGTCGATGCGCAGAAGAGTCGCACAGGCACTCCCCGCTGTGGCAGTCCGCAATCTTCGATAGGGCTACCAGCAATCACCCGGCACGTGGACGATACCACGAATAGGCGATCCGTGGGACGGGGATGATGGTCACTTCTGTAAGAACAAACAGTGTGTCTCAGTTCGGCGCTCTTTCAGCCGCGACCGCTGCTGCCAAGTTGTGCCGAACAGCCACCCGTTGCCCTTTATATGCCGGAAGGAGTCCCACGTGGTCGGCGCCAGCAGTGCATTCGTCGATGCACAGAAGAGTCGCACAGGCACTCCCCGATGTGGCAGTCCGCAATCTTCGATAGGGCTACCAGCAATCACCCGGCACGTGGACGATACCACGAATAGGCGATCCGTGGGACGGGGATGATGGTCACTTCTGTAAGAACAAACAGTGTGTCTCAGTTCGGCGCTCTTTCAGCCGCGACCGCTGCTGCCAAGTGGTGCCGAACAGCCACCCGTTGCCCTTTATATGCCGGAAGGAGTCCCACGTGGTCGGCGCCAGCAGTGCATACGTCGATGCGCAGAAGAGTCGCACAGGCACTCCCTGCTGTGGCAGGCCGCAATCTTCGATAGGGCTACCAGCAATCACCCGGCACGTGGACGATACCACGAATAGGCGATCCGTGGGACGGGGATGATGGTCACTTCTGTATGAACAAACAGTGTGTCTCAGTTCGGCGCTCTTTCAGCCGCGACCGCTGCTGCCAAGAGGTGCCGAACAGCCACCCGTTGCCCTTTATATGCCGGAAGGAGTCCCACGTGGTCGGCGCCAGCAGCGCATTCGTCGATGCGCAGAAGAGTCGCACAGCCACTCCCCGATGTGGCAGTCCGCAATCTTCGATAGGGCTACCAGCAATCACCCGGCACGTGGAAGATACCACGAATAGGCGATCCGTGGGACGAGGATGATGGTCACTTCTGTAAGAACAAACAGTGTGTCTCAGTTCGGCGCTCTTTCAGCCGCGACCGCGGCTGCGAAGTGTTGCCGAACAGCCACCCGTTGCCATTTATATGCCGGAAGGAGTCCCACGTGGTCGGCGCCAGCAGTGCATACGTCGATGCGCAGAAGAGTCGCACAGGCACTCCCCGCTGTGGCAGTCCGCAATCTTCGATAGGGCTACCAGCAATCACCCGGCACGTGGACGATACCACGAATAGGCGATCCGTGGGACGGGGATGATGGTCACTTCTGTAAGAACAAACAGTGTGTCTCAGTTCGGTGCTCTTTCAGCCGCGACCGCAGCTGCCAAGTGGTGCCGAACAGCCACCCGTTGCCCTTTATATGCCAGAAGGAGTCCCACGTGGTCGGCGCCAGCAGTGCATTCGTCGATCCGCAGAAGAGTCGCACAGGCACTCCCCGCTGTGGCAGTCCGCAATCTTCGATAGGGCTACCAGCAATCACCCGGCACGTGGACGATACCACGAATAGGCGATCCGTGGGACGGGGATGATAGTCACTTCTGTAAGAACAAACAGTGTGTCTCAGTTCGGTGCTCTTTCAGCCGCGACCACTGCTGCCAAGTGGTGCCGAACAGCCACCCGTTGCCCTTTATATGCCGGAAGGAGTCCCACGTGGTCGGCGCCAGCTGTGCATACGTCGATGCGCAGAAGAGTCGCACAGGCACTCCCCGATGTGGCAGTCGGCAATCTTCGATAGGGCTACCAGCAATCACCCGGCACGTGGACGATACCACGAATAGGCGATCCGTGGGACGGGGATGATGGTCACTTCTGTAAGAACAAACAGTGTGTCTCAGTTCGGCGCTCTTTCTGCCGCGACCGCTGCTGCCAAGTGGTGCCGAACAGCCACCCGTTGCCCTTTATATGCCGGAAGGAGTCCCACGTGGTCGGCGCCAGCAGTGCATACGTCGATGCGTAGAAGAGTCGCACAGGCACTCTCCGCTGTGGCAGTCCGCAATCTTCGATAGGGCTACCAGCAATCACCCGGCACGTGGACGATACCACGAATAGGCGATCCGTGGGACGGGGATGATGGTCACTTCTGTAAGAACAAACAGTGTGTCTCAGTTCGGCGCTCTTTCAGCCGCGACCGCTGCTGCCAAGTGGTGCCGAACAGCCACCCGTTGCCCTTTATATGCCGGAAGGAATCCCACGTGGTCGGCGCCAGCAGTGCATACGTCGATGCGCAGAAGAGTCGCACAGGCACTCCCCGATGTGGCAGTCGGCAATCTTCGATAGGGCTACCAGCAATCACCCGGCACGTGGACGATACGACGAATATGCGATCCGTGGGACGGGGATGATGGTCACTTCTGTAAGAACAAACAGTGTGTCTCAGTTCGGCGCTCTTTCAGCCGCGACCGCTGCTGCCAAGTGGTGCCGAACAGCCACCCGTTGCCCTTTATATGCCGGAAGGAGTCCCACGTGGTCGGCTCCAGCAGTGCATTCGTCGGTGCACAGAAGAGTCGCACAGGCACTCCCCGATGTGGCCATCCGCAATCTTCGATAGGGCTACCAGCAATCACCCGGCACGTGAACGATACCACGAATAGGCGATCCGTGGGACGGGGATGATGGTCACTTCTGTAAGAACAAACAGTGTGTCTCAGTTCGGCGCTCTTTCAGCCGCGACCGCTGCTGCCAAGTGGTGCCGAACAGCCACCCGTTGCCCTTTATATGCCGGAAGGAGTCCCACGTGGTCGGCGCCAGCAGTGCATACGTCGATGCGCAGAAGAGTCGCACAGGCACTCCCCGCTGTGGCAGTAAGCAATCTTCGATAGGGCTTCCAGCAATCACCCGGCACGTGGACGATACCACGAATAGGCGATCCGTGGGATGGGGATGATGGTCACTTCTGTAAGAACAAACAGTGTGTCTCAGTTCGGCGCTCTTTCAGCCGCGACCGCTGCTGCCAAGTGGTGCCGAACAGCCACCCGTTGCCCTTTATATGCCGGAAGGAGTCCCACGTGGTCGGCGCCAGCAGTGCATACGTCGATGCGCAGAGAGAGAGAGAGAACAAACTTTATTTCCGCAGGACCTAAGTCCAGGTCCTAATTTCAAAGTTCAATTCACCGGATCCACGTAGTACTGGAGAATGTCCGTGCGGATCCGGTGCACGTGTTTGTAGACAGCTTCCTGGGCAGCCTGGATGTTTACTGTCGGCGGGGGAGACAACCAGACCTCCCACGAGGTGATGGAGGCGAGGGATGGGTCAAGTGAGGGCGGGGTGCAGTCCCAATAAGAATGAGGGATGGATGGGTAGGAAGAACAGGTGGAACAGGAAGGATGACCAGGGCGCCGATAGATGCGGTGAAGAATGTGATGGGAGGGGAGTGAAGAGGTTTGAGCTTGCCGAAGAGGAGATAGATCAAGTTATGGCGGGGTGCAGTCCCAATAAGAATGAGGGATGGATGGGTAGGAAGAACAGGTGGGACAGGAAGGATGACCAGGGCGCCGATAGATGCGGTGAAGAATGTGATGGGAGGGGAGTTAAGAGGTTTGAGCTTGCCGAAGAGTCGCACAGGCACTCCCCGCTGTGGCAGGCCGCAATCTTCGATAGGGCTACCAGCAATCACCCGGCACGTGAACGATACCACGAATAGGCGAGCCGTGGGACGAGGATGATGGTCACTTCTGTAAGAACAAACAGTGTGTCTCAGTTCGGCGCTCTTTCAGCCGCGACCGCTGCTGCGAAGTGGTGCCGAACAGACACCCGTTGCCATTTATATGCCGGAAGGAGTCCCACGTGGTCGGCGCCAGCAGTGCATACGTCGGTGCACAGAAGAGTCGCACAAGCACTCCCCGATGTGGCCGTCCGCAATCTTCGATAGGGCTACCAGCAATCACCCGGCACGTGGACGATACCACGAATAGGCGATCCGTGGGACGGGGATGATGGTCACTTCTGTAAGAACAAACAGTGTGTCTCAGTTCAGCGCTCTTTCAGCCGCGACCGCTGCTGCCAAGTGGTGCCGAACAGCCACCCGTTGTCCTTTATATGCCGTAAGGAGTCCCACGTGGTCGGCGCCAGCAGTGCATTTGTCGATGCGCAGAAGAGTCGCACAGGCACTCCCCGATGTGGCAGTCCGCAATCTTCGATAGGGCTACCAGCAATCACCCGGCACGTGGACGATACCACGAATAGGCGATCCGTGGGACGGGGATGATGGTCACTTCTGTAAGAACAAACAGTGTGTCTCAGTTCGGCGCTCTTTCAGCCGCGACCGCTGCTGCCAAGTGGTGCCGAACGGCCACCCGTTGCCCTTTATATGCCGGAAGGAGTCCCACGTGGTCGGCTCCAGCAGTGCATTCGTCGATGCGCAGAAGAGTCGCACAGGCACTGCCCGATGTGGCAGTCCGCAATCTTCGATAGGGCTACCAGCAATCACCCGGCACGTAGACGATACCACGAATAGGCGATCCGTGGGACGGGGATGATGGTCACTTCTGTAAGAACAAACAGTGTGTCTCAGTTCGGCGCTCTTTCAGCCGCGACCGCTGCTGCCAAGTGGTGCCGAACAGCCACCCGTTGCCCTTTATATGCCGGAAGGAGTCCCACGTGGTCGGCGCCAGCATACATACGTCGATGCGCAGAAGAGTCGCACAGGCACTCCCCGCTGTGGCAGGCCGCAATCTTCGATAGGGCTACCAGCAATCACCCTGCACGTGGACGATACCACGAATAGGCGATCCGTGGGACGAGGATGGTGGTCACTTCTGTAAGAACAAACAGTGTGTCTCAGTTCGGCGCTCTTTCAGCCGCGACCGCTGCTGTGAAGTGGTGCCGAACAGCCACCCGTTGCCATTTATATGCCGGAAGGAGTCCCACGTGGTCGGCGCCAGCAGTGCATACGTCTATGCGCAGAAGAGTCGCACAGGCACTCCCCGCTGTGGCAGTCCGCAATCTTCGATAGGGCTACCAGCAATCACCCGGCACGTGGACGATACCACGAATAGGCGATCCGTGGGACGGGGATGATGGTCACTTCTGTAAGAACAAACAGTGTGTCTCAGTTCGGCGCTCTTTCAGCCGCGACCGCTGCTGCCAAGTTGTGCCGAACAGCCACCCGTTGCCCTTTATATGCCGGAAGGAGTCCCACGTGGTCGGCGCCAGCAGTGCATTCGTCGATGCGCAGAAGAGTCGCACAGGCACTCCCCGATGTGGCAGTCCGCAATCTTCGATAGGGCTACCAGCAATCACCCGGCACGTGGACGATACCACGAATAGGCGATCCGTGGGACGGGGATGATGGTCACTTCTGTAAGAACAAACAGTGTGTCTCAGTTCGGCGCTCTTTCAGCCGCGACCGCTGCTGCCAAGTGGTGCCGAACAGCCACCCGTTGCCCTTTATATGCCGGAAGGAGTCCCACGTGGTCGGCGCCAGCAGTGCATACGTCGATGCGCAGAAGAGTCGCACAGGCACTCCCCGCTGTGGCAGGCCGCAATCTTCGATAGGGCTACCAGCAATCACCCGGCACGTGGACGATACCACGAATAGGCGATCCGTGGGACGAGGATGGTGGTCACTTCTGTAAGAACAAACAGTGTGTCTCAGTTCGGCGCTCTTTCAGCCGCGACCGCTGCTGTGAAGTGGTGCCGAACAGCCACCCGTTGCCATTTATATGCCGGAAGGAGTCCCACGTGGTCGGCGCCAGCAGTGCATACGTCGATGCGCAGAAGAGTCGCACAGGCACTCCCCGCTGTGGCAGTCCGCAATCTTCGATAGGGCTACCAGCAATCACCCGGCACGTGGACGATACCACGAATAGGCGATCCGTGGGACGGGGATGATGGTCACTTCTGTAAGAACAAACAGTGTGTCTCAGTTCGGCGCTCTTTCAGCCGCGACCGCTGCTGCCAAGTTGTGCCGAACAGCCACCCGTTGCCCTTTATATGCCGGAAGGAGTCCCACGTGGTCGGCGCCAGCAGTGCATTCGTCGATGCACAGAAGAGTCGCACAGGCACTCCCCGATGTGGCAGTCCGCAATCTTCGATAGGGCTACCAGCAATCACCCGGCACGTGGACGATACCACGAATAGGCGATCCGTGGGACGGGGATGATGGTCACTTCTGTAAGAACAAACAGTGTGTCTCAGTTCGGCGCTCTTTCAGCCGCGACCGCTGCTGCCAAGTGGTGCCGAACAGCCACCCGTTGCCCTTTATATGCCGGAAGGAGTCCCACGTGGTCGGCGCCAGCTGTGCATACGTCGATGCGCAGAAGAGTCGCACAGGCACTCCCTGCTGTGGCAGGCCGCAATCTTCGATAGGGCTACCAGCAATCACCCGGCACGTGGACGATACCACGAATAGGCGATCCGTGGGACGGGGATGATGGTCACTTCTGTATGAACAAACAGTGTGTCTCAGTTCGGCGCTCTTTCAGCCGCGACCGCTGCTGCCAAGAGGTGCCGAACAGCCACCCGTTGCCCTTTATATGCCGGAAGGAGTCCCACGTGGTCGGCGCCAGCAGCGCATTCGTCGATGCGCAGAAGAGTCGCACAGCCACTCCCCGATGTGGCAGTCCGCAATCTTCGATAGGGCTACCAGCAATCACCCGGCACGTGGAAGATACCACGAATAGGCGATCCGTGGGACGAGGATGATGGTCACTTCTGTAAGAACAAACAGTGTGTCTCAGTTCGGCGCTCTTTCAGCCGCGACCGCGGCTGCGAAGTGTTGCCGAACAGCCACCCGTTGCCATTTATATGCCGGAAGGAGTCCCACGTGGTCGGCGCCAGCAGTGCATACGTCGATGCGCAGAAGAGTCGCACAGGCACTCCCCGCTGTGGCAGTCCGCAATCTTCGATAGGGCTACCAGCAATCACCCGGCACGTGGACGATACCACGAATAGGCGATCCGTGGGACGGGGATGATGGTCACTTCTGTAAGAACAAACAGTGTGTCTCAGTTCGGTGCTCTTTCAGCCGCGACCGCAGCTGCCAAGTGGTGCCGAACAGCCACCCGTTGCCCTTTATATGCCAGAAGGAGTCCCACGTGGTCGGCGCCAGCAGTGCATTCGTCGATCCGCAGAAGAGTCGCACAGGCACTCCCCGCTGTGGCAGTCCGCAATCTTCGATAGGGCTACCAGCAATCACCCGGCACGTGGACGATACCACGAATAGGCGATCCGTGGGACTGGATGATGGTCACTTCTGTAAGAACAAACAGTGTGTCTCAGTTCGGCGCTCTTTCAGCCGCGACCGCTGCTGCCAAGTGGTGCCGAACAGCCACCCGTTGCCCTTTATATGCCGGAAGGAGTCCCACGTGGTCGGCGCCAGCAGTGCATACGTCGATGCGCAGAAGAGTCGCACAGGCACTCCCCGATGTGGCAGTCCGCAATCTTCGATAGGGCTACCAGCAATCACCCGGCACGTGGACGATACCACGAATAGGCGATCCGTGGGACGGGGATGATGGTCACTTCTGTAAGAACAAACAGTGTGTCTCAGTTCGGCGCTCTTTCAGCCGCGACCGCTGCTGCCAAGTGGTGCCGAACAGCCACCCGTTGCCCTTTATATGCCGGAAGGAGTCCCACGTGGTCGGCGCCAGCAGTGCATTTGTCGATGCGCAGAAGAGTCGCACAGGCACTCCCCGATGTGGCAGTCCGCAATCTTCGATAGGGCTACCAGCAATCACCCGGCACGTGGACGATACCACGAATAGGCGATCCGTGGGACGGGGATGATGGTCACTTCTGTAAGAACAAACAGTGTGTCTCAGTTCGGCGCTCTTTCAGCCGCGACCGCTGCTGCCAAGTGGTGCCGAACGGCCACCCGTTGCCCTTTATATGCCGGAAGGAGTCCCACGTGGTCGGCTCCAGCAGTGCATTCGTCGATGCGCAGAAGAGTCGCACAGGCACTGCCCGATGTGGCAGTCCGCAATCTTCGATAGGGCTACCAGCAATCACCCGGCACGTAGACGATACCACGAGTAGGCGATCCGTGGGACGGGGATGATGGTCACTTCTGTAAGAACAAACAGTGTGTCTCAGTTCGGCGCTCTTTCAGCCGCGACCGCTGCTGCCAAGTGGTGCCGAACAGCCACCCGTTGCCCTTTATATGCCGGAAGGAGTCCCACGTGGTCGGCGCCAGCAGTGCATACGTCGATGCGCAGAAGAGTCGCACAGGCACTCCCCGATGTGGCAGTCCGCAATCTTCGATAGGGCTACCAGCAATCACCCGGCACGTGGACGATACCACGAATAGGCGATCCGTGGGACGGGGATGATGGTCACTTGTGTAAGAACAAACAGTGTGTCTCAGTTCGGCGCTCTTTCAGCCGCGACCGCTGCTGCCAAGTGGTGCCGAACAGCCACCCGTTGCCCTTTATATGCCGGAAGGAGTCCCACGTGGTCGGCGCCAGCAGTGCATACGTCGATGCGCAGAAGAGTCGCACAGGCACTCCCCGATGTGGCAGTCCGCAATCTTCGATAGGGCTACCAGCAATCACCCGGCACGTGGACGATACCACGAATAGGCGATCCGTGGGACGGGGATGATGGTCACTTCTGTAAGAACAAACAGTGTGTCTCAGTTCGGCGCTCTTTCAGCCGCGACCGCTGCTGCCAAGTGGTGCCGAACGGCCACCCGTTGCCCTTTATATGCCGGAAGGAGTCCCACGTGTTCGGCTCCAGCAGTGCATTCGTCGATGCGCAGAAGAGTCGCACAGGCACTGCCCGATGTGGCAGTCCGCAATCTTCGATAGGGCTACCAGCAATCACCCGGCACGTAGACGATACCACGAATAGGCGATCCGTGGGACGGGGATGATGGTCACTTCTGTAAGAACAAACAGTGTGTCTCAGTTCGGCGCTCTTTCAGCCGCGACCGCTGCTGCCAAGTGGTGCCGAACAGCCACCCGTTGCCCTTTATATGCCGGAAGGAGTCCCACGTGGTCGGCGCCAGCATACATACGTCGATGCGCAGAAGAGTCGCACAGGCACTCCCCGCTGTGGCAGGCCGCAATCTTCGATAGGGCTACCAGCAATCACCCGGCACGTGGACGATACCACGAATAGGCGATCCGTGGGACGAGGATGATGGTCACTTCTGTAAGAACAAACAGTGTGTCTCAGTTCGGCGCTCTTTCAGCCGCGACCGCTGCTGTGAAGTGGTGCCGAACAGCCACCCGTTGCCATTTATATGCCGGAAGGAGTCCCACGTGGTCGGCGCCAGCAGTGCATACGTCGATGCGCAGAAGAGTCGCACAGGCACTCCCCGATGTGGCAGTCCGCAATCTTCGATAGGGCTACCAGCAATCACCCGGCACGTGGACGATACCACGCATAGGCGATCCGTGGGACGGGGATGATGGTCACTTCTGTAAGAACAAACAGTGTGTCTCAGTTCGGCGCTCTTTCAGCCGCGACCGCTGCTGCCAAGTGGTGCCGAACAGCCACCCGTTGCCCTTTATATGCCGGAAGGAGTCCCACGTGGTCGGCGCCAGCAGTGCATACGTCGATGCGCAGAAGAGTCGCACAGGCACTTCCCGCTGTGGCAGGCCGCAATCTTCGATAGGGCTACCAGCAATCACCCGGCACGTGGACGATACCACGAATAGGCGATCCGTGGGACGGGGATGATGGTCACTTCTGTAAGAACAAACAGTGTGTCTCAGTTCGGCGCTCTTTCAGCCGCGACCGCTACTTCCAAGTAGTGCCGAACAGCCACCCGTTGCCCTTTATATGCCGGAAGGAGTCCCACGTGGTCGGCGCCAGCAGTGCATTTTTCGATGCGCAGAAGAGTCGCACAGGCACTCCCCAATGTGGCAGTCCGCAATCTTCGATAGGGCTACCAGCAATCACCCGGCACGTGGAAGATACCACGAATAGGTGATCCGTCGGACGAGGATGATGGTCACTTCTGTAAGAACAAACAGTGTGTCTCAGTTCGGCGCTCTTTCAGCCACGACCGCTGCTGCGAAGTGGTTCCGAACAGCCACCCGTTGCCATTTATATGCCGGAAGGAGTCCCACGTGGTCGGCGCCAGCAGTGCATACGTCGATGCGCAGAAGAGTCGCACAGGCACTCCCCGCTGTGGCAGTCCGCAATCTTCGATAGGGCTACCAGCAATCACCCTGCACGTGGACGATACCACGAATAGGCGATCCGTGGGACGGGGATGATGGTCACTTCTGTAAGAACAAACAGTGTGTCTCAGTTCGGCGCTCTTTCAGCCGCGACCGCTGCTGCCAAGTGGTGCCGAACAGCCACCCGTTGCCCTTTATATACCGGAAGGAGTCCCACGTGGTCGGCGCCAGCAGTGCATACGTCGATGCGTAGAAGAGTCGCACAGGCACTCCCCGATGTGGCAGTCCGCAATCTTCGATAGGGCTACCAGCAATCACCCGCACGTGGACGATACCACGAATAGGCGATCCGTGGGACGGGGATGATAGTCACTTCTGTAAGAACAAACAGTGTGTCTCAGTTCGGCGCTCTTTCAGCCGCGACCGCTGCTGCCAAGTGGTGCCGAACAGCCACCCGTTGCCCTTTATATGCCGGAAGGAGTCCCACGTGGTCTGCGTCAGCAGTGCATACGTCGATGCGCAGAACAGTCGCACAGGCACTGCCCGCTGTGGCAGTCCGCAATCTTCGATAGGGCTACCAGCAATCACCCGGCACGTGGACGATACCACAAATAGGCGATCCGTGGGACGGGGATGATGGTCACTTCTGTAAGAACAAGCAGTGTGTCTCAGTTCGGCGCTCTTTCAGCCGCGACCGCTGCTGCCAAGTGGTGCCGAACAGCCACCCGTTGCCCTTTATATGCCGGAAGGAGTCCCACGTGGTCGGCGCCAGCAGTGCATTCGTCGATGCGCAGAAGAGTCGCACAGGCACTCCCCGATGTGGCAGTCCGCAATCTTCGATAGGGCTACCAGCAATCACCCGGCACGTGGACGATACCACGAATAGGCGATCCGTGGGACGGGGATGATGGTCACTTCTGTAAGAACAAACAGTGTGTCTCAGTTCGGCGCTCTTTCAGCCGCGACCACTGCTGCCAAGTGGTATATCATTGCAAGTGGTATATATCGCTGGGTATATCATTGCAATTGTTTTGCAAGGTCGCGAGTCGAATCCCCGCGGGTGCGTGCTTTTTTGGGGTGCTAAGGAACGGTTCCCTTGTACCATAAAGAGATGAGAGAGGGCCGGCGCTAGGCATGACCCAATGCAAATCCCTTTGCGATAGTTCAAGATCGCATTGATAGGTTTGGTAGCATTAGGTTCCAGAATGAATGCGGCACGAGTGTCAGTGGTTTTTTTGGAATTGGTGAGGATGTACCTGCAGTCACTGTACGTTCAGTTTGCGAGAAGATTGTACAGCCAGCGCGAAGGGATTTGCATTGGGCCATGCCTAGCGCCGGCCCTCTCTAATCTCTTTATGGTACAAGGGAACCGTTCCTTAGCACCACAGCTGGCAACATTATGCGTATTGGCTGCCTTGCGGTATGTCGACGATTTGTTCCTGTGCTTGCCCTTTCAAAACGGGGCCAGTGTTGAGACAGGAAAAATTGATTCACTGTTCAGAGAGCCGTTTCAGGGGATCGAATATACATTCGAATTGCCAGAACAGTTGATCATCAGGTTCTTGGACTTACAGATACAGGAAGGTAATAGCCACACATGCTGGGGATACATGACTAGAGGGGACACGGACCTGATGAGATACGATTCGGGCCAGTCGAAACTGGTGAAGAGAAGTGTTGCATATTCCGCCATTATTCAGAGCCTCAAGAAGTCTTGCGCGCACAATATGGAGCAAAGCCTCAGTGTTCAAGTAGACAGGCTAAGAGCAAGCAGGTTTCTTGATGCTCTGTTAGCGTCAGTGGCTGAAAAAGCACTAAAGACTGCACTGAAGGAGGAAGCGGCAGTAGAATGTGAACATTCAAAGAAGAAAACGCAGCCGGTCGTACTACCATATATCCATAAAGTGGCGCATGGGCTAAAGAAGATTGCTGCAAGACATGACTTCCCAGTTGTTTTTACAGCGCCGAGAAAATTGATACGTCTTTGCAAGAAGGTGTACAATGCACAGAAATCCCGAGACGCTTGCCCCATCAAGCACGAGCATACGTTTGTTGAATGCAAAAAAGATGTCGTTTATCGTCTAACATTACCATGCGGAAAGTGCTACGTTGGACAGTCGGGCCGGTGCGTCAACACGAGGCTCAGAGAGCATAGGAATAACTGCCAGCAGATTACCCACCCGGGGAGGCTCGCCGATCATTGCCATCATTGCCGCCAATGTCCCAGCGTTCCAGACTTCACCAAGACAAGTGTCATCCGCCAAGGCAGAGAGAAGATTGAAAGAGAGATTCTTGGAGCCTTCGCTATCAAGAAAACAGACGATTGCATAAGCATG
Source organism: Haemaphysalis longicornis (assembly GCF_048455015.1). Classification (NCBI taxonomy): domain Eukaryota; kingdom Metazoa; phylum Arthropoda; class Arachnida; order Ixodida; family Ixodidae; genus Haemaphysalis; species Haemaphysalis longicornis. The sequence goes on from NW_027526245.1 coordinate 36,872,753, forward strand.
CCATCAGTCTCTCTCACAGATAGCGAGGTGGAATTCCTTACACTTGCGCAGAGGCGCTGAGACGAGAGGGTGTTTTTGACGGGTTGAAATCATCTTGTTATCAATTTATATCGTTGATTCGGACCAGCGTTGTTTCATGTATAACTGTGTGTGTTGTGAAAAATAAATCAGATGTTAGTTTGCGCTTCGTCTCGTCCTGTGTGCTCTTTCCTTGTCCTGTTTTAAAACAGCGCGGTTCAAGAAGCTGCAGGGGTGGCCAGGTTGCAGCCCCGGCTTCGAATCGATGGGACAGGTCCGGTCCACGCTCGGTTTGTCTGGACGAACAGGGCCCGGGAGGGTGACGTCTTGGGTCCTCTTTTCCATGGCCAGGTGGGGTAATAGCGGACTGGGAGAGGTGCTGCGATGCGATCTTGGCGTAGGTGGGTGTTCGGCGCTTGGGTTGATATTTCCTGAGCAAGTCCGATGAGCCGGTGAGATGGGCACCACCACACACGATGCATTGGGTGTGACATGGGTGTTGCTCCGTGGGGTTGACTTGGCCGCACGAGGGGCAACGGGGGTGGGGGGGGGGCAACTTGGTTCGGGGGCAGACGTCCGGCCTGTGGCCTGAAGACCAGCAAAGGGGGCAGGCTTCGGTTTTTCGTCGAAATGGGCGGCAACGGTACGTCGTTGAGCGATATCGTATCCACAAAGGTACCCTTGTTCCATGGAAAAGTATCTGGACCATGTTCGACGTGTTCAGTCTTTTAGCGTCCAAAGTTGGAAGGACAGGGTTGAACTCGCAAATAATCTTGTAGACTTGGTCTTCGGTGTCGTCCTCTGGGATATTAAATATTACTCCCGTGACCGTGTTGGACGGAGCGGCCACATGGGCGGAGACCGGGAAAGCCTAGTTCTTGATTTGAAGGGAGGGTATGGCAGCGTATGTTTTGGCGCGTTAATCGGAGGGTGTGCTCATTATGAAATAATTGGCGATCCTGTGCGGCCGTATTTGGTCCGCGTGGCTGAGGGGGAGATTGGCCTGAGTCAGCACGGCGTCGGCAATCGTAGCGGGTGGTAGCGCGGAGACATCGAGACCACCGCGCGGCCTGAGACATCTTGACATCCTCGGAGGGCAGAGGGACTAGTGGAGGCACCCTCGCTGCAGGGCGTCGATGACGTAAGGGCCAAGGCTGCTCCTTGCCGGCATTAGGCTTGGTGGCCGAAGGAAGGTCAGACTGGCAATGGCTTGTTTGGAGTGAACGTTGGCGGCGGCGGACGTCCGTCCAGTCAGGGTGATTGAACTCCTCTGGGTCTACATCTACCCCTCGACGAGATTCTCCATGGCGACGCGTCCGACGGGCATCCCTGGTGGAGAGACCGCACCGGTTGAGGCGCCGAGCACATCGGGGTCGAACTAAGCCTAGTAGGCCTAGTTTTGGAACACCGTGGTGAAACCTTCAGGCGCCGATGATTCAAAAAACTGAGTTCAAAATCACCAAAAATTGGTGTCAGGCAAACACTCACGTTGTCGGGAACTCAATGGTATGCCACTCGACGCCGTTGAAGGCACTAGGTACGGTGTGGGAAGAGGTTTTGCCGTAGCCAACGTGGACTGCGTGAGCATTCCAAGCAGCAAGGAAAAAACCTGAAACCGCTGAAGACAGCAATTGGACTTGCTCAGGGAGAGCCGAACCAGAAGGTCATACGGGAGAGCCAGTCTGCTACACGCCGCTTGGTGGCGTCATGGAGGCTACTGAAGAAGGTAATGCATCAAGGGACCCTGCTGGAAGAGCATAAACCAGGCGGCTTCAAACAAGAACAGCCTCTCATGCGCACACTGCTCTTAACACTGTGAGAATATTTGTGCCATGAGTGGCCGGGGAAACTTCCAGTGTGAATGTAGCCATGGTCTTACGCGATCCTTCAGTATCAGCTACATGTTCCTCACATGAGAGTCAAGCGAAACACGCCAGTAGAAGCAGCGAGGTTTCTGGTTCTTGATCATTTCGGGAACTCTTATCCCACTAACTTTCAAATTTTTACGGAGGGCTCATTCAAGCTGCATAGAGGGGTTAGTGCAACAGTGTATGTCATTCCTGATAAATTTAAGTTTCCTATGCAGCACGCCTCGATTATGCGGTGTCCTCCACCGAATCCACGAGCATTCCAATCACGGGTGCTTTGAAGAAACTTAAGTCATATATGCCACAGGAAGTTGTAACTCTGACTGGTTTAAAGCAGCCGTGCAACTTGTGCAGCTTGGGATCCCCGCAAAAAGGGTCTGTTAGGGTTCGTTACGGCTTGTGCAAGAACTCGGGAGCAAGCGTTTTAGTGTGCGGTTTCAATGGATTCCATCCCATGTTGGCGTCAAGGGCAATGAGACCTCTGATCAGTTGGCACAGATGTGCTGCAATTTGCACCGACTGTAGTGTTTTCCGCCGATCACTGGAACGACTTCAGGCAAACAGTCGTCGAACATTTCAAGTCCTTGGGAGATTCCTATCATCAGTTTTGCGTCACAAAGGTACTTACGAGATCGGAGACAACATTGCTGTACCGTATCCGAACAGGCATAGCGAAGACCCCAGCCTGGCTACCCAAGGTGGGTCTCTTGCGATCGCTTCTGTGTTTGTCATGTGCAGCGGTATGAGATATGCAACACTATGTAATGTGTTGCCCAGAGCATGATGCCGAGTGGATTGCAATGCTCTCAGGGATTAAAATTTTGGCACCCCCACACAACACACTGGACCACATTGTCTACCCAAGGCGTCATTGAATGCTGGGCAGAGAAGTGACGCGCCTTCTGCTCTGCTTCCTCTCGAGACGGAATTGATAAACTTGTGGTGAAAGAACCTTAACATACAATAATTAGGAGGAGCTTGCGCTGAGCAATTGCCGCCATATCCAGCCAGGCTGACCCCGCCTGATCCCACACAATTGCCACCCCTACCACCATCACAGATACGAGGGCTCACCGAAAGCAGAAGGTAAGAGCAGTGGGAATTATAATGTGAATAGAAGGACAATATGCCACGGCCCAGCAAAAGAAAAATATGTGATTAGGACAGGTGCCAGATCTGCGCCGAGACGTGGTTAATACCCGCCGTATGTAGTCGCATGCTTATCGGGAACGGTCGCCAGCCAAGCTCCAAACAGACGTCCATACCTAGACACCATCCGATGACCGATAATGATGCCGGCGTCAATGTCGTCCCACGTAGCAAAAAAAGGTTGAAAATTTATCGCGAACTCTTTGAAAAACAAAGGAAAACCTTTACTATATGCATATACGAATTGAAATATCTCCGCGTAGAAAAAACAGCCGTTTATGTGGCTTGCGAATATAAGGATATCAGATAACGGTTTTAATTTCTGGCCGCCTGGTCGCAGCCGCAAGCTGTGTCCTGCAAACGAAGAGTGGCCTTAAAAATATAGATTAGTATGTTATCCCAGATACCAGAACCGTAAAAGTACTAGGAGCGGCCTTAAAAGCTGGCAGCACAGCTGATCTCACAATCGGCACAATACAGGAAACCTTTGACGCCCATTCTTGCTCTTCCCCTGCAGGGAAGAGCAAGAATGAAAGACGAAAAGACAAACCGTAAGCACGCACTGATCATGAGCCGGATACTGTACAGCCTGCTGTGCTGGAAGATTGCCTCAACTGAAGAAACCCAAATAAACACCAAAATTGGTTGGTGTTTATTGCGCCTTGCTCGTCGCAAATCCTGCGCCATTCCTTCGGTGGATTGGGCACGCATTTAACTTACCCTCCATGACAATACCTCCATTTCCTAAAGTTCTTGTGAGAGCTATTCTACAATCAGTAGGGATGAAGCCCCGTTGATTGACTATGAGAGTATGAAAGATCGTTGATGGTGATGATGATAATATCTGGATGTTTATGGCGCAAGGCCAACTAGGGAGAGGAGTGCCAAAACAGTGGTTATGTATAAAAGATGTAGACATAAACTCTAAAATTGTTAAAAAAACAAAATTAAAATCAATAACAGACACTGAGGATCGCCGGTATAGAAGGCCAGGTTGTGATTGTGCGTTGCCTCAAATTAGGTTTAAAAATTTCCCCGTGATAGGAAATGAGGTGTAAAATTTGATTTCGGCCAGAAACACAAAGGTGCATTGTCGCGGAGTCATGGGATCATCCCCTGGAAAGGGTGCTGGGTGTAGTAAAATGTATTGTCTGTAGAGCTGAGGGAAGTACTTGCGTGTTGCTGTGTGTAGTGCTTTGCATGTAATGAGAATATGAAGTACGGATAGGCCCTCCTCACGCCTTCTACACAGGGATCTTGGACATACAGTGAGCAGATGGGAGTATGTAGCGTGTGTGTGGCCTATCTGTAATCTAGCTAGGGCAACTTCGACGAATCTGTTGTGTGAGTCACAAGTGTATCGTCCTCAGTGTGGTATTAGTATGTGCAATTTGTTGTCTGTCTGTGTACTCCAGTCCACTTGCCATGTTTTGCGAAGGTGTTGTCTTATGTGTGGCATGTGTTTTGCGTAGGGTATTGTTGTTATGTCCACTGTGTTTGCAGTTTGCAAGTGCAGACGCGGTGGACATTAAATCCACGGTCTCATTCCCGCGATTCCAGCATGTCCTAAAACCCAGCACAGGATTAGCTGAAAATGTTTAGCATATACAGACAATATGGCATTAAATACAAGGTTGACAATGTTGTTTTTTCTGGTTCTGTGTGATGACAATGCGCGCACAATGCTAAAAGAGTCTGTAAAAAAGACGAAGTTAGGAATTCATTTTTTAAAAATGTGCTGAATGATGAGTAAAATGCCATATGCTTCTGCAGAGAACATAGTAGAGTGTACACTGCTGGTTGTGCAAGAATTAAAGTTAGGGCCATGAGCGGCACACGACACGATTGTTGAAGTGTTTGAGGCATCGCTATTAAATTTTGCACATTTATATTTATCCTGCAGGGCCAAGAAGTGCTGCAGAATCGCATTTTTTAGAACCCTATTTTTATCCATTGTCATAAAAGACAAAGCATATAATGCAGGCTGAAGTTGCCATGGTGGCACGATGTCAGTGAATGATAATGTGTATACTTCTAAAAACCCAAGGGAAAGACCTGAAGCTTCCTCTCTTACCCTAAGTTGAAAGAGCAAGAAAATAGAGGCGTTTTGGATATATCGTTGAGGACAGGTTTAAAAAAGTTGTATATTCAATGATGAAACCTTAAAATCATATAATAAATCTATGTACAGTTGTTAATCTTCCGGGCACCATTTGTTACATTCAACGTACAGACTCTTGGCCGGGCTAGTGCGGAACGCACCAGACGCAAGGCGAAGGCCCAAGTGGAGTACTGGATCAAGAATTTTTACTGTATTTTTTATGCCGACCCATACACGACACTGCGGCAGTTTAGTCAAGACATGACTAAAGAGGTAAAAAGCAGGAGAAGCAGTTCTTGGCACCACAGGATTGATCGGAATGGTCATTAAAAATGTTCAGTGTTTTCATGCATTTATGTTTATGTTTTTTGATGTGTGGAATGAACGTGAGTTTTTGATGAAATGTAACACCTAAAAGGTTTGAAAAGCATCAAAGATTGTGAAAATATGCGAAGTTGGAGTGCAAAGATGTTGATATCAAGAAAAGCCGGCGTACTACAGTCACAGCACACTGCACACAGCACAGTCACACACGTGCGAGTTCGATGAACACAAACTAGTTCAGAAGACAAAAATCCCGAAAGTTCACATGGTCAAGCCAAAAAGGTTGTTGTTCAAGCCATCTTTTTCAGCCCTGAAAAGGCGTTTACACAATTTGTATTTTCGCATGAACATTATCTCTTTCCAGAAAGGCCGCAGGAGCTCACTTTTCCCACTCGTTTCGTTCACTTTGAACTAGACCTATCATACACCATGTCAAAGGCGCGGCAGGTTCCTTTGCGTTGCTTCATGAATAGGTCCCCGTGCTTTGAACCGGCTTACTATGCAGAACCCTGTGTCTCAGGGCATAGTTTTACGCCCTCATATCTTTTTTCTTTGCGCCCAGATCTCGCCCGTACAACAGACTCTTCACGTCGAGCCTTTTTAGAGGCCTTGGCGAACACAACTATAAGATTATGTGCGAATCAATTTCTGAAATGCTGTCTGCAGTATGCCCAAGAAGATACGCTCAGAATGTTCAGAGATCGCTGCTTGCGTGCTCGCTATGCATTACACAGAGCGCAAGATGGGTATAAAGTACAGTGGTCCACCGCAAGGTTCAGACGCCGCTGGCAGTCAGGCACCCGTTGAAATACTTCGCAAATTTTCGCCTTTCTTTTTTTAAGTGCGAATGCACTTTATAAGCGACCCCCAACCATCCACCGCCGGCGGCGGCGGCGGCGGCGGCGGCGTCGGCGTCCGCAGTGCTCCTCTATAATTAAAAAAGAAACAGCATCCGGCGCCAGGTTTCGATCCGAGGACTTTGCGGCCGCAGCGCGACGCTCTACCGACTAAGCCACGGACGCCACGCTGATATCAGTGTGAGTAACGCGCCTTATATCTTTAACGCATTCAAACTACGTCGTCAGCGGCGTGCGTTGGCGACTCAGCGGCGTTATAGCGGCTTGATAACTGCGTGGTGTACACGTGATACTACAAACCCGATGGAAGAGATGGAAGAGAAGGCGGCGAGGCGGTGGGCTGCGGGGGCCGAGCGCAAGCGCCGCAAGCGGGCCGACAACCGTGCATTCGCACTTTCACATTCTCCCCCTCGGGGAAATGCGGGGGATTTTTTTTCTTCCTGGTTGTTTTGCCATTCTCCAGGTTGTTTTGCCATTCTCAAGTGGTAAAAATATCTACGTTAATGTCACCGGTCTCTTCTAATGGGTACACACCAAACATTTTTACTCTCTAATAGAGTAAAACCGGTGTAGTATTGCTGAAGTAAGTGTGTTGGAAAGTCATAACCTCCTTTTTCTTAGGTTTAACACCATAATCTGTAGGTTTATACTTTTTATGTGGCAAAAAATTTGTTGACCCACAGCAACACCGTCGGTTTTCGGTAGGGAGTTGAAAGAATTTGAAGTAGGTGTTCGGTTGCTCAAGAAACAGAGGAGCGGTAGGCTGATCTAGTTTCTTCCGGTTTTGCTAAGATTCGGGGGGCTTGTTTGTCTTTGCTAAGTTTCATTAGGTTTTCTTGCTGGCCTGACGCTAACATGTCCTCGCTAAGTGCGGAAGAGTAGGGCAAGTTTAACCGGATTTTATTAGGCCGTTCCTGTAGTTTTTTTTTTGCGTTTCCATGGCGGAAAAAGGCCATCACCCTTAAAATGGCAGAGCAAGAGCTGCGCATACGCATATTTTTCTTGTACTGACACATGAGCACTCGCGAAAGCGGCTTCGCTGTAATAATAACGGATCTGAGGTACTGCGCCCTCTACAGGGGGCGCAGTTTCTGTTTTTTTTTTCTAACGCGACCGGACCAGGCTCAATCTTCAACAGTTCCGCTGTTTACAAATAAGGCGAATTCATATTTTTTATATACCGTGAAGTACCAACGATACGCCCGCTTGTAAAAAGAGCTGAGATCCATCCGTCTAATAAGGTAGAAATAACCTCAAAATTGCGAGGTCTTTTACAACCTGTTTTTGGTTCCAACAGTCCAATTCGCCCCTTTACACACATGTTGCAAAAGGCTGTTGTAACAATGAACACTGTTCTTAAAGGGCCTTGAACGGGTGCGGAATAGACGTTTGGTATTCAATATAATTTCATGATTATTCAACTTGAGAACTACGGCACCATTGGGGCTCCTTCAAACGATCAAAACAATTTTGCAAATGCGCATGCTGAGTGTACACGCTAACATGAAATGAATCATACGAAAATTTGCACCTAAATATTTCATTTTTGCGACAAGCCCGCCGGCTTTATCTGACTGCTCTCCTATTCTGCCTATAATACAAAGTAGAGCAGATGTAGTTGCAAGTATATACTCTCTCTCTCTATCCCCTTCCTTTCCGTTGGTTTTGTTGCTCTAATAATTTGATGTCCAAATGCGACTTGTCCGTGTTGAATGTACCTCTATGTTGTGCTGCACTCTCAGCCCATGCACACTGTAACGCGTAGTTGCACTACCCACTACCTTATTTTGGGGTGCTAGGCAGCCTTACACCCTTATGTCAGGTCTTCATAAACGCACCCTTTTCCGCTTACACAATTTTTATTCAAACACCTTTAAATGCGTCCGCCATGGCACAAGATTTTTAAACCCTTTTTGCCGAAAAAAAGGTGAAAGAATATTCAGATGATGAAGCTGATGGTTGGATGTAATGGCGCAAGGCCACCTCGGGCAAATACCGCGAAACCAATGGTTATATGAGAGGCAAAACCGTAAACTCTAAGTCAGCAAAAACAAAATTAAAATCAGACAACGACAATGAGCATGGCTGGCGAGGGAGTGATCGTGCAATGTACAAAATTAGGTCTAAGAATTTAACTTTTTCTAAATATTTAAAACGCACTTATTACGAAACACGGGATCGTCAGGCAGAAAAACGCTGGTGTGTGAGACGTTTAGTCTGTATAGTTGTGGGAAGTGCTTGCGTCGTGTTGTGTGAAGTGCTTCGCATTGAATGAGTATGTGAAAAACAGAAAGGGCCTCTTCACACCTGCCACGAAGAGGTCATAAATGTCCCGTGAGCAGATACGAGTGTGTGATGTGTGTGTGCCCTACCCGTAGCCTAGCAAGGGCAACTTCTGTGTATCTGTTGCGTGTGTCAGTGGTGAATGGTCCCAAGCGTGGTTTTATAACATGTAACTTGTTATCTATTTGTTCACTCCAGTGTGTTTGCCATCTGTTGCGAGGCTGGTGTCTGATGTGTAGCTTCATGACTGTGTACGGCACCGTTGCTATGACCACTCTTTTGGAGTGTAGCAGCAGTGTCCATTCGATCTGCGGTTTCGTTCCCGGCAATTCTAGAGTGCCCTGGAACCCAACAGAAAGTTATTTGAAGGTTTGATGCACATGCAGACATGATATGCAGACATGATAGGCCTTAAAAACATGATTGATGACAAAGTTTTTAGAACGCTTTCCGAATGCAAGTGCACGTACAACGCTAAGAGAGACCTTGTACACGATGGATTTTAAGATTTGATGTTGGACTATGTGATTTAATACCATTAAAATGCCGTGTGCTTCCGCTATGAATATACTGCTACAAAGGTTCACTGTTTTACTGACATGAAAGTTTGGCGCATGCGCAGCACAAGCCCCAGAATTTGCAGTCTTGGACGCGTCACTGTAAAACTCTGCAAAACGGTACATATCCTGCACAAACAAGAAATGCTGCAAAATCGCAATTATTGGTGACTTGTTCTTGTTTAAACACAGGTCACATGACGCAGGATGGAGATGCCATGGTGGAATGGAGTCAATGATGGGTGTCTTCTGCGTGTCTGAACTGCTAGATTAGAAGCTTCTTCTCGAAACGGCATGAATATTTATGGACGATTTAAAAAGAATCGCAGTGAGGATGTATCATTAATGGTCGGAGTGGAAGGATGGTTCGTCATTGACATGATTTTTGAGGCATATAAAACGTTCATATACATCCTTCGGTGATCTAGCGACCATTTATTGCAATCTACACGCATACTTTGGACAGGACTAATGCGAAAAGCGCCGCATGCAAGGCGGTGTCCTTAATGCAGCACCGGGTCCACAATTTTTAGTGCCGTTTTTGTTGCACACCCATATACCACACTGCCGTAGTACATGCGAGATCCCACTAGGGCGTTATAAACACGCAGGAGTTGCTTCTCTGCACCATACGACTGTTGGAAGAGAACTTTAACAATGTTAGGCATTTTGGTTAAAATGTTTCAACGTGGAAGAAAGGTTAGTTTGTTATCGAATACTATACCTATTAACTTACGCTCCCTTTTAACTGGAATTGAAACGCCATTAAGACTAATATCTGGGTCTGGATGGATCCCGCAAGAACGTTTGTATGGATTTAGTGGAAAACCATTCTCGTCTGCCCAGCTGGCAAGATTTTGACAGCAAGCTGGACCTGACGTTCACAGATTGACATTTATTTATTTATGTATTCAAAAATATCTCTAAAGGCCCTAACTAGGAGGATAATAAATAGGGGGCGGGATACATTGAGAACGAATAAGAGTACTAACAGCACGTTAATAGGCAAAAAAGTAAATACATGCGGGTGCGAGACCAAAAGAAAACAAGAAACCAAGAAAGAAGGAAAACAAATGAAAAATCTGGAAAGGACCATTAAACAATCCTAAAAAACACTTTTCAGTGAAGTTAATACACGAAGCAAGTTTATAAAAGTTCTTGGAACCTGGTCGGATCTGTTAAATTAAACAATGTGGGATAGTAGGGCATTCCAATCCACAATTGTGGGAGGTATAAAGGGCTGTGAATATTTAAAAGTGTGGCATTTCACACGTGTCACTTTTAAGGCATGGTCCCGTCGGAGAACGATGTTCGGTGTCGAAGAAAAGAAATCTGGATGAAGTGAAGTGTGGTGGTACAGTTTATAAAAGAATGATAAATGTGAAACTTTACGCCGATGTGATAGGATAGGTAAAGAGGTGCGAAATTTTAGAGCCGTGACGCTGGTATGACGTGTAATCGGAAAAGATGAAACGAATGGCACGATGTTCAAGAGATTCAATTTGGTCAACTAATTACGCTTTGTCAGGGTCCCAAATGGAAGATGCGTTTTTAATTTTATGTCTGATGACAGTTGTGTATGCATGTTTACGGAGGTTAGATGGAGCATATTTAAGTCTGTGCTTTAAAAAACCCAATGAGCGGTTGGCGGATGAAAAATGACGTTGGTATGATTCTTACATGTAAGGTCACAGTGCAGGTTAAGTCCCAGGTTCTTGTAAGTGTCTGCTAGCTCATTAGATGTGTTATTTGGAATAGGAAGTTTGAACGCGAGATGCGTGGTTTGTAATGAGCATAAGTTCAGTTTTAGAATTATTCAGCGACAGTACCCAGTGGAACATCAAGTACATATTGAGTCAAGGTCACTAAGGCGGGCCAGTTGGTCAGTAAAGCAGGTTATTGTACGGTAAATGGCACAGTCAGCTGCAAACAGCCTGAACCTCGATGAAACGCAAATTTGTAAGTCATTGATAAAAATTAGGAAAAGTAAAGGCTCCACGACACTTCCTTGTGGAACACCAGAGTGTACTTGACCAAAATAAGAATGAACGTTATTACCAGGTGGGAATTGAACCATTGATGACATAATATCTTTAACCCCTGCAATTCGCAGAGGGGGGATAATAAGTTGTGTAAGTTTGTTCAGCAATCTGTGGTGAGATACCCGGTCGAAAGCTTTAAAAAAATCTTTAAATATGAAGTGGATTTGAAGCCCAGCGTCAACGGATGAAAGAATGTCGTAATGAAACCAGCAAGCTGAGTGTCACACGAGTACCCTTTCCTAAACCGTGTTTGTATTTAAAGATGATATTATGTTCTTCTAAGTAGCTAATCACCTGCGAATGGATGATATCTTCGAGAAGTTTACAAAAAGTGTTTTTTATTGATATAGTTCTGTAGTTAAGCGGTGATAAAAAATTAACGGATGTAAAAATGGGTATTACTTTTGCTATTCTCTAATCTTCAAGGATTGCACCAGATCAAAGGGACTGTGAAAAACGAGCGGACTAGATGTGATAGATACCATCAGAAGAATTCTTTAGTATTTTATTATTGAAACCGAGGTGGTCCGGAGCAGAAGAGATTTTTAATTTTTTCAGTAAAAATAGAATACCAACTTCGCTAATCGTAATCACAGGCATATTAGTGTCATTAAGTTGGCTTATGTTAAGACAACTGACAGTGTTTTCGCAGGGAAATACGGAACAAAAGCTATTGTTAAATGCGCGTAAACATCCTCTGGAATCGCGTCACCATTGACTGTTGAAAGAGTGATAACCAAATGCGATCGGAGGTTAATTAAGCGCCAGAACCTTTGTGCACTGTTAGTTAACATCAAGGGTAAATCATAGGGTGAAAAAATGGCGGCGTGTGGTTTTTTAGAAGCGCTTGATATTGCTGGTGAAAGATTTTATACCGATGAAATGAAGTCGATTCTTTATTCTTGCCTACTTGGCTGTAAAGACGTTTCTTTTTGTTATTATTGCGACGAAGTTGATCGTTAAGACAAGAAACAGTGTTAGTGCATGATATCGTTATCACGGGTATATATTTGACGAGGAGTTAAGACAACATATTTTTGAAACGAATCTTGTTGGCTGCGATGAAACGTGACAAATATTCACGCAGAAATCCTTCTGAAAAAATGTGTAACTCTTTGTAGATACGATCGAAGTTAGCGGTGTTGTACACCTTATCGGCTTTCTTCTTATTTTTTTTCTTATGAGGTTAATACGTTAGATTTCCCGTGATGATGCAATAATCTGAGAGCTCATCGAGTTTGATAATGTCATGGATAGCCAGGCTACCCAATGTTAAATAAACTTGGGTGGACCGTGGCCCGTTCCCAGAAACCAAGCAGGACTTCTCGGCCGAGAGCGTCCGTCCTACGGAGGACAAATATTTTTGCACGGTATGAACACTCCGTTGAGCCATCATTGCCAGTCGCTTATCTTGATATCCAGATAACTAGGTGCAAACATCGTCTGCGCACACGGATATGCGAGCTTCTTGTCGAATGTCTTCTAGTGCTGCAGGTAGCCCTGACATAGCGACATTGAAAAGAACAAGAGGCGAAACAATACGCTGGGGTACCCCCCTTGAGACACTTCTTTTTCGCTTACAGACTCCCCAACCGTACTTGCATGTACCGGTCGCTGGGAACGCCCTGGACGAACTGAAGAGGGTTTCCTGACACCCCCATTGCAAGTAGTCTGTCTACTATTGCTTGGCTCCGGACACGGTCACAATCCTTCGAAACGTCAAAAAACGGAGCTATAGTTGACATCATGCACTCTGTTATGTTCGACATGGCTGATAAAGTCCATAACACTTACCTGGGAGCTTAAGCGTCGTCGAAGTATCTGTCTTGCTAAGTTGTAGTTTACTTTTAGCGCACATGACGTACTTCTGTGGACGCTTGACGACCACGGCTGATAGCGGATGACTGGCAGCCACATTAAAACCGACCAAAGCCCCTAATACCTCTGTGCCTTTAAAATGACCAGAACCAGCCAACTTCTCTATTGAACACCGCTTGGTATGTGGGAGATCATCACATCAGTGGAAATAGGAAAATAATCATTCCAAGGGAGCTACGCTGGAGCTAAAAATTCGGAGGTGAAATTCGCAACATGTGAAAGGGGCTTATTATGAAAAGCTTCGAAAGAACGATGGAAACAAGAGAAGAAAAAACTACGAGTCGAGACATTGTGTGAGAAATTACATGAAGTAGGCTTGCATATTGCTTGGGAGGAATTGGTTGAGGCGGACAAAGCCAGCCAAAGCGAACGACTAAGGCTCACAGAAACTAGTCACTCTACCTCACGCCGTCTCGGGTATGGGAAACACCTAGACACCCAAAACTGGAAGAAGCGCCTATCTCTGTGCCTGAGGGAACGCATTATGGCAGCAAATATACTGCGCAACATGCATCCCGTGTACCACAAGGGACGGAGAGAGGCCGGGGTAATGACCCTCAAAGGGCCTATGGCCACGACAGTGGAACAGGGTGCACTGATACCTCAAATTATCCAAGCTGGGGCAACCAGTGACATGCGATATGCATGATTTAGAGCAAGCAAAAAGAGCTATGTTCGCGCAAAAAGAGCTATGTTCGCCAGCAATCGAGATGGATGACACCCACACTGCTGAACCCTATCGAAAAAACTCTTATGATTTTTATATGGGCCCCATAAAATTCATATGGGCCCGTAAGAATTCATATAGGGACCCATATGAATTTTTATGGACCCATATGATACGGACCCATAAGAAGTCTAACCACATATCAATTCTTATGGGCCCATATTAGATTCCCATATGGCATCTTACGGGCACATATGATACGGACCCATACGAAGTTTAACCCCATATGAATTCTTATGGGCCCATATGAAATCTCCATATGGATTCTTACGGGCATATATTATACGGTCCCATAAGGGATCGATCTCTATACGAATTATACGGGCTTGTTTCAACCACCATTCATGGTTATATGTGGTTCACGAAGTCATGTGGGGGCATACGAGGCACCATGCAGCTTTCTGTGGAAATTTCTGTGAGTGATATAAAGCTATACACAGACCCACGTTGTTACCACACTGTTGCAGATCGGGCCCGTAAGGTTGTAAATGTTTTAACACAAATTAAAATTCTTGTTCTACATGGGCATTAATTGTGGACTAAAAGTATACATTTATTTTTGTTTACTCTCATAATGATATTGCAAACAGCGCATTAAATATGTGCACCGTACCCAACTGATTCCCTGTCACAAACGGCTGGCCAGGCCCTCAATTTTCTCGCTCGAGCGTCCAACATGACGGCTTCCTCAGCGGAAGCGGCCATTTTTCGTCGCGCTTCTGGACCTGAGTCACCCCGTCCGCTTTTCCCGCGTTTGTTTGTTTGTTTCTTTCTCCTGCCTTTCGTGGGCGCTGCTCCGAAGAGGGCACGCGACGGAGTCGCGGGGGCCCAGGGAGAGAGGGAAACAAAGGTGCCGGACAAAGGGGGGCAAAGGTGCGGCACCGCCGCGGGCGATCGGGCGAAGTTTATCGGGGTGCGAGCGGCTCAGCGGGGGCTAGGGGCAGTCGGGCTGGAGATTTTTCAAGGTGCAAGACGCTGGGAAGGGTCCGGCGGTGGCGCGGCTTTAGCGAAGTCCGTCGTTAAGCCCACGGCGGGACGACCAGCGCCTAATCTACGGGAAGGAGTTCGCGTCGTCGTCGTGGGTATCAGGCCGACCAGACCTCGCACACCGGATCCCCGAAAAACGTAAGCGGCTTCCCGGCGAAGCCGACTCGACTTCGCCGTGACTTTCCGTCCTTGGACTCGCGGTAACCCATAAACACGCCTAGCGTTAAGACGTATGCCTCCTCCTGGTTTTTCCTGTGTCGCGCCCAGCTTTTGATCAGACCTAGCTGCTAGGTTTTTTTTTCTTTTTTGTTGTTGTTGTTGTGTTGCATAGTGTTAGGATGTAAGCCCCTGTGTCTCTGTATTACCCCATGGTGTAATGTTTTTTGTTTGGTTGTCATCGGTCTAGTTAACGCCGTGCGTTAGCCGACCGGCGCGCACGTATGCACATTGTAGTGTCCGCTTAGCGCCTGTAGTAATTCCTAAGCGACCACAGCTGCACGCCGTTGGTAGTGAGTGTCTTTGCTGGGATACTTGTTTTTGCTAAGTGCATATTAACCAGTTTTCACCTCATTGCAATTAAGCTTACCAAATTAATGTGAACATGGTACACTTTCAGGTGCATTCGACCACTTCATAGGTCAAGTGGACACCGACGTGCCGGCAAAAACCCGACGCTTGAAGAAACTGGTTTATTCCAGAGATGCGTAAAGACTTTATATGAAAGCGCATCTCTGCAATAAATTTGTTCATCATTCAGCTCTGCATGTGTGTTTTTGTACACAAATGTGGCAATAAATGCCTTACAAAGCAGAAACCCCACTGTCTCCTTGCAAAGAGAAGCCGGAAAGCGCGGCTAGGACATTCACCACAGCAAATATTTGTGTTCACACGTGTAAACAAGCGAAAGAAAAGTTATTTGAGGTTTTTATATGGGGATGTAAAATATACGGGCCTGTGACACCATATGAAATCCCTATATGAAAGAAGCCCTATATGTTTCCCCCCATATCACCATATCCCCATATACCCATATCCAATAATGCCATATATATGGGCCCCATAAGGTCCCATATATGGTGTTTTTTGGTAGAGAAGAGACAGCGATTGCCCTCGCCACTTTAAAAATTGCTAAAAAATAAACTCGAATGACTTAACAACGGACTCCCATGTAGCCTGCTCAAATTACCAGTGAGGGAATATTTCCACAGCGGCGCTAACTATACTCCTGGAGATGTAAAAACAGAAAGAAGACAAACAAGAGGGCATCAATATCGTGTGGACACCGGCACACGAGTTTCGTGAGGGTAAAATGGCGGATGATGCCACCGCTCGAGGCCAATCCCATTGGGCAGCAGTCGCTACCCTCACCACAGCCACAGAAGTTCCGCCTCCGTTGCTGTTCCCTCTTGTCCGTAGACGCAGCAGGCACATCATGGAACACTGCAGAATATCACGAAGGAAATACCCACATCCTCATCCTGAAGTCACCAAAGAAGGCGCATCAGAACGAACTCGAGAGAAACATTGAAAACTTGCGTAAGCAGTGTGTAGAATGGGGAATGGAATTAAATTTTGAAAAAAGTGTATATCTGTGTAACAAGAATGAAAAATCGTCTTCACTCACACACGCTGACAGCTATAAGTACCTCGGCATTACATTAACAAGCAACTATTCATGAAACTTGCACATAGATAATATTTGCTCTTCTGCCTTCTGGAAATTACGCTTCCTGAGGTATAAGCTCAGAAATGCCCCTCCAAACGTTAAGGTTCCTAGTTATTTTTTCTTTCGTTAGGCCTAAGCTGGAGTATGCGAGTATCGTGTGGGACCCCCATACAAAACAAAATATTAAGAAACTTGAAAGGATTCAGCGCAAAGCCATTCGGTTTGTTTATTCCAGGTTTTTGCGAACGGACTCTCCCCCAGACCCAATGCTTTCTTCAGGATCGTAGAAAGAAGTCCCACCTTGATTTTCTGTCTCTTTTATATAATCGCAAACTTGCCCTTGATCCAAGCCCTCTTCTTTCTCCATTAAACACAAGACCGACAAGACATCACCAACCAAATGCACTAACTCCGTACTTCGCGAGAACGGACACGTTCAAATTTTCGCTTTTTCCACGCACCATTTCAGACTGGAACCAGATAACCAATTGAAGTACTGGCGATACTGGGTAACTGTCTATTGTTTTTGTGAATGTTTTATTATATTGCTCTTTGCATTGTACCGTGCCCTGCTGCTTGGACCGAAGCGTGGTCCGCAGTACGTATAAATAAGTAAATAAAGTCAACTGGGTAGCCTACAAACAAGGTCTTTGCCTACCGCAACTGCATATTTGGTGCAGAGTACCTTAAGACCTCACAATGTACGTACGCGTCCGTGCGCATAGCATTTACAATCGAAAAAAATTACACACGCACCGGCAGGATCCGACCCTGAGTCTGGTAGACCAAAACGTTACTGTCAAGTCGTCTTACCTACTGGGCTACAACGGTTAATTAGTACCCGATAGTCAAACGTTTAACTCCCTCGCCTGTAACGGTGAGGAGTACATTAGGACTTCCCAATATCCCTCCGCGTCCATCCGTGCGCACACCACCATTAACCGATTAGGGAATAATCAATCCAATGACTTTCGGGGCGCAAATCGGTTGTCACTCGGGGCGCAACTTCGATGTAATTTAGAGTCCCCGTACTCCGCACCCTCGCCTTCATCCACGCAGTGGAGATGCTGCCATTCGATTGAAGAAAATCTCAACAGGTACAACTGCCAATTCTACGAGACGTAGACCACTTTATACCTCCTGGTGTGGGAGTGCAGAGGTTTCAAGGTATTCTCAGAACTCCTGGAGCTGGGGGCGCAGCCGCTGGAAGTCCTGATGTGCAGCGAGGCCCTGGAGAGCTAGCGTGGCCGGGTGCTGCGCGCCAGGCAAGCAGATGAAAACCATGGCATCTCGGTCTGGGGATGCCGCCAACACCGGATGATCAACGTTAGAACATCGCAGATTATACGTCACTGCTGTGTTTTGTTACAATTAACGTTTATTTACGTCTCGCTAAAGGCCTGCGCGAAGGTCGGGCCCGGCGCCTAGCTCCATGGACGCCAAGCGGTTGTCGCGAGACACGTGTTCACGTACGCTCGGAGTTGTAGCTTAACACCGGATAGGTTTGTGTATGCCTAAGCAGCTGTGCTGCTAAAAAATCGCGCAGCTTTTACATGTGGTCTAAGACTGGAGAAACAGCAGAGTTGGCACCTCTCTCTTTTGGCCGGAGACAATGGCTGTTCTATCATAATCAACATGAATACCTACTAGGTCAACTGCAGGACGAAGGCTTTCCCTTCGACCTAGCTGATCCAGACCTGTGCCACTCGAGTCCTTTCTTTGCCTTCGAGTTTTTTTTTCATCCCTCCATCGAGTAATTGACCTTCATTTTTCTAAAACCGTCTCTCAATAGAGCTAGTACCGGCTGCAGCCGGCAACGCAAATTCTAACTGGCAGCGCGCTCTTGTATGTGCTGACCACCCGAGGCGAGAGTGCACGTGCACTGCAAGAAGATCACGCCACAAATCCGCCCACGAACGCTGGAAGGGTATTTACCATTTATTCGTCAGCTGGTCCGGTGGCCGTCTTTACAGTGCAAGGTAATAGCTGTAGCACAGCATTCCGGAGCAGTTCATTCAAGGAAGAGACAAACCAGGACAACGGCTATTGTGACAAGAAGCGGAAGCCTCGGCAGTAGCTTCGGTGTACTACAAGGAAATGTTTTAGGCACTTTATTATTGAATGTATACGTGAATTGCCTCACTTGTACGGATGTCCGTGGAGGGTTTGTCTTTTATGCTGACGGCACGACCCTGTTTTTGCTCTCAGAAAACATTACCCACTTGTGCTCAGCTTCGAATGCTCCTCTAGTTAAACTGCGCGAGTGGTGCGAAGCAAACTATTTAAAAATTAATCAACAAAGTCAAAAGCCATCATGTTCACACCAATAAAGAAATGTCTATTATTTAGAAAAGACCTTTATCTACCTAATGCTAAGATTGATCTAGTACAGCAGCAGAAAAGTTTGGGGGTGGTGCTTTTCAAACCCCGTGAGTTCGGACGCACGCATTCAAGTGTTGATCACGGAGTTATGTCCTGCTTGGGTGTACTGCATCAGTGTGGGGAATTCTTCCCACTGAGTATCAAACTTCGAATTCGCCAATGTATGTTTATATCCCGTTTAAACTATTGCTGGTTGGTTTGGGGCAGTACAACAAAAAAGAATATTGCCACCCGATTCTTATTAAAGAAGAAGGCCATCGGCTGCATTAACGTACACTACCTTCACTCTGCTCGAGCACTTTTTGCACACCAAACCTTAATAGAATCAATATTCTATATGGTTACCGCGTGCTCCTCCAATTCCGCCTTTCTGCTGTTCTCTATCAGCAGTTCCTGAAACGATATTCTTGCCTAACAATACCGACCCAGAATTACTTAACTCGCACACCTGGAATGCGGCTAGTACCATTCACCCGAACCCATTACTTTTCGCAATCATTAGCGCATAAAATACCGCCCATATTGAACAGAAACAGCATCGATTTTTCAGGACGCAGGTTCACGTGACATGCTCTTCGTGATGCTTATATTAGAAGGTAAATGTTGTCTACAGTGTTTGACTCACCTATTTTGCCGGTCTGTTGTACTGATGGCTTTCAGTAAGAAGTGTGAGTGCGGGAGAAGTTTTGTCTACCACTGGCAGCTCCCCTTTTGTTGTAAATCCAATGAAGGTGTCACACGGATGTTTTTGTACAAATAGATTTCCTATCTTACATGACTGTATAAACTTTTTTTTTGAATTACCACTGTATGCACGTGTGTCGTCGAAGTTCACATTAAGCCCCCTGGCCCCGTCAAGCTACGTCTAGAAGCTTTTATGCCAAGGCTGACCTTCAACGTTGTAATGTTGAAAACAAAACTGAGTTGATATGATTTGTGTGGGCCTAAACAACCCCGCGGTCAATAGCCCTAGTTCCAGAATCCTCTGTTTTGAAACAAAGTATGTTTAATACCAATGAAGAAAGACCTGAGTATAACATCAGTTGGTATTCAGTGCTTTATGTACATTTTTTGACAGTTTCGTTTTTTGCAAAATTGTACAAGAAGCCTTACTGTCTATAGCTGTTTCAAATTGCAAGCTTTCCAAATTTCAGACAGTGTTGTTAAGCGCAGTGGCAGCCTAATTGAAAAATGAATAACTCAGGAATGATGTGGCTCTTGAAAACATTCAGGTACATATCGTCTCCACACCACGAGCCATGACACGCCATGTGGAGAGTAGTTTACTTGTAACTGCCGCAAAATAATCTATGGCTAAGCTGCGAGATCACTAAACAAGAGCGTTTTGAGCCAAGCTTAACACCTAAAAGACACTTTATTACTAGTGAAGGTTAACTACAGTAAGAAAACCTGTTTTAAGCCCACATGCTCACTTCTCGCGGCAATACGTAAGAGCCGTGGTTAAATATTTGTCGAGAAAAGTGAACCCAGGCTGTTGTAAACCAATGTACAACGCAAACACCTTTCTAAGCCCCCTTTTAAATGACAATGTAGTTTGGAGTTTTTTTTCGGGGGGGGGGGGGGGGGTCGGGGGGTAGTCGCTGTATAGCAGCACGGTACAGTTGGGAGCTATTCCGACCTGTTTCTTTGCCTAAAAATGAAAAATGACGCATACAACATAAAATGGCAGCCACGAAGAGCAACCTTTAAGCCGTAAAATACATGCGCGCGCCTGTTTCTTAACTCAAAATCAGGGTGTCGAACCGGAATTTTTTCGGGTTCGGTTCGGGTTCGGGTTCAAGCCTTTCGGGTTCGGTTCGGGTTCGGTTCCAGAGCACCATTCTGTTCCGGTTCGAACCGGTTCGAACCGGTTCAAACGGGTTCAAGCGGGTTCGAAGAAAAAAAGCAGGCGTGTTTCTTTTTGTTAATTTTTTGTGCTCGTTTTTCGTTTCCTTATCAAGTCGGCATAAAAAAAAAAGTCATAACGAAGGTTTCTTTGCGCAAATATTTTGTCTTGGCCAAACTAAAGAGACGCTGCAACACTTTTTTCAACTTTTTTCTAAATCTTGAGTGCTTGCAGAAAGTAGTCAACCAACATATCCTGTACTTAGATTAGGGGGTCGCAAAGTGCCTCAGCCAAAAATTACTGCTGTCTCCTCATCAGATAACTTAGAAACTTGCTTAAAATATTTTTCTCTCCTTCCCGGTCTTGGCGTTCTTCGACCGCTGAACGACGTCATTACAGCGGTGTAGCGGTTATTTGCCAGCTGTCCTTAAGTTGCAGAATAGAACGCATTCGATAGCCACTTTAAAAAGAAAGCCACAAAAGCGAAGCAGAAACGGAAGGTGTATCCGCAGCGACGAGCAAATCACGCACTGTTGCTCTGTGCTGGCAATAGCTATAGTTTTCGCAGTGCTTCCAGATGAACAGAAGAGCGAAAGCGTTAATCGAAAGTGTTTATTTATTTATTTATTTATTTATTTATTCATTTATTGTTTATTTATTTATATATTATTTATTTATTTATTTATTTATTTATTTACTTATTGTTGGGTATAACGCGCCGAAGCTACGCAGGCAATGAGGCCCGCCGTAGTGGAGGGCTCCGGATTAATTTTGACCACCTGGGGAATCTTTAACGTGCGCCGAAATCTCGTACACACGGACGTTTTCGCTTTTCGCTTCCATCAGAAAAGCGGCCTTGGGGCCGGGAATCTGACCCGCGTCTGTGTGCTCAGCAGCGCAACGCCTTAAGCCGCTGAGCCACCGTGGCGGGCTTATTTAAAGTGTTCAAGAGCACTTTAACTGTACAAGCTACTGCAAAATGTTTTCTATGGTAGTGGGACAAGTATGTGGTACCCCCCCCCCCCACTCTTCTTCCCAATCTTCGTTGGCTCCTAAGTTCGGGGGCCCTGCCAGGCTCGGTGGGAAACGTTGTGCACGGCTGGCGAATAAACACCGACGAGCACAGCCGCTCGCGGTCAGTCACCGTCACCACCAGCACGCTCCGGGTCGTCACTCGGGTGAATGGTACTACGACCCTCCCACGTTCACGAATGCGGGCCCAATCGTTAGAGCTAGGTCAGCGATTACAATAATAACTGAAGCGAAATAAAAGGTTCGTTGGGACACTTAAGGCTGCCTATTTGTATGAATGTGAAAGCATTACTCTTTATGGCCGCAAGTTTACCTTTATTAATTTAAGCTCGTTTATTTTCATGATTTATTTTAATTTTAATTTTATTTTACTCTTGGCTCATACCACTGCAGTTTTATACACCACAGTTGTTTTCTTGAGGAACCAAAAAATATGGGAGACGATTACGATAGTCGCTAATGCGAAATTTGAATGCGGCGCGAACTGTAGTCTTCTCGGCTACGGCGCATAGCTACTGTGTCTGAGGAAGTGATCTCGTCCTCAAAAAATGCACGACGGCATGCGGTATACCCTGTCGTTATCTCGTAAGGCGTTGCTGCCGTGGAGCACGTCTCGCGCTGTCTGGAAATTTCACCCTCCCCTCCCACTTTCGCCATACGTTTGTCCTCCAATTTCCTGCTCGCTCAGTCTTCGGTGGCGTCTTCGTTCTCTCGGTTACAACGATGCCGACGCTGAGAAACTGCGCGAAACCACAAGAGCGGGCGTTTAAGGGCTGCGCTCTAACGCATGGCTCTTCATAGCCACCGCTGTGCCGCCCTGTGGTCCACTCCCTTCGCCGACCAGTGACATTGTCTCCAAATAATTCCTCCTCGCCACAGTCTCCTAGAAAGCAATCATGTACCCTCCTGGCCAGCAGGCAGCGCCCCGGTGCCTCTGGCGCCTCCCCCATCGGTGCATTCTAACCAGAACCTTCTGGCAACGGGCAGCCCCCAGCCCTTTTGCCTCGTCCTACTAAGCAGACGACCGTTCCGGCCACAATCGTTTTTGGTACCCTTGAGTGTCGCCGTGGTGGGGCAGTTCATGCAAATCATGCATCCTCAGCAGAATGTTCTGCCTGACCGACAGGCAGCCAGGCAGGCGGGCAGGTAGTTTACTGGCAAGCGGGCGGTCTCTTTGGCGGGCAGGAGAGCCTACGTGCCCGCCATCTTTTTTTGCATCCATCAAATGTTACGCACGTACGCACCCCTATTTTCGCACAATGAGTCAAAAAATTTGCATTGTAAACAAATCGGTTGGTCTGCACGCTTTTCATCAACCTCAAGTTTCAACGGCGCTTTAGCTTTAACACGAAATCATTAGCAGTGCTAGAAGTAGAAAACAGTCCTGTGTCGGCGTCAATTTCCGAATGCCAAGCGTGGCAGGCGGCATTTAGAGCAATTTCCTTCTGGTCATCTTTTATCTGCTAACAGAGCTGTTAGAACGAAAGAACGGCTATAAAGGCTCATTGGACGGCGTGTATAGGACAGCATTGGATAGGGAACCACCGCAGATAGGAACTTGCTAATGGCCCTTCAGCGACCGGTGACAGCGATTGGGCTCTAGGAAAGATGATAGCCAATTGAAGTCACAAGCAGCAGTAGTGATAACTTGTAGAGAGAGAGAAAATGAAGTTTAATTAAATCGAGGCAAATTTTCAGAGAGGCGTCCTCATTCGAGGGGGCTGAATCGACAGCCCTTTCCATCAAGAGCAACTGATCTTCCAGGCCGCAGCTGGCCATGGCTGTCTCCCAATTCTCTATGGAAACGTGGAGGTTCGATGGATCTACGGCACACTTGTCGTAGCCGCCTATATGTGTATGAGGTGGCGAAAGTGGCGAAATGGAGAGAGTTGTGTCCCGTCAAAGAGGTGAAGTCTGGTGGTGTGTGGGAAGGTGTAGGCCCGCAGGGCGCGGAGTAATCTTTCCTGGTTAATTGGTAGCGATTTGTACGGGGAGTAATACGTTCTACGGGAGAGGCTATAGTGTTGACTAACTTCCTGGTCTGTGACTGCAGGATGCATGCACTCGGGCCCGGCTTTTTCAGCGCTGGCTAAGCGGGTCAAATCTCGAGCAACGAGGTTGGTGACCTTGTTTGCCGGCGATGGCAGTATGAGCTGGTGCCCACACAATCGTGAATGGTCTCGTTGGTGGTCTCTGATTGATCATTGGAAGTGTTGTAACATGCAGTCGACCATTGGCAAAGTTGGGCCACGCTTGCGAACAGTCTGTTATGAGAGTTTTGGCGCCGCTTCCTCAGCTTGAAGGGGGCTGCCTAGAGACAGCGGAAGAGGCGGCCATAGCACTAGCTCTAACACTCGACCCCACTCCCAGCACTATCATTTCCGATTCTAAAACTGCAATTCAAAATTTTTCCCCCGGTCGCATCTCAGAGCCGGCACTCAAAATTTTGACAGGAAACTCTGCCCGACCCCTAAAACAGCCAGTTCTTCTGACCTGGACGCCCGCGCATTCGGGCCTCGAAGGGAACGAAGCGGCCCACGAACATGCCCGAGGACTCATGATCCGGGCTGGGCCCAGCCTCTATCCCTACCACGGGGCGCGATCTGCGCGGGATCGCCTGGTCTCTTTTCACGACATCACTATGCACTACCGCCTCTCCCGCTTCACCTATCCTCCGGCGGACAAACCTTTAGACAATTCTAAGGCTCACACGTGGCGACTTCTTCAGACAGGCACCTTTCCTAATCCCGCCGTCCTGACGCACATCCATCCAGCTCTGTACCCCACTTCGGCCTGCTGCTTATGTGGCGGTCATGCCACACTATCCTACATCATCTGGGCTTGCCCGAAAAACCCCTTTCCCGAAATACCCTCCGAGGAACGGTGGGAGGCCGCGCTGCGCAGCTCGGACCCGGACCTACAGGACCGCTTGGTCGCCAGGGCTGCCGAGGTCCCTGATCAGTTCACACTGACAGCCATCAACGTGATCTAACCACCAGCATCGCTTTCATGATGCATAATCACTGATATTCCTCGATATAAAGTTTATTCTCTCTCTCTCGGTGGTTGAGATGCTGCACCTGCGGGTGGCTGCAGAACGGTAGCACAAAGAAAAAGAAGGTATTGAAGAATGCTATCGAGAGTCTCTTGCATCAAACCAGTTGATCGCTCCTCCCTTTTTTTCTGCCAGTTTAGTTTCTTTCCAACTGTCTCCCCTCATATACATACACGTTTTGAAAACCCTTTGAAGAATTTTAAATATGCATAGGGCAATTAGTTAATAACTTTATCGCGAGATGTCAATTTTAATATAGAAACAACATAACAGAGCAACACGGGCATAAATAAAGACCTTTTATAGCATTTACGTGGTCATCACATAATTTTGGGGCTGCTTTGTGCGTGACGAAATTTCCTAACTGGTCGAAAAGGAGAACGCTGCAAAATTTCCAAATGCCAAGGAATACCCAAGATATCACGTTTGGTCCGACCATATTCCGCCTTAACTGACCCGCTAATTCCTGTAATCCAGATGAATCGACACACCAGTCCCACTAATTCACATTAGCTCATTCACTCACCTAACTAATCCACCCCAGTCTACCCGATAACCCACATTAATCGACTTTAATCCATTCGCCTCTTACGTTTAAGGTTAAGCAGATTCAAGATAACATGAAAATGCTATCAAATATACATTAAAAGGGGAAATTGGGATCCCCTATTTTCTTATATCTCATGTTCTCTTAGAACAGCAACCAAAGAACACAACGGCACTGTATACAAGAAAAAGTGACGTTAATTTTGAGAACTGCGAGTGTTTGTGTCTCAGTGCTGTTTGTATACAACTGCCCATAACCTTTATAAAGACCTTTTATAGCATTTACGTGGTCATCACATAATTTTGGGGCTCTACTTTATGCGTGACGAAATTTCCTGACTGGTCGAAAAGGAGAACGCTGCAAAATTTCCAAATGCCAAAGACCCCCAAGATATCACGTTTGGTCCGACCATAACCCGCCTTAACTGACCCGCTAATTCCTGTAATCCAGATGAATCGACACACCAGTCCCACTAATTCACATTAGCTCATTCACTCACCTAACTAATCCACCCCAGTCTACCCCATAACCCATCCATCGTAAGTAGCGCTAGAGACGGGACGCAGAAGAGGAGACACACACGACGGCGCTAACACGCAACTGACTTTATTAGGCGAAAACACAAATATATACCCAAAAGAAAGAACACGTGCCCAGGTCAAACCCGAAAATGCAGTTTGATAAACACAAAGGTCACAGGATCACGATTCAAAAAAAACACACAAGATTACACTGCACATAGTCAACAACCAACCAGCGAAACATCTAAGTTAATGCATTTGACAAGAACAGAAATTCCTTTTCATGAAGTGCTACCGACGCGTGGCTGATACACTTATCCTCGTGTTTTCTTATATAAAAAGCTTCGATTACCTCGCGTGTCAATTGGTGCCTGTGTCGCCATAACACACTGGTGTTTTCAAAAAGTGGACAGCATTGCGCCTGGGTCTTATCTTTGTGGGTCGCGCAATGTCGAGTGATATGTGCATGAGGGTTGTTTTTGAGCGAACTCCGGTGTTCCATAAGACGAACATTGATGTATCTACCTGATTGGCCGATATAAACGTTGTCACATGATAATGGCAATGAGTACACAATTCCTGTCTTGCACTGGACAAACGGCGAAGCATGCTTAACATTGCAATATCTGTCAGACTTCTGACCGGACAACCTTCTTTCCACCATGTTACACAACTTACCAAGTTTATTCGGAGCGGAAAAAAGGACTCTAACCCCCAAACGCCCGGCAACATTCTTCAAACCATGTGATAAACGGTGGATATATGGAATAACAGCAGTTTTCATTTTTTTCTGTTCCGAGCCCATCTTTTCTAGATTGCGCTGCCGCACCCACTACTTTAATTAACTTCTGGACAGTCTTGTGCATTATGTGCACCGGAAAACTGGAGGCGTCCAGCTGGTAATTTGCGCCTGGAAACTATTTTCAGTTTTATGCAAACAGGACTTCAACACCGCAGACCTTAACACAGAAGAGGCTATTCCACTTTTTACCAATTTGGAGTGCCCTGAACTGAAATTTAGAAGTGGTTTCGCAGATCTAGGGCAATACTCCCAGCAGACATGTCCAGGTTTCAAATGTAAGCGC
The DNA here is from genome assembly GCF_048455015.1 of Haemaphysalis longicornis. Classification (NCBI taxonomy): domain Eukaryota; kingdom Metazoa; phylum Arthropoda; class Arachnida; order Ixodida; family Ixodidae; genus Haemaphysalis; species Haemaphysalis longicornis. The sequence continues at coordinate 36,899,678 of NW_027526245.1, forward strand.
AAATCAAGGAATTGTAGGCATCCCTTTGTCGGAAGCTCACACGTGAAATTAAGTCCAAGACTGTACTCTTTAAACAATTTAAGCACATCAACGGCTTGGCGCGAAACATTACAGTTCTCCACAAACACAAGAAAGTCATCCACGTATCTCACTATTTTGAAAGCCAATCCGCACAGGTTTTGCTGTATATGTCTGTCAATTGCACTCAGGAAAATATTGCTGAGGACGGGAGCCACCCTGGAACCTATACATATTCCAGTTTTCTGCAAATGCAACCCCCAGTTCCACTCTACAAAGGTCGACTGTAAGTAAAAAGACAGGATTTCGAGAAAACCACTTATAGGAACACCGCAATTACTCGCAAACCGCATTTCATCATTTTCCTCGGTAATGCACCTTTTCACACTGTTCATCAGTTCATCGTGAGGAATAGAGTAATACAAATCTTCAACATCTATGCTGAACATTTGGCACTTGCCGGGGTTGTTCGAACTCAAAAATTCTACAAGGCTGTCCGAATTCGGGATCAAAAACGGATCATCAAACCGTAGGCAGTCCAAGTGCTTTTGCAAATACCCCGACACTAACATCTGTCAGGAACTCCGCTCAGAGACAATGGCTCGAAAAGGCACATCGGGCTTATGCGTTTTAACGGAAAAGAACAAATCTAGCGTCAGACCTTTTTCATGCTTTACTTTGCCCGCGAGACGCTCAAGGTTGTGCGTATTTAGTAGGGAAATCGCCCTTTCTTTTAGCTCTGAGGCTTTAACATTTACGGGTCGAAAATTCTTACGAACGGCGTCTAAAGCTTTCTTGGAAAACATTTTGTCTGGAACGATGACAAAACACCCGGCACGTGCCAAACAGCGCCGATGAACAACCCCGGCACGTGCCAAATGTTCAGCATAGATGTTGAAGATTTGTATTACTCTATTCCTCACGATGAACTGATGAACAGTGTGAAAAGGTGCATTACCGAGGAAAATGATGAAATGTGGTTTGCGAGTAATTGCGGTGTTCCTATAAGTGGTTTTCTCGAAATCCTGTCTTTTTACTTACAGTCCACCTTTGTAGAGTGGAAACGGGGGTTGCATTTGCAGAAAACTGGAATATGTATAGGTTCCAGGGTGGCTCCCGTCCTCAGCAATATTTTCCTGAGTGCAATTGACAGACATATACAGCAAAACCTGTGCGGATTGGCTTTCAAAACAGTGAGATACGTGGATGACTTTCTTGTGTTTGTGGAGAACTGTAATGTTTCGCGCCAAGCCGTTGATGTGCCTAAATTGTTTAAAGAGTACAGTCTTGGACTTAATTTCACGTGTGAGCTTCCGACAAAGCGATGCCTACAATTCCTTGATTTGCGCTTACATTTGAAACCTGGACATGTCTGCTGGGAGTATTGCCCTAGATCTGCGAAACCACTTCTAAATTTCAGTTCAGGGCACTCCAAATTGGTAAAAAGTGGAATAGCCTCTTCTGTGTTAAGGTCTGCGGTGTTGAAGTCCTGTTTGCATAAAACTGAAAATAGTTTCCAGGCGCAAATTACCAGGCTGGACGCCTCCGGTTTTCCGGTGCACATAATGCACAAGACTGTCCAGAAGTTAATTAAAGTAGTGGGTGCGGCAGCGCAATCTAGAAAAGATGGGCTCGGGCCAGAAAAAATGAAAACTGCTGTTATTCGATATATCCACCGTTTATCACATGGTTTGAAGAATGTTGCCGGGCGTTTCGGGGTTAGAGTCCTTTTTTCCGCTCCGAATAAACTTGGTAAGTTGTGTAACATGGTGGAAAGAAGGTTGTCCGGTCAGAAGTCTGACAGATATTGCAATGTTAAGCATGCTTCGACTTTTGTCCCGTGCAAGACAGGAATTGTGCACTCATTGCCATTATCATGTGACAACGTTTATATCGGCCAATCAGGTAGATGCATCAATGTTCGTCTTATGGAACACCGGAGTTCGCTCAAAAACAACCCTCATGCACATATCACTCGACATTGCGCGACCCACAAAGATAAGACCCAGGCGCAATGCTGTCCACTTTTTGAAAACACCAGTGTGTTATGGCGACACAGGCACCAATTGACACGCGAGGTAATCGAAGCTTTTTATATAAGAAAACACGAGGATAAGTGTATCAGCCACGCGTCGGTAGCACTTCATGTAAAGGAATTTCTGTTCTTGTCAAATGCATTAACTTAGATGTTTCGCTGGTTGGTTGTTGACTATGTGCAGTGTAATCTTGTGTGTTTTTTTCGAATCGTGATCCTGTGACCTTTGTGTTTATTAAACTGCATTTTCGGGTTTGACCTGGGCACGTGTTCTTTCTTTTGGGTATATATTTGTGTTTTCGCCTAATAAAGTCAGTTGCGAGTTAGCGCCGTCGTGTGTGTCTCCTCTTCTGTGTCCCGTCTCTAGCGCTACTTACGATGAATCAAAACCAACTAGCCCAACTGTCAATTTTATTGAACTACCCCATAACCCACATTAATCGACTTTAATCCATTCGCCTCTTAAGTGTAAGGTTAAGCAGAGTCAAGATAACATAAAAATGCTATCAAATATACATTAAAAGTGGAAATTGGGATCCCCTATTTTCTTATATCTGATGTTCTCTTAGAGCAGCAACCAAAGAACACAACGGCACTGTATACAAGAAAAGTGACGTTAATTTTGAGAACTGCGAGTGTTTGTGTCTCAGTGCTGTTTGTATACAACTGCCCATTCAAACTAAAATAAGTTGAAGATATAGGAGGTATTTATTGGTATGGTATGCATGCAGTCAACTATGTTTGTGCGCCGCCATAACCGTGGCCAAGCGTCTGTTGCTGAGGTGACATTGTGCGCACGGCCCGCAGATCAGGCACCCTTAATGGCGGCCAGGCAGGCCGCGGACCGCGACGTGAGCTGGTAGTTTCGTGTAAGGCGTGTGCGAGTGATTCGATAATCAGTTGTACTACGATGGCGTTAGTTGCGCGAAATATCATGGCTCCGCTCACGAGTGTACAACCGTATCTGCAATTCAACCACAGTCTCTGTGGGCACCTACGAGCGAGTGCTAGTTCGTCCCGCAAATGTTGCAATGTGAGCGCAGTGGTCTGTTTCAGAGCAGGAACTGTATCATTTCCAGACTGTTGCACACTGAACGCACAGTAATACCACCACGCCAAGTACTGTTGAGTGCAGCACAGTACGATCTACCTATCGCCAGACTCGTATGAAGTCGCCGTCGCAGATCAGCTGATTGCCAGCCTCCGTGCTCTAATATTAGAGGTGAGTTGTTTTGCTGAGTGTGAAACATTTAGCGCACGAGAAAGCAGCACTAAATCGGCGTAAGCGTGAAACATTTCTCCAAAGAAATTATTCCGTTTTTTACTCAACCCCGTATTAGAGGGCACTTACCAGACAAAGTCCTGGATAAGGTGCGGGTGCACTTAGTCGACATCCGCGGCGGCAGCCAGCTGCAGCGTCGGACTTATGTGCGCCGTTCGCAGCCACAGTTTCATCCTCCAGTGATGCGAAGGGCTCACCCCACATAATTGATCGCACTCACGACATAGTGTGAGTGTGATTAATATTATATCTGTCGACGCCACTCCCGATAATCGGGTTGAAACGCAGCCGACGATGGAGGATGCTGTGTTCTTTTGTTCTGCGAGATGCGGGCGCAAAGCGCATGCGGTGGCACAGTGGCCACGGACATCGCGATTTTCTGTTTTGCCAATGGAAGAAATTGCCCGCTAATCTTTTCAATGAATACCACCCATAGATTTATTGTTGATGGTGTCACTGAAGGCCCTCACAAGCGGGCAGAAATGCATGCGAATTAACAACACATTGAAAACTTTACACGATCTTAAACACCATGCAGATAGAAACCATAAAGAATATTCCATGATATGTTGCCTCGTAATATGCATTCTAACTTAAGTTATGCCAAATGTAAAAGATAATTGGGAGAGATTGGCAGTACCTAACGCAAACTGTTAGTATATACGGACAACTTTACATTAAATTGAGGGCAATAATTGGAAGAGAACATGATGGTCCTTGGGAACTTCACACTATGCAAAATATTTCATGGTGCTGTCTGGCGAGTGGCAAAATATCTTCAGACGCAAGGTAGGGTACCGATATGGAAAACTAGAAATCACATTTTTGAGGCCCCGGAACCGGTTCGGAACGGTTCCTTTGATTCGTTCCGGTTCGGGTTCAGTTCCAAAATGGCGGAAAGAATACGGTTCCGGTTCAGTTCCGGTTCCGGGGAAAAATTCGGGTTCAGTTCCGGTTTTCGGTTCGGTTCCGGTTCAGGTTCGACACCCTGCTCAAAATTCATGAAATATAGACTACCAGAAAAACCTCAAATAAACCTGTGTTGGCGAAGACATAATATAGCCCAATACAGCTTAATTCTATTACGGTGGCGGCACTTGGTTACTACAGGTGACAGAAAGTGTAAGAGCAAAAAGGGCGCTGTAGTCTAGAAGTTTAAATCTAACACCTGTGCGCAGCAGTGAGGTGCAGAAAATGGAAGAAAATATTTCATGAGCAATTCGACTAAACAATAATGTAAAGCCTATGTTTGGAAGGCGCCTTTAGAGAAGAGACTTTACCCACATACTTCCTCTTTCACCACCTCGTTCTTACCCCCCATATTTCCTCTTTCACCCCTGGTTGTTTTGTGGAGAGTTCATGCGCTATTCACAGAGTATTCATAATTTAAGGACAACAGTGGCATCTAAATGAAAATATATGGTGTATGGTTGCAATTCAACTTCTCACTTAAACATAAAGAATCAAGTAATTGAAAGTAGGAAAGATGATTAGGCTTCAACACCATTTCAAATTTTTTTGAGGGTGCTAATTATCTTTTTGCTGATATAATATTATTTGAAACAAGTCAAGTGCTATTAGCCCGCTATGAAAACAACTAACAGAGTGTAATATTCGATGTCAGTTCCCTTCAAAATATTTTCATATCGGTTTGGTTAATAACAACAGTTGCAGATAACATCTGCGTTTACGTTTTAAAATGTACCAAGCGATAGCGGTGCTGTGGCGTCGAAGGAGCTTTTCAAGCTTTTCCAGGCACTTTAGAGTTTTCTATTTAGGCTGTACACGCACTGAAGTTGAGAGAAAAGAGAAATACTAGCCGCAACGGTTTTTATTCCGACGAAACAAGAAATGCGCATGCAATCTATGGTTGTGCGTTGACGATGTGGTATTGAAAAATTGCGGCTGCATTGATTTGGGTAGTGTTAACGAGAAACCGACAGTATCAGTGTCTAAAAGTGTTCATTCTCCAGAGTCGTGGCCCAAATTACGTTTTGGTTCTTTGGTCAGAGAGAGCGAGTGAGAGAGAGAAAAATTTTGTGTTGTAAGGTATCATGTGCGTTTCAAGTAGCTGGTTAAATGACGGTGTAGCCCGAGGGTGGAATTCCAAATCCGTGGACCCAGGTGAAGCAGCTCTTTCCCTTTCGTCTCAATGCGATCACTAGTCATCTCTAGGTGACAGGCTGATCACGGCTGCATATCTTGTCCCCACAGGAGAAGAATATGTTATCATTTAGCTCTTCTCCCCTGAGCGTGTCCTTGTCCATTACCAGTTTGCGGGGAAGAGGGTTGGCGTTTTGTCGCATTAGCCCATTGTTAACGTGATGTCGCAGATTTCCTAGTGACATTCTCGGTCATGCGTATTTTTTGCTCTAAGTTTTAGATTTTTCCCCGTTGATACCCCCGTGTGGCACAGGAAAGAATGGTGCACCAAACCCGAGTTGAGAAACATCATTTATATTTTTCGCGTAGAGTGGGGTTGTAGACGTGGTGGCAGAAAATCCAGCTCGAAGCCATCTTGCTCGGCGGCGTCGTTCCCTTCCACACGTTCGTGTCCTGTGTAAATGCGAAGTGCACCTTCATCATTGTGGACTGTAGTATCTTTGTCAAGCTTTTATACACTCTGGCTTCAGTAGAGTCTAATGGCCTTCTGAAAGTGTGTAACGATGCTTAAGCTTTTATTCGATAGTTTAGTTAGGCGGATTGGTAAGAGGTTCTCTTCAATATCCGCTTTATCCAATGCTGGATGTACAGGTTCAAAAATTCACAACGCTTCCCTCGGTAGTCCACCGTGACAGTCGTTGCTTCATAATTTGGAACGTCCCGCCATCGACATATACTCTGATTTCATGGTTTTGCCACATTCCTTAAAAAGAACGTGATTTCGGCTGCTGTAATGTCTTTTGTAGGTTTCGATATAGGTTTTTGGCTGAGGAAGAGCTTTCATTTAGAGTCGCCAGATAGTTGGCATATACATCATTGTGTACAGCCGTTGTTTTCGAGGACGCCTGCCTTCACAGCGTAGGGCGGCCTGTCCCGATTATATTTTCACGAGACCCCCTCTATGTGCTAGGGAAGTGGCCTCTCTGATTTTGGCCAAGCTACAGTGAGAAAACCAAATGAAAAAACTTTTCCCTTACTGCGAAAATTGGGAGGCTATGAGCTGCCCCATGGCCTGTTGGTATGAGCTGTTTATTTGGCTTGGTTGAGAGTGGGTGTGCTTGTGGTGCAGCAGCCGGCACGATAGCCTGTTCAAGATCAGGGTCTGCATGACAGTTGTCGTTTCTTCCTCTTTTATTTGTTCTTGTCATATATTCCAGTTTAGAATGTGGACCAAACGGTTAAATACTGTATTCTGGCGATCGTGTGATCTGCTCTGCCGCATCTCTGTAGGGCCATGTCATAGATTTGTTTATTTATTTATTTATTTATTTAAAATACCTTACAGCCCGACGGCATTGAGTGAGGGGGGTTACATGAAGGAACATAAAAATAGCAAGCAGCCCAAGCAAGGCATAACAAATATTCAAAGGAATTAAAACTTCGATACACACAAACTTAAGTAAAACAAAAAAATCCAGGTTGGCACACTCTGGGAAATTAACGCAAAGATGTATCATGGTTATATACAGGCAAATCAAATCAAACAAGACATACAAAGCTTGCAGTAAAATTTGAGAAGAGAAAAAAGTGAAATAATTAACGTAGTACGGGTATACAATGAACATGTGACGCAAGTAAAGGAAAGTGAATACGAGCCAGAAACAGAGCATATATTAAAATATCAAAGATAGGTCAAAACCTCTTGCCTACTGGAAGAAACAAGATGATGCCGTTATTTTTATGCCGGCAAAATGCTGGTGAAGGAGCTGCGGAAATTATTTCTTATTATTTACAGAAGCAATGCTGTCGGGAAGGCCATTCCACAAGCGAAATTCAACAGGAAGCACAGAGAAGTTACACGCATGTGTGGAACCGCCGTAGCGGGAAAACCCCAATTTGTTATTTAATCTCTAAGATGGGTTGTATGCGATCTGGATAGTTCTTTGAGTTAATGGGTTTGCGGTTTTTAGGGCAGATTATTAACATGGCCACGTCGCTTCCATCATCGTTTGGCATAGAGACCTCGCCGGAGTAGAAAAGCAACAGAAAAATCAAGCGACATTTTTTGTGTATTTAGATGGTACATGTTGGGTTTTATCTGATATTACAACTCATCCAGGTTCATGTCGGCTCTTTATCTAGGACGTCCGGTTTTATGTTTGAACACGGGATAATTTTTGGCTCTTTTCAGCTAGGTGACGTAATGGTCGTGCTGGGATCTGTTCCGGTTGGAGAAGCGCTTTCGTGGTGATTTAAGTCAGGTACGGTAGGAAACCGTGTCCTCCGATCTTGAGACATCCAAAGGGGGTTAAAGAACTTCACTGTGGAGGCTCGTCTCCTGAACAAATATGCACTGCTGTTACGTATCAGTTAAGTGCGCGCCCAATCCATTTGGAGATTGGAGTACAACGTGCCTATGAGGAACGCGTGCCGTGGAAGAGAATGTGGAGGCAGGGTACTTCAGTTCACCAAGTCAGGGAGACGGCTACGCCTCACAGAGTAAGCCCGATACAGACCCCTGGCGCTGCTGGACGGTGGTAGTAGAATACAATTTATTGGCGTTTAGAAGGGTAAGGGGATGGGGAAGAACTATAATCCTGTACGAGCCTCGGTGTCAACCAGTGAATGGTTACTCCTTCCGCCCTAGGGCCGAGAGCCCTGTCCGACACGGCAGGCCGAGCCCCATGTCCTTCCGACGACTGAACGTTGCCCCGGCGCACTTGGGCGGGGGCAGCGAGGCCTCTTTCGGTGTACGCCCAGTATCTCCTCCCACCGCTAGCCATTGCAATCTGCATATCCCCGGAATCGGACCGTTATCGCGGTCTTTAGATCCTCCACAAACGGAGCTCATGAGTGCTGCGGGCCGAATATTATCTCCCTATCGACTTGCCACAGCAACTATCCCGTTTCTGCTCAGCCCGACCATTTTTCCCCACAGGGAATTCAAGAAGGAACTGTTCCTCTTAACACCCAGTGCTTTTCATGAAAACACTTGGATTCCTCGCCCAAATCGTTATCTTTTGTGTAGTCAATAGGCATAAAACGTTTGTTCATTCGGAAGCAGTACCACTACTTGTTACTCTCTGCGTAATCCTGTCCGGCCTTTTCATTAAAAAGTTTGTGACCCAGCAGGGGTTATTGCATCATTTCCTGCTCTAGCGAGGCGTATCCTGGCTATTTGTGTTCGCGCTGCCTCGATATTCGAAGATGTATATAGCCGCATTGGAAAGGGTAATGGAAGCTGGTCGGAAATAAGGTTTGACGAAGGCAGACCTTCGCAATTATATTGATGCTGAGGGCGTAAATGTAAAGCTCAACTACCTTGAGATAATGAGCCAGGACGCCTCGGTTTTGATGTAACTAGACTTCACGGCATGGAACGAACAGAGAAGAAATCTATGACGGATATCGGAAGCAAAAGTGTAGCAGAACATAGAAATATCTCTGCTCAAAAACACAACCAACTGCTTTAAAGCGAGGCACACAGTGCTTACCGCCCATGGTGCGTTTCCGGACACCGCAAAGTCGGGAGATGGTGAGACTATCGGCTCTCTTATGCATTAACCTCCAGTGTGAATTCCCGCATGAGAATGGGATGCCAGTTCGAGATTACGTTTTGCATCACCATGGTATACTTGAGCCTCCAGAGAGCATATTACACGTTCAAGCCAAAATAAGGCGTAATTACCAGGTTGCTCAATTCTACATGAGCCTCCAACGGTGCTAATGAAAATATAGCTGAAGCGCAGTTGAAAGCTTCCAGTCGCATTGCCCAAAGGTGCGAGGCCCAGTTACGGCAATCTGCTCTTTAGTGAGAGGAAAACACGCTCTAAACGTTCTTACACCTTTTTTTCACCGAAAAGAGTGTCAAGATCTTGAACCATTGCGGGCACATTAAAAAGGTGTTTGAATAAAAATTGTGTAAGGGGAAAAGGGTGCGTTTAGTAGTTGGAAGTGCAACTCCGCATTACAATGTGTATCAGCTCAGCGTGCAGCACAACTAAAGAAACGTTCAACACGTACAAGTTGCATTTGGACGACAAATTAATTCAGGAAGAAAATCAACCGAATGCAAGGGGAGAGAAAGTATATACCTGCAACTACATCTGCTCTACTTGGTATTATAGGCAGCAGAGGAGAGCACTCAGATAGAGCTGGCGGGCTTGTCACAAAAATGAAATATTTATGCGCAAAATTTCCCGTGATTCATTTTCATGTTACAGTGTACACACAGCATGCGGATTTGCCAAGACGTTTTAATCGTGAGAAGGAGCAGGAATGGTGCTGTAGTTCTCATGTTCGATAGGTCATAAAATTTTATTGAATAGCAACCATCTATTCCGCACCCGTTCAAGGCCCTCTAAGAACGGTGTTTATCATTGAAAACCGCTTTTTTACGCATGTGTGCAAAGGGGCGAATTGGGCTGTTGCAACCAAAAAAAAGGTTATAAAATACCTCGCAATTTTGAGGGGATTTCTGCCTTTTTAGACGGACGTATCTGAGCATTTTTTTACGAGCGGGCGGATGGTTGTATAAAAACGATGTATAAAAAAATATGAATTCGCTTAACTTGTTAACAGCCGAGCTGTTGAAGATTGAGCTTGGTCCGGTGGCGTTAGAAAAAAAAAAGAAACAGAAACTGCGCCACCTGTAGAGGGCGCAAAACCTCAGATACGCTATTATAAAAGTGAAGCAGGCTTTCGCGCGTGCTCATGTGTCAGTACAAGGGGCATATACGTGCGTGCCGCTCTTTCTATGCCATCCTAAGGGTGACGGCCTTTTTCCGCCATTGATACGCAAAAAAACCCTTCCCGAGCAGCCTTATGAAAACCGGCGGAACTTGCCATAACTTTCCGCACTTAGCGAGGACATGTTAGCGGGAGGCCAGCAAGAAAACCTAATGAAACTTAGCAAAGACTGACAGAGCTTCGCGAACCTTAGCAAAATCGGAAGAAGCTAGATCAGCCGCCCGCTCCGCTGTTTCTTTAGCAACCCAACACCCTTTTCGCATTCTTTCAACTCCTTACAGAAAACCGACGGTGTTGCTGTCGGTCAACAAAGTTTTGCAACACAAAAAAGTGTAAAGCTAAAAATTATGTTGTGGCAACCTAAGAAAAATTAGGTGATCACTTTTCAACACCCTTATTTCACCTATACTACACCTTTTTTACGCCAATAGGGGTAAAAACAATTTTGGTGTGTACTCATTAAAAGAGACCGGTGTCATTAACGTAGAAGTGTCTACGAGTTGAGGCATCAGCATAGGATAATAGAAAAAGCTCGGGAAGAAAAAAATAAATCGCGAAAACATGCGAAGTATTTCTACCGGCGCTTGAACATTGCGGCGGCCCACTGTACTTTATGCCCGTCTTGCGCTTTGTGTATTGCATAGGGAGCACGCAAGTAGCGATCTCTCAACTTTCTGAGGCTGCCTTCTTGGACATGCTGCGGAAAGCATTTCAGACATTGATTCTAAAAAGGCCTCTAAAAAGGGTCGACGTGAAGAGTCTGCTGAGGCTGAAAGAAGAGATGAGGGTATAAAACTATGCCCTGAGACACAGGGAACTGCATAGTCACCGGGTTAAAAGCACGGTGACCTATTCATGAAGCAACGCAAAGGAATCTGCCGCGTCTTTGACATGATCTATGATATGTCTAGTTCAAAGTGAATGAAACCAGAGTGGGCCAAGTGAACTCCTGTGGCCTTTTTGGAAAGACGGGAGTGTTCATGCGAAAATAGAAACTGGATAGACATCTTTTCTGAGTTGACAAAGTTGGCTTGAACAACAACCTGTTTGGCTTGACAATGTAACCTTTCGGGATTTATGTCTTCGCCACTAGATTGTTTTCATCGAACTCGCGCATGTGTAACTGTGTTGTGCGACTGCAGTGTGATGTGACTGTGTTAGGCAGGCTTTTTTGATATAAACATCTTTGCACTCCAAATTCGAACAATTTCGCAATCTTTCATACTTTTCATACTTTTTGAGTTTCATATTTGATCCGAAACTCACGTTCTTTCCACACACCAAAAACGTAAACGTAAATGCCTGAAAACACTTAACAATTGTTGGTGGATTGTTCTTGTTAAATTGCATAATACACAGCTCACATTACACAGGGCAGAGATGCCATGGTGGAGTAGAATCAATCATGGGTGTCTTGTGGATGAATGAAAGCGAGACTGCTAGCTCAGAAGCTTCTTCTCGCACTTTTTTGGGAAACGGAATGTATATTGATGGACGATTTAAAAAGTGTTGCTTTGAGGAGGCGTCATTATTGGTGGAGGTAGGAGGATGATTTGTCATAGACATGATTTTCGAGGCGCATAAAACGTCCATATACAAACTCTGGTGATCTAGGGACCATTTATTTCATTTTACATCCAGACTTTGGACAGGGCTAGTGCGAAAAGCACCACATGCAAGGCGTTGCCCTAAGTGCAGCACCGTGTCCAGCATTTTTATTTCCGTTTTCGTTGCACACCCATATACGACACTGCCGCAGTACAAGTGAGATCCCACAATAGGCGCTATATGCGCGCAGGAGTTGCTTTCCTGCACCATACGATTTGAGGAAGAGAACGTTAACAATATAAGCACTTTGCTTAAGATGCTTCAATTGTGGAACAAATGTTAGTTTGATATCGAATACTACGCATATAAACCAGTGCTCCTTTTTAACAGGAATTGAAACGTTATTAAGAGTAATATCTGGATCCGAATGGGGGCTGCGTTTCCTGGAGAACACAACCTAAAAACGTTTTTCTGGGTTGAGTTTAAAACCATTCTTGTCTGCCCAGCTAGCAAGTTTTTTTACACCAAGCTGGATCTGACTTTCACAGATTGACATTTATTATTTTTTTATTTATTCAAAAATACCCCTAAAGGCCATCTCTGGGAGGGTATTACATAGGGGGCGGGATACATTAAAAACAAATAAAAAAGTACTATCAGCACGTTAATAGGCAAACAAGTAAATACATGTGGGTGCGAGGCAAAAAAAAGAAAGCAAGAAAGAAGGAAAGCAAACGAAAAATCTGGAAAGGACCCTTGAACAAACCTATAAACGCACTTTTTAGTAAAGTTAACATAACAAGTTTGTAAACGTTCCTAAAAATTGGTCAGATCTGTTACATTTACAATGTGAGATGGTAGGGCATTGGAATCGAAAATTGTGCTACGTATGAAGGGTTGTGAATATTCCGAATTGTGACATTTCACACCTGTCAATTTTAAGCCATGGTCCCGTCGGCAAAAGATGGTCGGTGTCGAAGAAAAGAAATCGGGATGAAGTGAAGAGTGATGGTACAGTTTAGGAAACAATGATAAACGTGATAGTTTACGCCGATTTGATAGGATAGGTAAAGATGCTCGAAGGTTTAGAGCCGTGATACTGCTATGAGGTGAATAATCCTTAGCGAGCGGCACGATTTTGAAGGGATTCAATTTAGTCGTCTAAGTATGCTTTGTCAGGGTCCCAAATGGCAGATGCGTATGCAATTGTAGTTCTGTTGAGTGTTGTGTATGCAGGTTTGCGGAGGTTAGATGGAGTATGTTTTAGTTTGTGCTTTAAAAAACCCAATGAGCGGTTGACGGATGCAAGAATGACGTTGATTTGAATTTGATGTTTTTATGTCAGGTCGCAGTGCAGATAAAGTCCCACGTACTTCTAAGTGTCTGCCAGCTCACCAGTTGTGTTATTTAGGGAAGAGGAAGATTGAATGCGAGACGCATGGTTTGTAAATGGTTAAAGTTTGGTTTTAGAATTATTCAGCGATATTAACCAAGTGGAACACCCAGTAGATATTGAGTCAAGGTCAGTTTGGAATGCCAGTTGGTCAGTAAAGCAGGTTATTAGATGCAGAGCATCTGATTCATTCGCCTTGTCCCTCCAGCGTCGTCGGCGTTGTCCGCCTCCTCCCCTATTCTCCTGGCCGTGCCAGCTGCGCTCTCCGCCGCTCACCCCCTCTCCTTTCCAGATAGCTATAGCACTCTCTCGCGAGGGGCATTGGATTGTATTCGATTGGATTGGCTTGGATTGGATTGGATTGGCTTGGCTTCGCTTGGCTTGGCTTGGCTGGCTTGGATTGGATTGGATTTGGATTGGATTGGATTAAAGTGGATTGTGTTGGATTGTGTTGCGTCATAGCCGCGGCACGTTAAGTCACAGCCGCGGCAGACGCGCTGGGGCCGGCGCATGTGCAGTACTCTCTATTCCGCGGTTTCCTCTCCTTCGGGCACGCTGCGCATATAACCGGTGTGCCGTTCTCCGGCGAAGCAACATCCACGCTTGGCTCAAACACCTAGAGTCCACGCCGCTTTACAAGTACGCCAACGTCGTCATCGACTGGGACCGGCTTACGCAGTCCCCTCAACGTTATGCGCGCTATAAAACGCGGTCCCTTCGCCGCTCCGCCTAGCGTCGCATCTACACAGGGGTTCCCGCGAGGGGAGGTGGGAGTTTTGTACGGTAAAAAGCCTGATGCTCGAAGAAACGCAATTTCGTAAGTCATTGATAAAATCTAGAAAATAAAGAGCCCAGGACACTGCCTTGGGAAACACCAAAGTGTACTTGACCAAGAGAAGAATTGACGTCATAAGCAGATGTCAATTGAGCCCTTGATTACATAAAATCTTTAACCCATGTAATTAGAAGAGGTTGGATATTAAGTTGTGTAAGTTTGATTAGCAATCTGTGGGGAGATATCCGGTAGAAAGCTTTGGAAAAATTTAAGTCGACTTGAAGCCCAGCGTCAACGGATGAGTGAATGTCGTTAATGAAACCAGCACGCTGAGTGTCACACGTGTACCCTTTCCTAAACCCGTGTTGGTATTTAAAGATGATATTGTTGCGGGGCCTTAATTAGATTCCCCACAAATAGGACGGCATTCATGTACTGTGCTAGCGGGCATCATCATCAAGAAGAGAGATGAAGAGGACGCTGACGGTGAAGCGCGTTCGCTCCCTGGCTTGCGCGGTGCTCTCTTCCATCGTGGTTTGTTACAACTAGCCTCTGAATGTGTATCGTATATACACCTCTGTAAACACAGCTTTACCTTGTATCATTTGGTAGAGGTGCTGCATCGGCCCCGTCCTGCTCTACATCACCCCTTCCTTGGCATGAGTGAGCCGTGGACGCGGCTGACTCGGAGGTGCTGATCACGGAACTCCGAAGCGGCCGTCATCTCCGAGTCCCCACAATGGCACCGCTTACTGAAGCAACGAGCACCGCTACGCCACTGGTCATCGTGAGCCAGCCTCGAGATCCTGGTTTCTTCTATGGCACCGGTGATGTCGACGTGGAGGACTGGATCAGCCGCTACGAGCGTGTGGAGTGCCCACAACCAGTGGGATCCAACTATTATGCTGGCGAACCTCGGGTTCCACCTGAGAGGTTCGGCGGAGACGTGGCATGACACCAACGCAGCCAGACTTACTAGCTGGGATAGCTGCAAGGCGGAGATGATTGCAATTTTCGGCAAGCCTGGTGGGCGCCAACTCGCGGCGAAAAAGGAGTTTGCGTCGCGAGCGCAGACGTCGACCGAGCCGTACGTCAGCTACATCCTAGACGTACTGGCCCTTTGCCACAAAGTTGATACTGAGATGCCCGAGCAAGATAAAATCGACCACATTTTGAAAGGCATAGCTGACGATGCCTTTAATCTGCTCATTTGCAAGGACTGCTCTACCGCAAACTCAATTCTCAGTGAGTGCAAGCGCTTCGAGCAGGCCAAAATCCATCGAGTTACACAACAATTCAATCGCCTTCCAAATACCGCCGCCACTTCTTCTTGTCAGGGACCGTTTGCTGCTTCCGGTCAACCACCCTGGGAGACAACTGCGGACGCAGTGACACGCGTTGTCTGCCGCGAGATCGAGGCGATGACACCGGTCACCGGCCACCTCTCGACGTCTGATGGCAATCTTCCGGCGATCTCGGTGATACAAGCGGTTGTGCACGACGAAATTGCGAACATGGGCCTGCACCTAGTGTGCTACGTGAGCTACTCAGCCCATCATCAAGTTCTCTTCAAGTCGAGTTCATGCAGTCACAATGATGACGTCCCCTGCCCTCCGAATTTCCGCGCGCAACGTCGGCCCTCGTCTTCCAGAAACCCGGCGGAGTGGAGGACGCCCGATGACAGGCCTATGTTTTAATTGCAGGCGTGTCGGCCACTTTGCACGGTATTACCGAAGTCGCTGGTTCCCTTCCGCTCAAACCTCCTGTAACGACGATACCATTGACCATGCGCCGGGTCGTTTTGCACCTTCCTACCAGCAGCGCACTGCCGACAACCCCGCCACATCCACTCTGCGATTTGGCCACTCCCCTTCTCCCCAGCGCCGACAGTCTCGCTCCCCGCTGCCCCGCCGCTCTACTTCGCCGAACAACTACGTACGTCCCACATCGGAAAACTAGTGAATGCAGCTCCCTGAGGTGATGCTGCATTCCCGACCTCAACCGAAAATCCTCTTGTGACGGTGCCCACCAGAGACAATTTACTTGACGTCAATGTTGACGGCGTACCTGTTCGTGCTCTAATTGATACCGGGGCGCATATATCGGTGATGAGTGAAAATCTCCGTCGCCGCCTACGTAAAGTTATGACGCCTGCTCTGTCTTACGTTCAAGTTGCTGACGGCGGTACGCCGGCCATCGCTGGCCTGTGTACCTCTCGTGTTAGTATCGCCGGCCACAACACTACTGTAGTTTGTTTTGGACAAATGCCCTCACGACATTATCCTTGGCCGCGATTTCCTGTGTGAACATGCCGCGCTCATCGATTGTTCAGCGCGACTTCTGCATCTGGAGTTACCGGCTTTTGATGGCGATGCACCCCCGCTGCGCTTATGCTCCTAAGAATAGGTTCGCCTGCCGAGTCAAGCAGCGACCTATGTTCCTCTCGCTACTTCCACGCCGCTTCCTGATGGAGACTACCTTGCCGCTCCCATCGTAGACGTTCTCCTGACGCGTGGTGTTGCCCTCCCACACACTGTTGTTACCATCAAGCATAAAAGCGTTAACTTGCCTCTCATCAACTTTGGATTTCACACTCAAGTCCTTGCCGAAGGACTCACCATCGCCACCCTTGCTCCTTTCTGTGCACCCGACGTTTCTGCTTTTGCTTTGAACCATCCGTCAATTCCCCATGAAGTCTCCGATCCGCTCCTTACCACTCCAGGTAAATTTGCACAAACGATCAGCACAAAGCTATCACTGGCACAAACAAACCAACTGCGCTGTCTTCTGACATCATTTGCCGACGTCTTTGACTTGAGTGACAAAGCTTTGGGGCAAAGTTCTACAGTTACCCATCGGATCAATACAGGTGATGCGCTACCCATCCATCGGCGTCGGTACCGTGTGTCCCATAGTGAACGAGGCATCATCCAGAAAGAGGTTGACAAAATGCTCGCCAAGGACGTTATCGAACCTTCCTGCAGTCCCTGGGCTTCCCCGGTAGTTTTGGTAAAGAAGAAAGATGGCACTTGGCGATTCTGTGTAGACTACCGCCACCTGAACAAAGTAAACAAGAAGGACGTCTACCCTCTTCCCAGGATCGACGACGCCTTAGATTGTCTACACGGTGCCATGTACTTTTCGTCCATTGACCTACGCTCAGATTACTGGCAGATTGCAGCCGACGAGATGGACCGAGAAAAGACTGCCTTTGTCACCCCAGACGGTTTATATCAGTTCAAGGTTATGCCTTTCGGTCTCTGCAACACGCCAGCTACCTCCGAACGTATGATGGACTCTCTCCTGCGGGGATTCAAATGGTCCACATGCCTGTGCTACCTCAATGACGTCATTATTTTTTCTCCATCGTTCGAGCCTCATCTCCATCACCTGTCCGAAATACTTGCTATTTTGCGTCAAGCGAAACTACAACTCAACTCCGCGAAATGCCGATTCGCTAGGCACGAACTATATATCTTGGGCCACCTTGTCGACGCAAATGGAGTGCAGCCTTACCCCGACAAAATAAAGGCGGTTAGAGATTTTCCGGTGCCCCGGTCATCGAAAGACGTTCGAAGTTTTGTAGGCCTGTGCTCCTATTTCCGTCGCTTCATCCGAGGCTTCTCTGATATCACCCGCGCTCTCACCGACCTTCTCAAAAAGGATTCCGTTTTTTCGTGGGGAAGTGAGCAAGCTCAGGCTTTCAAGACCCTGATCTCTCTCAACAACTTCACCCATTTTAGCTCACTTCGATGTTGCCGCTCCCACGGAAGTACGGACTGGCGCTAGTGGTCACGGCATTGGAGCCGTCTTAGCTCAACGCCAAACCGCCCACGACTGCGTTATTGCCTACACCAGCCGCCTCCTGACACCAGCTGAACGAAATTATTCTATTACTGAACGGGAATGCCTTGCCCTAGTGTGCGCTGTCGCCAAATTTCGTCCATACATCTACGGTCGACAATTTTCCGTCGTGACAGATCACCACGCGCTATGCTGGCTTGCCTCCCTGAAAGACCCGACCGGACGCCTCGGGCGCTGGGCTCTGCGGCTGCAGGAGTACTCCTATTCTGTAGACTATAAATCCGGCCGTCTTCATCAAGACGCTGACTGCCTATCATGGTACCCAGTCGAGCCTCCCGATCCTACAAGTTGCGACTGACTCGCTACCTCGGTCTTGTCTATTTCCTCCTTTCAACACCTTGCTGCTGAGCAGCGCCTTGACATCTCCTTGAGCAGGATCATCAACCGCTTAACCGCTGCCCCCTCCGACCCTTCACTGCGGTTGTTCCGAATCAAGGATGGCGTCCTCTATTGCCGCAATCTCCGCCCGGATGGTCCTGATCTATTTCCTGTAGTACCTGAGCAGCTTCGTACAGATGTACTGCGGCAGCTCCACGACCTTCCAACAGCTGGCCATCTAGGGGTTTCCCGGACCTATGCCCGCGTGCGACGCCATTTCTTCTGGCCGGGGCTCTACCGCTTGTTTCGCCGTTGCGTCGGCGCCTGTGACATGTGCCAACGCAGAAAAGTGCCTACCACACTACCCGCCGGTCTTCTTTAGCCGCTCGATATACCTATTGAGCCATTCTTCCGAGTTTGTTTAGATCTCCTCGGTCCGTTTCCCCGGTCTGCGAACGGCAACAAGTGGATTGCCGTAGCCACCGATTATGCGTCACGATACGCAATCACGCGGGCTCTTCCAACCAGCTGCGCAACTGATGTAGCCGATTTCCTCCTGCACGACGTCATCTTACACCACGGTGCTCCTCGGCAACTCCTGACAGACCGCGGTCGATACTTCCTTTCCCGAGTAGTCGACGACGACCTCCGCTCATGCGCAACCGTTCACAAGGTTACTACCGCCTACCATCCTCAAAGCAACGGCCTCACAGAGCGCCTTATCCGGGCTTTAACAGATATGCTGTCAATGTACGTTTCTGACGACCAGGGTGATAGGGACATTGCCTTGCCTTACATAACATTTGCCTACAATTCGTCGCGCCTTGATACTGCCGGATTCTCTCCCTTCTACCTACTATTCGGCCGAGAGCCGACGTTACCACTGGACACTCTATTTCAACACCCTCTGCCACCTTCCGTATATGCACAACACGCCAACGCCCGCGCTGACTTTGCCCGCAACATAGCTCGCGTCAGGCTCGCTTCGTCCCAGCGCTCTCAAAAGGATCGGTACGACTGCCGCCACAGCACCCGCCACTTTGCACCTGGATCCCTGGTGCTGCTCTGGTGTCCTGCACGCCGTGTAGGGCGTTCGGAAAAGCTTCTAGCCAGGTACTATGGCCCCTACCTTGTCGTACGTCAAGTGATGGAGGTCAATTACGAAATCACCCCGCTGGTTCCGTCAGACTCATCCCGCTCTCCACAAACAGACGTCGTCCACGTCGCGCGTCTTAAGCCATAACGCTCGCAACCTACAGCTTTACCCTGCTGCTACCACCGGGGGGTTGTGTTACGGGGTATTAATTAGATTCCCAACAAATAGGACGGCATTCATGTACTGTGCTAGCGGGCATCATCATCGAGAAGAGAGATGAAGAGGACGCTGACGGTGAAGCGCGTTCGCTCCCTGGCTTGCGCGGTGCTCTCTCCCCTCGTGGTTTGTTACAAGTAGCCTCTGAATGTGTATCGTAAATACACCACTGCAAACACAGCTTTACCTTGTATCAATATTATGTTCTTCTAGGTAGCAACCGTACTTACCCAATTCTAACGCGCACTTTTTTTCCGGAAAAGTAGGTCGAAAAATTGTATGCGCGTTAGAATGGGATACGAAACCTAAACTGCCGAAACAGCGGAAATTTCGTCCCACCAGTCGCCATCTCAAGATTGCGCGAAAGCTTCTAGCAACAATGTTTCGGACGCAGGAAGCATAGGCGCCGAGGCTTTTCTATCGGCGTTCACACAAATCGTCAAATCGTTCCACTTTCGCGCTTGATAACAGCAATGGGAGCTGCGGCTCTCTCGCGTTCAAACGCAGCGATCGGCTGAAGCGTGCGCTTCTGGAGAAGCTCGCGGGATGGGCGTGCGAGGCGTGCGCCACGATCCCATCAACCATGGTTGAACGTTCGTTCAGAAGTGTGGCATCGCGAACGCGCTTGACGGCACCGAGGACGAGATGTTGTGGTCAGCGGAGAGCGACGAGGAATGATATGAGTGCGTTTACTTCGGGAAATAAATCACCCGTTTCTCTCGCATTCGCTTTTCTTGCTCACAAGTTCCGTGCGCGTTACAATCGGAGGTGCAAGTTTTTTCGGTTTTTTTGCCAGGAAAATCGGGAGCGCGTTAGTATCGGGGACGCGTTAAAATCGTGTAATTACGCCAATCACCTGTGAATGAGCGATAAGTTCGAGAAGTTTACAACTAGTGCTTGTTATTTATATAGGGGTGTAGATAAGTGGGGGTGAGGAATTGCCGGATTTAAAAATAGGTGTTACTTTTGCTGTCCACCATTCTTCAAGAATTGCACCAGATGAAAGAGCCTGTGAAAAAAGACCGGACAAGATGCCATAGACACCATCAGAAGAATTCTTTAGTATTTTATTATTGAAACCGGGGTGGCCCGGAGCAGAAGAGTTTTTAAGTTTGTTTAGTAAAGATGGAATACCGACTTCGCTAGTCGTAATCACAGGCATGTTAGTGTGAGGAACGTGGCTTACGCTAAGACAACTGATAGTGTTTTCACGGGTAAATACGGAACAAAAGCTATCGTTAAATACCTGCGCGCAACCATCCTCTGGAATCACGTCTCTATTGACTGTTGAAAGCGTGATAACGGGATGCGATAGGGGGCGAATGAAGCGCCAGAATCTTTGTGGATTGTTAGTTAACATCGAAGGTAAATCATGAGTGAAAGAATGACGGTGTGTGGGTTTTTAGAAGCGGTTGATATTGCTGGTCATACATTTTATACTGGTTCCATGAAGTCGATCCTTTATTCTTGCCTGCTTTCCTGTAAATACGTTTCTTTTTGTTATTAAGGCGACGAAGCTGGTCGTTAAACCAAGGATCGGTGTTAGTGCGTGATATAGTTATCACGGGTATATATTTGACGATGAGTTGAGAAAACGTACTTTTTCAAAGAATCCAGATGGCTTCGATGGCAGGTGACAAATATTCACGCAGAAATCCTTCTGAAAAAATTGATGACTCTTGGTTGATACGATCGAAGTTAGCTTTGTTGTAACACATCGTTTTTCTTGTTATTTTTTCTTATGATGTGAATACGTTAGATTCCCCGTGATGATGCAATGATCTGAGAGCCCATCGAGTTTGATGATGTCAGAACAACGATCGGGATTATTTGTCAGGATTAGATCAAGAGTGTTGGCTCAGGTGGCGGATTGTCTTGAGGGCTCGCTGATTAGCTGAACCAGCGAGAAATCAGGGCAACACTCAAGGAACGCATAAGCTTCAGTGTCGCTAGCGATTATAGATAATGTAAACCAATTAATGACTGTAAAACTGAAATCACTGAACACTATGAGCTCTGAATTAAGAAAACGCGTACACATTTCGTTCAAAACTTCACGAAATTCGTTAGGAAACCACGTATGCATGTCGGGGGGGGGGAATAAACAACACCAATAATGATATAAGTTATTCCACACCTCAATGACACCATTAAGACTGAAGACATAAATTGGTTAAAATTAATACAGCGACTAGTTCTTGTTTACCGCAAGAAGCCCAACGCCTCCTCTACGATGTACAGGTCACAGCGAAAAAAGTTCAACGCACAGTTACACACAAGAATCATATCATCAGTAATAAAGTCCCTGAGCCAAGTTTCAGTTAGGGCGATTACAGATGACGAACATGTATCGATCAGTGATCTGAACGTGCCACATTTTTTGACATGAAACTCCTAATATTAGTATACAAAAAAATCCCCCTCATCCAACCTGTGAATGTGGTATGAAAGCAAAGCTGTAAATGGCACCCACAACGATAACCGATGCGACGTCCCTTATATTCACTCACGTCGCTCAACACACAGTGAGACCAGAGACAAGTGAAATGCACCTAACCACACCCTTTGTTAGTTCAAAGTGATATTCTTTATAAGGTTAAATCAATGATGATGCATGAACGGTGGTTGGTTAAGTTGGATTGGTTGCAGCACATGAGTGGAAACATTTTTACAAAATTAAAGGAAACTCATACCCACATTAGACTATCTTACTTCTCCTCTCTGCCGCAGCTGATGGAGGCGACGATATCGGCGGCCGAGACGGTGGAGGAGAACGAGAAGAAGACAAAGGAGCACGAGGAGGACGAGGAAAAAACTTTATTTGTCCCATCCGTTGTGTGCAGTCACTCCGGACCAGTGAGGGGTGTCCTCAGTCCAGGACTCCCTGGCTGTAGCCGGCCTTCCGTGCCCTATTTACCAGCCGAAGCTGGGAGCAGGGGTTTTAGCTGGTCAGCGCCGCCGCCCACTGTGAAGGGGTAGGGTAGAGATTGGGAGGGAGGTCTGGGATGGTCGGGCATTCCCCACACTATGTGGTATAGTGTTCCTGATGTGGGAAGAAGATGCACTGAGGGAAGAATTGGGTGGGGAATATTTGTGCCAGAGCGTGTTGGGGGGGAAGGTGTTAGTTTGTATCTGGCGAAGTATAACTCCTTCCTCTTTGGTGAGTTGCTTATTTGGTGGAGGAAACTGTTGGCGGGACAGTCGGTAGTGAGAGAGGATGTCGTTGTATGTTAGCATGGGTTGGGGCATATAGTTAGTGGGGGTGGTTGGCATAGGGTTGTGGCTGTCCGCAAAGGCCCGGTATACTGCTTCTCGAGCCGCGGTATGTGCCGCTTCATTAACGACTATGCCTGAATGACTTTGTGTCCAAATATTGCGGCGGTCAGGTAGGTCAGGCTTGGTTTTGAGAATATTGAGGGCTGCTGGGGAGAGAGTGCCTCGCAGGAAGTTGCGGCAAGCTTCTTGAGAATCGTTCAGTATGGTTACGTAGTCTCTTTGTGTTCTGGTGGCTGCCATGGCTATTGCTGCTTCCTCTGCAATGGTGGTGTCCGTGGTGAGGAGAGTGGCTGTGGCTACGGTCTGAAGTGTATTATTCACAACTGAAATCGCATAGGCGTTTTTGGTGACGTAGGGAGAGACATCTGTGTACAGCACCTCCTTTTGATTTTGAAATTGTGCCTGAAGATAGTTGGCACGGGCCCTTCATCTTCCAATGTGATAGGTAGGGTGCATATTCCTAGGAATTTGGGTAACGCGGATGTGTTGCCGTACAGACAGTGGAACAGGTATTGTGCATCTGGACACGGGAGGCGATGGATATCCAAGGCGCAAGAGGGTCGCACGTCCAGCATTAGTGAGTTGGAGCCGTTGGAATTGTGAAGTGCGTTGCGCCTCACAGAGCTCTTCCCAGGTGTTCTTTAAGCCCTGTTGCAACAGCTTGGCGTTCGATGTGCATACAGGAAATCCGAGGGCCGTCGTATGTTTGTCAGATAAGAATAGTTAGCTTTCACTGTTCGGCTGGTTTGATAGACAGGTAAGGCGTACCGTACCTAACACGGCTTATAAGCAAGGATTGAATGAGTCGGATGAGGTCTGGTTCTTTCAGTCCGGTCCGTTTGTGCGTGATACGGCGAATTAATTGCGTTAGCTGAGTCATGGTGCGTTGAAGTTTCAGGATTGTATGGGAGCCCGATGCGTCCTGTGGGATCGTGAGTCCGAGTATGCGCAAGTCAGTAACATTTGGAATGGGAAAGTTTTGAATATGGAGTTTAGGGTCTGCTACTGGGAAGATTCTTCTGTCCTTTGTGCGTTGTTGAAGGGTAAGGAGGGCCGATTTTTCTGGTGCGCATGTAAGACCGCGTTCCTGTAAGTACCTGCACGTGCAATCAATAGCTCTTTGAAGGGCTTCTTGCTGGTCTCTGATGGATCCTGTGATTGTCCATAAATTTAAGTCATCTGCGTACAAAGCATGCTTCAGGTCCGGTATGGTAGAGAGTTGCGTAGATAGATCTTTGATAGCGATGGGTAAAAGGAGTGGGGAAATGACAGACCCCTGTGGGGTACGACGTGGAATAGCGGTAAACTTAGGTGAGCGTAGGTGTCCAAGCCCACTGTAGCCGTGCGCTCGGTTAGAAACGCCTTAACGTAGTTGTAGGTGTTCGAACCTGGGTTGATGGTGGCGAGGCCATGTCGGATGGCGTCGTGAGTGGCGTTATCGAAGGCTCCTTTGAGATCCAAAGCAAGAAAGCAGTATTTGTGATTTTAAGGAATACGAATGATGATGTCTTCCTTTAGTTGAAGTAGAATATCTTGAGTGAACAGATGTGGTCTAAAGCCGTACATGGTATTTGGTAGCAATGCATTGTCTTCTATATAGTCAGTCAAGCGAGTGTGAATCAAAGGCTCCATGAGCTTACCGACGCACGAGGTAAGAGGAATAGGACGCAGGATTGAAAGGGAGACGGATTTCTGGGGTTTTGGAATAAGTGTGATGTCGGCATGGCGCCACTGTGGTGGGAGCGTGCCGCGGGCCCAGTGGCCATTGATTTATTGGAGGAGACTCTCAAGAGCCAAGTCATCCAGATTGCGGAGGACCTTATTGGGGATGCGGTCAAGTCCCAGCGTAGTGTTGCGGATGAGTTTACTCAGTTCGGCTTCGAGTTCTTGCATGGTGAAGGGTGTGTCAAGTGCGGCATTGTGGCTGCCCGAGTACACCGGCTATTGAGAAGGTTGTGACGGGTCACACGAGAATTTGTTTTGTAAGGAGTCAATTATTTCTTGCTCGCTGCCTGGGTGGTTGTGTATAAGGCGGGGTATGGGCTGTTCAGTGGCCGATTTTATCTCTTTCATTCCCATTACGGAGCGTATTAGGTTCCACGTTTTACGGGTGCCCAGAGAGCCCTGCAAGCGATCGCATAATTGCATCCAGCTGTGTTGGCTTAAGAATTGTGCATGTTCTTCAGCTTGCCGTGGAAGGTGTGCAATGCGTAATTTCAACTTCCGATTTGTTTTGTTGCGCTTCCAACGCTTGATGAGGCTGTTTCTCGCAGTCCACAAGTTGTTGAGGCGTTGGTCGACGGCTGGATAGTCGGTGGTGAGAGGGAACTCCTTTGAGTGGGCTGTCAGCACATCCGAAAGAGCGGCCGTCCATCTATTGAGGTCGTTAATTCTTCCGCCGGTAAATGTTCTCGAAGGGATTTCCAGTCCGTGAGTCGGGCTGTGCCTATGCGAGAAGGGGCGATACCTTGGATTGTTATGGATATGATGTGGTGGTCGCTACCAAAGGTGTCAAGGAGGCATGCCATGTGTATTCCGTCACGTTGCGAAAAAAGTGAGGTCTGGCGTAGTATTATTTGATACACTTGCCTATCCTGGTGGGAGTGTTCGGGAGGTTGCAGAGCGTAAGTTGGCGTTGATTCATAGCGTCCCATACGATGGTGTTTTTGCGGGCATTACGGGGGTACCCCAGGCCATATGCGGAGCATTAAAATCTCCAGTGATCACAAGCTGGTGGTCTTCAGCGAGGGAATATACTTGTTTTAAAATGGAGGAAAGTCGGCCAGAGTGAGCTGACGGGGCAATAGACGTTTATCACAAAAATACTGCGGTCACTCTTTCGAGTTGGTAGTATTTCCACGAGAATACAATCGATGGTGGACATCAAGGCATGGCGCTAGGCAGTGTAACGGTTGTGGACGAGCGTAGCTGTGCGCATGGATGAGTCGTTTTGGAAGGTATTGTAGTCTCGAAGGGTCGGGTGCTGTGCGTCAGCTTCTTGAAGGGTGATGACGGCTGGGAGGTGTTGCGATGTATATGGTTGGAGGAAGGCTTTCTTTTTACGGAATGATCGACAGTTCCAGTGCGTATTGTGAGGGGTTGGGTAAACGCTCGGAGTTTACGTGGAGAGCGTGGAGGAGGCATCGTCGTCCATAATGGCGTAAGCGAATGATGCAGGGGTTAGAGCAGGGCCCGGTTTGCGTCGCTTCTTCCGTTTGGTGGTGTCAGTTGCTTTATCTTCCAAGGCCTGAATTCCGACTACAAGAGCAGTGAATTCTGACTGGAACAGTAGTTTAAGCAATAACACTGAAAGGCGGGCTAGTTGGTGGGCATTCATAGCTGTAACTTTTGCGCACAAAAAAAACGAGGACTTAACGGAGACACGAAGACAAGCGCAGACTAACACCTGAAAGTTTATTCATCGCTCAACACATATATACCCTCTTTGACATCACCCGCGCATGCTCAAATGTGTACGCATCTCGTCCTACACACAAGCACAAGAAAAAAATTCACAGCATATCCACGGGGTGAATGATGATTAGTGGGCGAAGCTCCTGAGGGGAAATCATCGGTAAAACCGCGCGCCGCAACCTCCACGGCCGCCGTGGAGGCTGCGGCGGACGCCGTGGTTTGACGCGCCGCTCAGTTTTCGTCCACCCCAACCTCCATGCAACGTGACCCGGCGAACGCCGCCGATGGAAGACAGGACAGGAAGTCCAACGAAGTACGAGGCTGTGATTGGCTGCGGCCTCAAAATGCAGTTTGCCGCTTCCGGTCGCGTTCGCCGCTGCGCGTTCGACATCTAGCTCGCGTAGATCGCCGACGAACAGCCGTATTTTCGACGCCGGCGGCGGAGCGGCCGGTGCCGGGCGACGTTCGCCGCCTTTTCGCCTACATTTTGCTACATGGAGGTCGGCCTTTATCCATCGGGCGACTCCGAGCGCGCGCCAACAGCGAACGGATCTTATTACAACGCTCCCCGCCATCTAGTAAACAATCCAAGAACTAAACTAGAGGTAGCCACGCCATCTAGTAAACAATCCAAGCGCATATTTTCATCATATACAAGTACCGCCATCTAGTAAACAATCCAAGAACTCAACTAGAGGTAGCCACGCCATCTAGTAAACAATCCAAGAACTAATCTAGAGGTGGCTACATACATACGTCGAGGATGGACAGACCCACGCCTTAGAGCTTCGCCCCTAAAAAACACACACTAACATTTGCATTATCTCATGTCATCTAACAACTTAGTTCCCTTATCCGACAGGGCTACTGAATGGAAAGTGCATAAGTAAACCTTCAGTAAATGTTAGTGTGTGCTTTTTCTTGTGTTTGTGTGTATGACGACATGCGTACACATTTGAGCATGCGCGGGTGATGTGAAAGAGGGTATATATGTGTTGAGCGATGAATAAACTTTCAGTTGTTAGCCTGCGCTGGTCTTCGTGTCTCCGTTTGGTCCTCGTTTTTTGTGTGCGCAAAAGTTACAGCTATGAGTAGTTTAAGGTAGGCAATGAAAGAAGTACGAGCTGCCAAAGGTGAGGTAGAGGGAAAGGGGCCGGCTGGTCGCGGGGACTGCTGTGTATGCTGGTTGCTTGTGTGAAGTAGTGCGTGCTCGCAACTCTGATATTTGTTCTTGAAGTAGGGCTATTTGACGTTCATTGTCAGCTATTTGCGCTTTCTACTGGGCGTTTTCACGGATTAAGGCGTCTAGCTGTGTTGTTGGCCCTCTTTCCTGATGGGGATCAAGGGGTGGAAAGTTGGCTGTAGTGGCAGGAGGCGGGGCGGCGACGCATGACTAGCTCACCTGTGATTTCCGTTGGGAATTCGGCTTCAGAGGTGGGGGTCTTCTGGTGGTGGAGAGGGCGGGATGCCGAAGTTCTTGTGTTTGCTGACGGATGCGCACGTGTGCGGGGGGTGGAGGTGGTCGTAGATTTCGGCGGCAGTCTTTGCTGGCAGTAAGGTGTTCTCGTCCGCAGAGCTTGCACTGGGGGCGGCAAGAGTGGTCGGGAGCAGGATCCGGTGTGTGGCACTGGGGGCAGATGCTCGGGCGTGGAGAGGGGCACACATCGGAACGGTGTCCGTGTTCACCACAGCGCCCACAGCACTGATAGGTGTTGCGGTAGGGCGTGCAGCGAACAAGTGTTCCGTAGACAGGCACGTAGAAAAGCACGTGGGGTCCGTCGAAGGTGATGGTCGCCGTGTCGGACATACCGAGCATGCGAGCTTCCTGTATCTGAGGTCCTGTTGTTGTGATGAGTGTGAGGAGCTGCTCGGGAGAGGTTCGGGATCCATGCCTTGTATGACGCCACGACAAGTGCCCGGAGCGTGCTTAAGATACGTCGTGATTTCGTAGTCGGTGGTGCCCAAATGAATGTTAGTAAGTTTGCGTAGTGTGTCTGAGCAGGCTTCGTTGGGTGTGCTGAACGTGATGAGGTTCTGAGAGGGTTGTGGAAACGTGATGACTTCTGAGCTGAAGACCTGTATAGGAATGTTGCTTGCTTGCTGAATACTGGTGGCCAACTGTCGGGCTATCCAGGCGTCGACTCGCAGGCCACCTCGAGGTCGAATGATGATCTTGTAGTCGTTTGCGAGCAGCTTTGGAAGTGTTGGCTGGAGTGGGGCGGTAGTAGCTGGAAGCGGTTGATCGGCTTGCGGGAGTCTCTTGCGTTGATGGCAGGCATGGAGCACTTGTTGCCACGGGTCATAGCGCGGGAGTGTGCGTCCATTGGCGGGATCATGCGTCGGTTCCATTTGGTTCGATTTAGCCGTGGCAAGTAGAGGCATGCACGAGGAGTAGAACGCTGCCGATGTGAGTCGCGACATGCCAGGGGGCACGCGCAGCCGCAGCGCGCACTGCCAGGAACCGGTTAGGGTTAACAGCGTTCCCCCCCTCAAATCTTGAAGCGCTGGTTGTGGTCCACCGGATGCTCAGACTGGGTCATGGGTGGTATCGGCGAATAGCTGGTGACGCTGCAAACTCCTTCGTAGTAAGGTTGGTGCGGTGGCGATTGTCATTTCGGAACCAAGGAGTCCGAAAGCGGGAGCACATGCGAGGTGACTGTGCACTGCGCAGCCCCCTGGTGGCTTTTTTGAAGGAGCAGGAGGAGCAGGAAATACTTCTATTCAGGTTTCTTAACGGCCCAGATGTGCGGCCCAGGGTAGTGGTTCCTTCTTCACTGGAGCCCATACACAGTCCGCGCCGCCTGAAGGTGGGTCCGCACCAACTGAAGCTGGGTAGTCAGAGAGGGGCTGGACAGCAGCATCTTCCATTGCTCTTGTTGGGTAACTGACGGAAAGAGAGGAGGGTGCTCGGGGCTAAAGTCGCACATCTCTATTATGTGGCAGTGTGTTCCTACTTCTGATCAATATTTACATTCAGCGTCGTAGCGATTCGGATGCACTAAGTGAAGGCGCCTCGGTTGTGGGAGGAGCCGGTTTGTATGAGCCATTCGAGTGCATTAACGTCGGGTGTGGAAAGAATCCCGATTGTATGGGCCACAGGGCAGTTTGTTTTTTTCTGGAATGGTCAGGTCTGTCTCTGAAGGCGATAATGCTAAGTTATGTCCCTGAACGAGACAAGGGGGTGTCTGTCTTCGTGAAGCTCCACAGAATGGAAGGTAAAAGCGAAGGCTTGTGGGTGGGCGTATTCGTTACCCTCCATGGAAGCGTGATCGGGTGTTCAGATGACCTGAATGGAACCGTATGGTGAGTGGTCTTTTAGTAAACGCAGTGCACGTCGGGACACCCAACACGACTGGTAATTCCGGTAGGCTGGTTAGGAATCGGATACTACCTTCTGAACCCACGGTTGAGTGATAGCCAAGGCGATGGCTGCCTCTTCTCCTGCCATCATGCTTTGGGTCTTGAGTTAGGCACGCGCAATGACGTTGGTTCTGGAGGTAGCCACGATGATGCGGTACTACTGCCCTCGATGTTGCTAGAAGTCAGTGTAGACAACTCCATGATCCCCACCGAGGTTGTTGTTGAGCGCTTGACTTCGTGCTTGTCGGCGACCCTTGTCGTGTTAGGGGTTCATATTTCTAAGCAAAGGAAGCAGCTTTAGTTCTTGTCGACAAGAGTCCGGGAGTACATCAAGAAGAGTGGCATTCGGTGCTGCCCAGCCAATCCGGTGAAGGATTCGGCGACCCGCCGTAGTTCTGCTCATTGGGAGCTTCTGGTTAGAAAGATGGCCCTGTATCACCTCTTCCACCGTGTTGTGGAGCCCCGTGCTAAGCAGCGTCTCGGTGGACGCACGCAGGGGAAGACCAATGGCCTGCTCAGCCGCCTATCTAATCATTATATACAGCATGTTTATGTCCTACTTCCTGAGAAGAAGACAGGGGTTTGACGTAAGTGATTCTCGAGAAGACAAAAGCTTGAATTACTCGAAAGGTGTCGGATTCCTTCAGCCTCGCTTCTTGCTGGCAACTCCCCTGATCATGTGTATGATTTCATTGATTGTGTGTTTGAGGAGCTGCAAGGATATGTCACTGTTGCTGTTGGCCTGGAGATGTAAACCCAGGATCTTGATTCTGCGAATTGGAAGCAGAACCGCGATGCGCGAGAGAAGAGTGCAGCGGCAACGGAGCGCTTTTGCCCTTTAGGATGCCAAAAGCTGAACCTCCGATAGCCACCCATGTGGGTCGGCGTTCAATACACACTGGTTATAAATGTTTAAGACGACCGTGTTGTAAGTATGTCGAGGAAGAAAATCTGTTCATTATTTTCTTGTTGTATGGTGAACTGGATGCTTCAAACAGAAGAGGTCAGATGCTCAAGGAAAGGCGTCCCCTACGTAGCGGACAAACAATTGTCAGCCGTCTTGTACGAGCAGAGAAGGCGTAAACTTTTCTGGTTTCTCTAAGGTGATATTCGCAGAGACTACGGAAACGCAAGCTCTCATCGCTGTTTCACACCTCTGCTTGTAAAATGTCTGTTGAAAACAAAAGATCAGTCTGGCGTCTCAATTTGCGAACGTGAAGGCAGGGACGCATCGTTCTCAAGTAGATACGTGTGACACCCACCGAATCGTTGAATCGGCGGGTACCAATGTGAGCATTGATTTCAAGTAAGAAGACACCACCACCTCATCGTCACTGATGGTGACACCTCCTAGAAGCTCAATGATACGGGAAAAATCCTTAACATATGTCGGCGTTTGTCCTACCAAGGGGCGACAGACACGGGGAAGAACGCGTGACGGTGAAGATTGGTGGGAGGGGGATATCGGGATTGTGCACCTTTGGCAAATGGTATATTGCAGGTGCCGAACCAGTATGACAAAGACGCTTGTAGTACAAGTGCTTGATTTCTGGTGTCACAAACCGGAATACCTCCATAAGTAACTTCTGTAGCTCCGATTCTACCTTGTCGTTGGGTCTCGACTCACGTAGTGTAAGTATTTCATGTTAGAGTAACGGAGTCACTTTCGTGACATAGTCCTAGCAGGAAAGGATAGCCGTTGATAACCGTGGCGTGCTCTTTTTTCGGCGGCTAGCATAACTATGCCCTTGTTTTGGTGGAGTTTTCGCAACGCTGTCTTTTCCAAAGCAGGTAGTGGGTCATTCTTGAGGCTTGAAAGCTTCGTGGGGACACCGATGGCGCATGACCATGCCTTGTTTCTTAGAGATGGGTTAACCACTCTTACTGCCTGCTCAACGGCACATGTCAATCTCTCGAGGTTGGCTTGGTAACTTACGTTTATGTTGTGGCCACGGCTGAGGAGACGTTCTTCCGAGGGGTCTAGCTTGTGCGAAGATAGTTCGCATATGCTCAGATTACCAGAGGGATCACAGCTCCGACGCCTCAGTAGAGAGAACTTGGCTTCCTCAAATTCTGTCCTTATTTCACGAGTCATGAAAACGACGCCCTTTGCGTGTCGCAACACATCATAAAAGTGATGCTTGAGACGAAGTTAGAGGGGACATTGGAAAATAAAACGTCATTTTCGAGCCGTTTGATTGTGCATTTCGTATCCAGAATTCGGGCTTGTAGTAGCCGATGTTCAGCTTGGGGAATCGTCTTCCTTCCAATGGGTGTACGCACCAAAAGCGCTGGTCGCAGGGATTTTGGGATGAGATTGGAGGAAATGCAGCGGTTGCTGAAAATTAGGTGACTTTGGAATGATGCTAGTCCGGACTTAAGGTTGACGAACTGGCAAATAAGCGCAACAACGGGCACCCCATACTTCTCTCAAAGTGTAACAAAGTCCAAGGTTCAACGAAAACGAAGGTTCGACAAATCCTGGGAGCAGCTGAAGGTTTCTTGAGATACTAGGAGGTGTCCCCATAGACGACGGTGGGGTGATGGTGTCTCTTGACGTGAAATGAATGCTCACATGTAAGCCCCTCGATTACACGGCCCGGCGTTAGAAGGATCTACACGAGAACAACGCATCTCTTCCTTTACCTTCGCCAATTGGGACGCAAGACTTATGACACCTCCTACAATTTTGCATGAAGGACACATATTTTATTTTGAAAGGACAATTTAGAAGCAGCTGTATGAAACAGCGAAGGCAGCTTCAATTTCCATAGTCTGTGCGAATGTCGCCTTAAAGGCACTATAAAATTCTGCCTTATGCCTATATAAGACGGCTGCACCGTTGTTTGTCCGCTACGTAGAGTGTTTTTGTGCGATCCATGGCCGAGACGTAATGCCTTGCCTTGAGCCTCTAAACACTTCTGTTACAAGCACCCAGTTCACCATAGAACAAAGAAATAACAGACAGATTGCATTTTTTAACACACTTGGTTGGCCAAAGAATTTATAACCAGTCTGCATCGAAAGCCAAGCCACACGGGTAGATACCCGAGGTTAGGTTTTTCCCATACTACATTCTAAACGCACTCCGTTGCCGCTGCACTCCTTTGTCGCGCACGGCGATTTTGTTCTGAGCTTGGTCTCTGGAAGCAACAGGTAGCCGTTGTAAGGAAGGATACTCGCAGCAACGGCTACCCTTCACACCTTCTGAGGACTCAACAATTTCAGGCTTGAATCGCTTGCTCCGAGGTGGATCTTGAAGAAGACAAGAAAAAACACGCTGCTGTCCCCTACAAGCAAGGTATCAGTTTAGCTTTGGCAGGGTGTGTTTGGGACATATGGCGTTAAAGTTACACATGTGCCAATAAACAAGCTTCAGCAGAAGCTAGTACACGTGAAGGAGTCTTGCAAATGTCAAAATTTCCAGGTGTGATATGCAAGCTTCCGTGCAAGGACTGCGACGCTTCCTCCGTAGGTTGAACTGTAAATTAAAAAAAAAAAATTTGGCAGCACTTGAAAGATGTCAAAAAAGGCACTGCTAGCTTGAATGCCTTGGCGGATCATCACTTACTATTAAACACGTCTTCTATTGGGATTGTGCAAGCATATTGGATGCAGAGAAGCCCCTATCGACGCGCCTATTCTTAAAATTTGTTCACATCTAAACAACTAAAAACACGATTAACCGGCAGGGGGCAATCTCCCCGAGATGTACATGTGCACTCTGTTCCACCACACTAATAAATAGTTGCGCCCTTTTACAACCCCTGTTTATTCTGAACAAGGGAGCCAGAGGGTCCCCGAAACGTCATTATTTGTCTATTTGTATATTGAGAAGGCGAGTGTTTTTTTTTTCATTTGTCAATCACCCTCGGCTGACGAGTTTTCTCAAACCCGGGATTATACACATAAACGATATCAAGTATCTTTTCGATCAGTAAGCTCTCAATTTGCGAACGCCGAGTGCAACTTTCAACAAATTTGATGGCTGGGAAGACCAAAATGGTTTGAATCTGCGCCCAGGAAGAAGTAGTTCCGTTGTCTCCTCCAGGAAATCAGGGATCCATGAAGACCCTGGGCTGACCCTTAATGGCGTATCAATTCCTGTAAGAAGGGAGCAAGTGTTTTTGTTGCAGTGTTGAACTAAAAATTCGCATTTAACCGACACACTAAAACAACTAAATAATAAATGCCTTAAACAGCTCACGTTCTGTAGGTCCTGCCTCACCAATCATAAGGTGCAGACAATTAACTCCTGCAGTGTCTTATGCCGCCTTGATAAGGTCTTGAATGGACTACTGCAGTGTTGCGTAGGGGTCAGCCTCGAAAACAGCGCTAAAGACGCTCGACCCGGTGCTGCACTTGGGACTTCGCCTCTCGTGTTTGGGCTTCCCGTATTACCACAATGCAAAGCCTAAACGTTGCAGGCGACGAATGGTGGTTATCGTGCCATCGAGCCTATATTGAACGGCTATACGCCTAAAACCTTTCATCAATAGAAAATCGCCCCTTTAAACCGATTCTTGCCGGTATATTTACAACCCAGCTATTTTTCATTATATCTTCAATCTGGTTCTGCTACTGTCTCACTGACACTAAGAGAAGAAGAGTCAAAACTTGCGGTACCCTTTCTATACAACTGTACCACCTCTTGCAATGATGCTTTAACACTATGGAGGCTCAACGCTGTGTCGTGCGACTAGTCCTTTGGACAAATCGTGAAAAATGGTGTGCCAAAGACTAGTTCTGTCGCACTTATTTTGAGTTTTTTTAGAAAACAAATATCAGCATGCAGAAGTATACAGTGACGCGTCAAAAACTACCTCCACGGTGTCCGGTGCTCTGCACGGACCAAACATTCATATACATGGAACCATGAATGTAAATGCCAGTATTTTTATGCCATTTTTATGTGGCATTATTTGTACTGCCAGTGTTTTATATGGTATTTTTCCAGTTGCAAGTGAATGCTAAACAGGATATGTCTAAGTATGTCTTTTCCTGAAACTCTCTGATTGTGGTCCGTCCATTGTCATTCTAAAGTCCAACAAAAGCCTCATCATTAATCATGTTTTTAAGACCAGCATCTCCGCCAGTGCCTGCAATCTTAAGCTTACGGTGCGTTCCGTCCCAGGTCACCCTGCAATTGGAGGAAATGGGGTATTAGATGAAATGGCCGCCGCTGCTGTACTCAAACACAAAGTAGACATAACGACAGTACCATACACTGAGCTTACGAATAGGTTACGAATAACTTACGAACAGGCCACATTCATCTAACACACTCACACCCGCTCACTTGATCCCAATGAACCCTGTGAGACAGGTGCAGGAATGCCCTATCCATAATCCGCATCCACATTCACTGCGACGCAATCGACAAAACACGACGCAAAGACTTCGCACAACTGTGCAGGCAACACATTAAACTACAGCTATCATACTGTTTAGGTGTCGATCCCAACACGTTTTCATCAGGGACATTTCAGTTTCTTACCGATCTCAGTAAGAAGACCCAATACCTAGAGAAATTCCAAGTTGACCGAGAGAAATTCCGCGAATAGCAGAGTAATTCTGAGATGACCCAATAATCAGGAACGAATCTAATACTAATAATTTGGGTCCTTACTACCAGAATTTCTCTGCCACTTTAGTAGATTTTCAGTGGTATAGGGGTTAAGTAGGATTCTTTTACGCCGGGTGAAACAGGCAGCTTGATACGGAATTTGCCTACGTTCGCAGTGGGCGTTATTCTTGTGCTGAGTCTCGTTATACTCAACTTGAAAAAGGCGCTTAAAAAATACACAACACGAGCACGAAGAAGGACGGGACGGATGCGCTTCCGTCCCGTCCTTCTTCGTGCTCGTGTTGTGTATTTTTTAAGCGCCTTTTTTAAGTTGAGACATGCACCAACTAGCCCAACAACGTACTTTACTGAAGTATCTCGTTATACACTCCGCTTGGAGTGTCCATTGGACAATAGAGACAAAAAAAAGAGCGTCGTTTTTTTAAAAACCAGCCCTTCATAGCTCGCTGAACTCTATTCTGTCTCAGCAGGACATAGTTCTCGCCAAAAATATAATTTAAAAAACTCACTAAGCTCCCCACTACACAACGTAAGCATTCATAGAATGTAAGAAAACAAAATGTTGCTGAGTCAGTTCGATGTTTATTTTTTTGCGGCTTAGTAAGCGGCAGGCGCACCATTAGGCTGGGCGTGATGTTATAATGGCTGGGCCACAACATGACTGGTAAAGCTGAACTGCTTCAACTATACTACGGATGGGCACCATTGTTCATTGTTACTGAGCTAAAGCCACCCCTCCCCTAGAATGATTCAAACAAGATTTTTATTACGGTTTTTTAGACTACACGGATTTCTTCCGTACTTAGTTATAGTTACACTTACCGAACCCTATGGGTGAGTACATGTTCAAACCACACGGAAATTATTTCCCCAAATCCTGAACCCCAACCGAACCGGTATATTTTTGTATTTTTTGGTTACAGACCACGGTTCTATATGTATATACGCGTGAAAAGATGAACGTGGAACGAGTAGGGGTCTCAGAGTGGCGCCAACTGTTCGACAAAAACACGTGCTACCCCCCCACCCTCACCATTTACCACCCCCGCACACCCCCACCCACAACCCCACACACACCCCTACCCACACTTTCTCTCGAACCCCATCCCACCACACGCAGAAAGAATGGTAGAGGGAATGGAAGTGCAGGAGCAGGATTCGTTTGGTAGTGTGATGGGGGAGATTTTTGGGAAGAAAAATGGCGCATATTTTTATCTGTGCAGATGGCAAGCGGAAAGTGCGGTTTGGTCGATTCATGGAAGGAGAACTGAGAAGATGTTTGTTGCCACGCCACGCGGCCTAGAGTACGGCTCTCGGAAATGCCGGAAGCCAAACATGTGCTAAGAGAAGTCCTTATGAGACTGTAACACGGATTGTAGGTAGGCCAGTTGCTGCATAACTGAGTTACAATCTGAACAGGAACAGGACGATAGGAGGATCACACAAACCAGCACCGTGTTTGTGTTACCCTCCTATCGTCCTGTTCCAGATACGACCCCGATACGAGGAGCCCAGATACGACGCCCCGAGGCACCGAGAACTCGAAGAATGCGGCGTCCGACGTCCAGTTGTCTATCGAAAGCTTTGATGTAGTCGCCCTCATAAATGCGGGAGCCGAATTAGTAATGACTGGATCATACGCGACTACGCTGAATAAACTTACGAGCTGAAGAAAGGTTCGCACTGGGACGGTCCAAACACACGCACAGTAGGTGGACATCTTGTAATACCAAGTGCAACGGGCACATCCCGCGTCACCATAAACGGCATGACGTTTCTTGCTGCGTCGTCCATTTGCCTAACTGCTCCCACGACGTATTTCTTGGAATGTACTTTTTGACGGACAACAGTGCAATTTTTGATCTACAAAGTGCAGAACTTTTTTCTCCCATGACTCCATGACGGCAGAATGGAGCCCGAACTCCGTGCTGCTGTAAAGCTCGCCGATGATCATGTCGCCCTGTCACCGCGCGAAAGCTTGATGATCACCGTTGTCACAGTTTCCTTAATTGCGTGCGCTGTCAGAAGATATGGGGAGTCGACTCAAGCGAATAAACAACCCCACCGAATCTACAGGGCGCAGGTGACGAAAGAGGTGGCCATCTAATGTGCGGCTTTTAGCTACCAGGGGCCGAATTTTCTAAAAAACGGGCGTCGCTTTAAAACGACGGGGTAGCGCCTTTGAAATGTATGTGTTCATGGGTTGGGGCCGTCGCTTTGAGGTGCTCAGCGGGGAGTAGAAGCTGCAAGAAAAGCACTGTGGCAAGGACGCGAAGCTATCAGTGAAATGACGGAGGGCAGTGGGTGTCGCTTCGCGTCCTTGTCACATATTTATTTCATACCGTTCAACGGTATGTTGAAAAGGTTAAGCTGTATTACCCTTGTTTCTTTCGTTCTGTCATAGATTTCTGAACCATTTTTTACAGCCGTTTTACCATTCCAGTGTCGTGCACACGCATCAGGAGCCCTTCAATAAGGTCATTTGTGCTGAATTATTGATTGGCTCACCTGCTCACCCTCCGGGGATATGGCTTATTGCACCGCCGGCAAAACAGAGCTACGTGCCCATGTGCGAGACCTCAAAGCGCGCCGCAAACTTAAAAGAATACTATAGACATGCAGTACTCAGCGCCGGCGGGAAAACACAGGCCGTTGCACAGCTTTGTCAAATCGCAACCAAGGATTCCTGGCAATAGGAATGAACTTAAAGTGGCAGAGCTGCGTTTACCTGCGCACATCGCCGTCTATGGATCGCTTGTACGACTGACCACATGACGCTACTTATTAGCTACAAAAGTCGGCACATCGCCAGTGCCGAATATTTAGCTCAAACACTTCCAAACAGCGAATCAAGTCTGCGGAGGCGCGGCCGGTTATCCACATTTCACCGCGTTTGCTCTTGCACTCATAGGCGCAACAGAAAATTCCGCTTACATCCGTTTCCTTCTGCAGCACAACCCCGTACCAGGCTGAAGAAGCAGCTTTCGACTTTGCCGTCGCCTTACAGCTAACCCCAAAATTCATCTGTTATTATAAATCAGCCATTCTAAATTTGACGCGTGGTAGCGTTTCTACACGGGCAGCCAAAATTCTTCCTCAAAATTTGGCACTCCCTTACATCAATGTCTCCTGTGGATCCCTGCGCACGCGGGAGTCAACTTGGCTGAAACCACCCCGGAGGTAGAGCGAGACGGGAACAAAATGGTTCCCGAGGCGGGAACAAAACAGGTTTCTTTCATTTTTGCACAGCGAAGGTAACGTTGGTCGAAGCTTTCATGGGATGACGCGTGGTACGGTAGGCGCCATGATGTCGAGAGGGCCGATCATAGCGTAGAGAAGAGCAAGAACCAAGCACCGCGGCGCTAACGAAGCTACGGATGTAGTCCGCAGCAAAAATAAGCAAACGCTATCAGTCCGACTGGCGCCGTGGCTCAGATGCGTGTGCCGTGGAATAGCGTCTACATGGCTGAAAGAAAAGGTCGTCTGCTGAAATTTCAGTCGCCCTCGTCTCGCAGTATTGTACTTGGAGAAATGGCGCCACCTTTAAGTTTCTCTTATGGGAAACACTGAAAGGGGCAGCAAAAATACGCAACCTTCGCCAGTCCAGATTGTGCTAGCAAAGCTCTAATTATAATAATTGAGTTGACAGTGTTAGGAAGTGTATTCCTTTGATTATACTTGCGCTCTACTTTCGTCGTCGGAGGATGCGCGCAATCACGCTCTCTATCCTTGGTTGCGTTGCACGCTATGTATAAACAGAGTATGGGCGGATAAGCGCGCTTGGCGGTTGTTTCTAGAATGTTCAAAATACGGGTAAACTCGTGTGCTCTCGGGCAGAAGTAACCGGCCGCCGGCAGCGCCAGTGAGAGTTCGCGTGCGAACGGGCGCGGTGTCGTCGGGCGAATCCAGTCTTAGCTTGTGCAAATCGACCTGCTGCCCTTGAGAGGTTTTATGAAACTTAGCCTTACCATTAGGAACGCCAGGAAGCTTTGCTACTAAAATGAGAGTTCGCGACGTTTGGACGCTTCGCCTTGGCGAATGTTGTTTCAGACAAATTTGAAAATTTGAGAGAAGACGATTGCGCATAGGTCTACGAAAAGCCTGACATATGTATTAAAGGGAAAGACCTCAATATTTTAGCTAGGGCTAAAAGTGGCCATAGTTGTCAACAAAAACGTACATAGAACCAAAATAACGACCGCTGCAAAACGAAAATCAATAAAATATCAATGAAAACACATTTGAGCTCAAACAGCATGTGAGCTCGTGTCGCCGGAGCAGCGGCCCAGTTCGGTAATCAAAGGGTTTTCCTGGTAGTGCGCCAGGACGGAACAACGATTAACCTGCTGCGCGCCGTGTAATATGTCAACGTGGCGGCACCGTAGGCACAATGCAGTGGTTGAAGTCTCTCTAATCACTTCGGATACTCAAGTGCCACATGAATTTTCCTACCAACACTGGAAAGAGTATATTTGTTAGAGGCTGCATCACCAAATCCCCAGCAGAGCTTCCCGACTCGAAATCTGTGCACGATTTCACCTGAAGGTATCGATTGCAGAGAGCGCTCTCATTCCTGCAGATTGGTCTCGATAAGTCGACAGGAGGGATCGCCGGTGGGTCTGGGGAGGGATTAAGCGAAAAGTATCGAATGCGTACGGATTTCGTGTCTGTGATGTTTAGGCTGCGTGACGACTCCTTTTCGTTCGGCATAGCAGTTTACATAAGCTCCTCGGCCAGCACTCACGCCATGTAGATAAAACAGATAAAAAAAGAAGGTAACTAACACGTTATTCTCGCTGAGAAGGTGAACTATAAACTCCCAAGTACTTCGCCAGCCGTAGTGTCAAAAGAGAATTTTTCGCGGAACACATGTTTTTCTTTTTATTATCGTGCCTAAAAAATGGCTCCAATCCACGCTATGAAGGCGTTTGTAAAGCAAAGCTTTAAACGACACCCACAGCAATAGCCCATGCGAGGTCACTTGTGTTCACAACTTCACACACGTGGTTCTATACTGGATGAAACAAAAGATTCTGCGAGCGGTTTCGTGGAATTTGCGGGGGCGGTGTCCCGAAAACAGCAACGTCAGCCATGGCTTGGGTAGATTGGCGGATGCCACCGCTGTAGCCCGGCCGTGCATAGGTAGAAAGAAAACGCAGAGGAGCGTCTTTCAAAGGGTGAGAAAGCGGAACCTAGCCCTCCTGATGTGGTTGATCCGGACTAGACCACCGGGCGACACAAGCGCGGGCACCGATACAATTTGGCATGTGGGCGTAGTGAATCCCATTTATGCCGATTAAAACTAGTTAGTTTAGTAAGTCTGAGAATTGCGAGAAAGCTGAGGTAACTTTTATAATCTGGTGTGGCCTCAATGCCACCAAATGTAGGAGGTCAGGGCCGACACTTTTCCTCCCATCCACACCCTGTTAAAATGGGTGGAAGCGGTGAGCTATGCGAAACCGCGGGTCCGGTGGCTCCTCGCCGTGTGCTGAGCGGCGCTGACGTCCTTACTGAGGAAGCTGCCCCCCTCCCTTAATCTTCAGTGCCTGGAAAAGACAGAATTGACTCATTCATTCATTCTGCTGAGAAATATGTTCACTTTAGATGGAAGCAGGTGGACATTTTTCTCAGACTTCTAGTACTGGGTGTTCGTTTTCTATGACATTTGTTTTTGTCAAGTCAAGTCACGTTGCCAAGACAAGTTGAAGTTTATTCATCAAAAGTAAACGGTTAGAAAGAACGTTTACAGACAAGGGTTCCGAAGTCAGCGACTGCGCGGGGACCCTTGATGGTGAAGTACATGAAAAAGGTTACAGAAGCAGCAGTGGAAGCGCAAACAAGTACAATAACACATTAGTGAAGAAAACAAATAAGCAAAAAAATATGTACTGCATGGTTTCCATGTAGACTTTACTAAGTTATTAAGCTATGTACATAAAAAAAGCATTCAAAAATGAAATTATCATTATACACAATTAAGTAGTAATGCTTTAGAAAAGAACACAAAAAACTACTGCGCAAGCATATGACGAAAGTCCAACCAGCAAAACCGAGAAAAAATAAAAAAACATATCAAGTTATTAGAAGTCTTTTCGTGATTTTTTAAAAGCTGTGATAGAATGTCATGTCTTAATATTAACTGATAGGCGTTGCCACAGGATAATGGTGGCAAAATGAGATGTTTGCTGGCCATAATTAGTTTTTACATTAGGTAGCAAGAAGTTGTTATTCGAGGCAAAACTAGTATTGTTATGGTTCACAAAAATACCCACGTCAAATATTCTAAACCTAATTGGTTGCTGAGTAGTTTGAAACAAAATACCTAAGTTATAATGGAACAGTGCGGTGACAGATAAAACTAAATTTTGGCGAATTAGAGGTGATGCACTTAAATGGCGAGGGCTGGTAGTAATTATCCGCATAGCTTGATTTTGAATGGGCTAAATGGATGATAAGTGGGGGTGATATGTGTTACCCCGAGCAGCGATTGCATTACAAAGCCTTGATTGGAAAGAACGGGCATGCCTTGAACAATGCCCGGATGCCAAATGCCATTTTTTTCTTATATGATCGCCATGAGAAGTGAACTTAGGGTTAGTTTGAAGAATTATACCAAGAAATACACGCAGTTGCCTGCTACGAAAAGATTAGAGCCAAGTTTTAATTCCGGCAACATGCCTAACACTTTCTGGCTGCTTCTAAAGATCATAAATTTACTCTTAGTAGGATAAAAATTAAATTATTTCTGCAGGACCAGTCACTGACATCCGTTAAAGGAGCGTTTAATTTATCAGTTAGGGATACTATAGATGTGTCTATAATGTTATTGTGGTGTTGTCAGCATATAAAAAGTTTGTTGTAGGGGCATAAAAAGTTTGGTAAGTCATTGATACAAACAATAAGGAACCGAAAATGGAACCCTGCGGGTCACCTTGGTTAATAGTATTACAGTCGGAGAACGAGCCAGCTGCAGCAACCACGCATTGCCTATCAATCAAAATTCTTTTAATTGAGTAAATGCTGGACCGGTTATACCGTAGCTTCGAGTTTCATAAATAAAATTTTGTGATTGGTGGTATCGAAAGCTTTTGTGAAGTCTGAGATTAGGGAGCCAACATAATTGCCACAGTCACTAGAGTTTTTATTAAAATAAGTTGAGGTTAGTAAAGCCAAGCTAGTGGAACTGCCCCCACGAAAACCGAATTGTAAATTATCTATTACGTTAAATTTTCCTACATTGTTAGTTAAGCGTTTAGCAAGTAACTGTTCGATGACCTTGCTCAAACTGGAAAGGATTGAAATTGGTCTACAGCTGTTAAAACCTTGTTACCTTTCTTAAACACTACAGCAACCATTGCACTCTTTGGGTTTTTAAGAAAATAGCCAGACCTAAAAATAGTATTAGTTATGATACTTATTGTTTCCGAAACGATATGAGCAACAAGTTTCAAATGACGCATCAAAATGTCGTCCAAAGTCGGACTGGTATTATCCAAACGGGGACTGTCCTCTACATTGCGGTCCTTGCGGTCGTCTACCTTGCGATCCTTGTGTTATATTCAAGTATTGTATTCATCTCTCTGCCCTTTCTGTTTTTTTTTTTGGAATTGCGAATTCAGCTACCCTTTTGTTCATTGAAAACATCAATTTCCCTTTTCAGCAGCTCCTGTCAAAAATAACATATGGCTTTATAACAATTCTTGGCAGAAACGTTCACTCTGGTATTTTTTCGTTTCTTTAAGGCCTACGGCCGCATCAGCATTTGTTTAATTATTTATTAGACGCAAGTATAAAATGACGGGCTGTTATTTTGAAGCTTCACATTGAAACTGCTCCCTTCCGAAGGTTGTGATCAGGAGTCATGAAAGCAGTATACATTCTCGCCATTATGGCCATTTTTGTTTCGGCACTGTGAGTATTACTTGTTGCACGTTCAACTGAATATTTGCATTAGTAGCCATTTATTTGTATTAATATCTTGTTCCAACCAGTAATCACAAGCGCGTACTTAAGGTCAATCTTTTAAACTCAGCTCTATTTGTATCCCTAATTCCCGCAATGACGTTTTATTATCTTACACAAATCAGCACATCACCTATTCAAAAGAGAAATTCTGGAAGAATTGTAACCGCTACAAAGCTCGATGGGATTCAATGTGTGATGCCAAGCTTGCAAAAACCTTGCGCTAAATGCAGCTGTCCTATTTTTCCCCACATCTTCACAACCGTATCTCCATTGAAGTTCAATATTTTTCTTACTTTCACGCTGCATGGAGAAAAACAAGGGGCTTTCAAACGCTTCTGCACCTCTGGCTGAATACCTGGTGAAAATTATAAAAACTTATGACCAGAAAATAAACCTGTTTTCTACGTCGAAATTCCCATTTCAGGGAGCGATTTCGTGTAGCCACAAAGAGGTACGCAAAAGAACTGTACCAAATTTTTTTTTGTTTTTGACGTCCTTAATGGAGAAGATAACACGGAAGTCACAAAGTTTCTACAAACGGCGGTTTGCTAAAATTCAAATTTATCACATGGGATAGAAAAAATTTGTAATCAATTTGCAAGAAAATATAGAGCCGAAATCGCAGTCAACAATAAAGTGGTATTGTTAGGATTTCTCGTTGCAAATATAAAATAAAGAGTGGATTTCTAATATAATATCCATGCGAGGAAAAATTTAACAGGTTAACAAAGGAGGAGGGAATATATTTTACTTGGGGTGAATTCCTAGATGCTGAAATTGAACTTAAGAGCGTATTATAGACCAGTGTGATGCAATGTCGTGTTTACGGAGAAAGATACAAGATGAGCCCCGACTCTAGACCAGAAACTATAATTTGCTCGTTCTGATAAAGCCCCCTCTGCACCGGCCGGCCACCTTGCTTTACCTTCCCCGTCTTCCTTCTTCGCACACTTTCGTCATTGTGCCTGCGTACGTGGCTCTCCACTTATTCGCTCTTCCCAGTGGCTTGTTTCCTTCCGCCGCGACATCTTTCTTCGAAGGTGTCAAACGGTGTGTGCAACAAAAGACATGCGTGGGCGCGCGGAATCTATAGCTCGCTGCACGGCCGCAATGAGAGGCACTGGTGGTCGCGCACTGTCACATACGTGACTTTCACTTTTTCCCTATCAGGGAGCGTGTAGTCAGACATAATCAGGGCCGGCGGAAAAATGTCGATCTAACCTGATAGTTAGAAGCCGCAACCCTACAACTACGATGTCCCTGCTCACGATAAATCGATGCTACACAAAAATTGCCCTTTCTTGTCAGCCCGTTCTCCACCCGCGTTTTTTATTATCTATGCTTCTTCTGCGCCCCAACAACGCTTAGGAGGGTCATCAGCAGTCTCTATAGGCTTACAGCTACTTCTACAGGGCGTTTCAGGCAAGAAAATAGGTAATAATTTAAAAAGTGGGCTTTCGGAGGTAAATTATTTTTTCTGGCGGGCAACAGTTAACTAGTAATTTTTAATTTTTTTAAGCTATGGCTTGCGCAATGAAACAAGCTTCAATTGCTATTTAGGGAAACAGTTAAC
Organism: Haemaphysalis longicornis; assembly: GCF_048455015.1. Taxonomy (NCBI): domain Eukaryota; kingdom Metazoa; phylum Arthropoda; class Arachnida; order Ixodida; family Ixodidae; genus Haemaphysalis; species Haemaphysalis longicornis. The sequence continues at coordinate 36,944,250 of NW_027526245.1, forward strand.
TAGTAATTTTTAATTATTTTTTAATTATTACGATTAGGCATGTGATTGTATTGTCGAAATTGTAGAGGGTCTTTAGTCAACCCGATATCCAACATTAGCATTGCGAAAATGTCTCACCGGAGACATGCGGGGTGAGTACTTCAGTCCTCCGGACGCGCGCACCTGAACAGCGCTGCAAAGAGATGTCCACGTGTTGACGTCGCTCAGAGCTGCACACCTCACACGCACGCTGCGCTTTGTCACGGCCGCGCTATGGCCCGCTAACACCTCCGTTTAAGCCCTGACGTGCCTTCGGCTTCTTTAAAACAGAAATTGTAAGAACAATAATTACAAAAAGGAGTAGAAAACTTGTTGAGTTGCTTCTTAGTTGTCATAATTAGATAGTTCACTGCGCAGTTGCAAAAAGTTAGAAACTCCTGCCTGCTACACGGGCTCCTCCCCGAGGCCGGTGTTTATGGGAACGGCTGGAACTCGCGCTTTCTACAAACTATCCCGAAACAAGATGATATTCTGAAAGAAATACTTACTCATGGGAAATATTATCTGGTAGGTGCGAAGGGTAGCCATCAGTCACAGTTCAATAATAAATTTTATAAGTAGAGGTAATATGTGATATGTGCTTTTCCGGGAGGCATGTGGTCGCGGAAACACCCAACAGATTCTGAGCGCTGTGCTACGCAGGGAAAATTGAACTGATTTTCACTTCTTTAAGGCAATGTTTTTTAAAACAAATTCCACTCGCCTCTTTTAAGCACCCTGCAACACTTTTTATTAGCGCTTTCACTCTTTCCTTCGCGTCTGGAACCACTGAGAAAGCTATAGTTCTCGGCAGCACGGAGCGGCACTGCATAATTTCCTCGTCGCAACAAATAAGGTTTCCATTTCTGCTTTGTTTCTGTGGCATTTTTAAAGTTGCTATGGAAAAGCGTTCTTTGCTGCAACTGAAGCAAAACCGGCCAACAGCCGCTACATGGCCTTAGTGGCGTAATTCTAGCCGTCGAACAACGTTAAGACAGGGGAAGAGAGAAAAATCTTTTGAGCGAGTTGGGCATAGAGCGTGAAGGCATAGAGCAGCAATTTTTGGGTGAGGTACTTTGCGACCACCAAATCTAAGTACTGGGTGTGTTGGGTGATTGCGTTTTCCAAGGATTTACCATTTCAAAAAAATTGAAAAAAAGTTTGCAGGGTCTCTTTATATGCTTGATGGGACAAATTCCTGAATTTTATTGTTGTACAACTTTATGGGCACCATTTCTAAGCAAACAACAACAGGATGAATTAACGGCTGAGTAGTAATTCAGAAATCCCTAAAAGCAGTTACGTTACCAAAAATATTGATATTTCCTGTTACATGGCTGTTATGTAAAAGTCTTGCAAATAGTTATCTCATGTTTGTATTGGTTAGCTATATCAACAAAAATATTTCCGCTATCTCGAAGGTACTGCTATAACACCAACATTTCTGAAACAAAATTTAGCACTTCTATCTCTCTCATGGGTAATATCTTTTTTTTTATTCAGCTGCATCGAGCTCCTACACCATATTAGGAATGTGCACTTGAAATTCAAAGTTTCTACAACCATCACTTTGTTTTCACGTTCACATCAAATGTTAAACCTTTTCGTACCGTTATGGTGAAAAGTTCAAAAAAAATCCTTTTCGCGCTTTTAGCGGCCTCACAGGGCGAAACCCTTGAAACAGGCTTTGCGCGTTTCAAGGAGTAACGCTCGTCAGCAAAGACCAATTCGTTGTACCATGGAGTGAAACACAGAGTGGGTGATCTTTAAAAACGCCCAATTTGCTCTGAAATGCACATTTTCTCCATTAGTTCTGGTTGGCGCCAAACTATAAAACCACTTTTTAAAGAATCTTACGGGCTACATAAAACTGCAAAAACCACTTCGATATCTCAAACGGGTCGGCGAGGTGGCCACAAAGTTGTGATAACCACATATATGCTCCGACAGTCTCAAGTCTCTATATCCAGTGGTTTGGGCTGAGAGTTGATAAATCACTCAGTGTGTCAACCAGTCCGTCGGGCACTTCGTTTTATAGGTATAGATAGCGAGGCTTTTGCTAGATGAACCTTCATCTAACAATATTATCATTTTATTGCCTCTAGGTAATTTCAGTTATTCGCTAAAATCTGCAAGAAAATGAAAAAAATAAATGTGGAACATGTGCTACACTTCGCACTTGTGGTTATCCTATTTACGGTGGCATCAATGAAAGTCACACACTTACGTCAATCTGTATGTGGCATTTAACTGCTGGACAACCATGTGGGGTGTCGCCAGTGTTCGCATGTAGGAGAGGAAGGTAGCGGGGCTTGTGATGCGTCTGAGAAGCGTTGAACATATGGGACTGTGCGGCGTCTTGATACAGAAAGATCTTTTGAAGCGTCAACCCTCTTGCTCCTGCCATGATTGGCCTGCACTATGTGAATTGTGGAAAGGAGAATATTTTCTTTATATTAAGAGCAACACACAAAGAAACAGCTCTTCACGCAATACGAATAGTTACGGTGATTGGCAAATTAGCGTTGGCTTCAAAGGCACCAAGATTCCCCCATAATTTCTAAAACCGCATTCCGCGTTTTAAGTGCATTCTGTAGCAAGGAACATGCTGAATTCTATTATTTCCATGTACTTGTCGGGACGACAGTGCGCTGTACGTTAGTGTGGTATGTAGCGTGCATAGCGGAATGCGTACTGTCCTATGAATCTCATCAACAGGAGAAAAGAAGCCACGCGGGAACTCAAAACAAGACACTGAAAGCAAGCCATTCTTATTTGGTAGCGTGGCGCTACACCCTCATGTGACACGAACACAGATACAGAAAGAAGTTGGTGTGTCAGCTCACTGGCTAGCATTAATACTTATTTCGACCCGGTCAGTTTATTTTCAGTTTGCTGAAAATGTTCAGATAACATTGAGAATCACTATTTCTCAGAACTAGGTAGCTTTTTTCGGCTTTTGTAATACCTGGTCCAACAACCGAATTGGTGTTTAGCAATTTATGAAATGTAGTTTCATTCGTCGTGCGCAGTGCACAAATTGTAGCGTCTCCATACTGGCGAGATCTATTTATATGGTTCGTATATTTCGCTTTTTCCGCCATGACAACCAATCCTTAAACTATCTTTGCCGCAAGACAGCTTATTTTGCCGGGGAATGGCTAATCAGGCGGTACTTGCGAGCAAGCTCATCAAGCTACTGGTAGAAAGCACGGCAACGACGCGAAGCCTCCCCAAAACGTTCAGCAAGCAATCGTTGAGGAACACGACAAATTAATCCTGACTGAGCCCGGCGTCGCTGCTGGCGACAATAGCAAGTGCCGGTACGCGTGGAACGCTGACTAATGGTGCACATTCGGAGCGCCATCCACACTGTTCGCCGCGAATTTGGGGCATTTACGGAGCGTCTGAGGCAACCGAGGTGGCCCTGCTGCTAGTCTTTCTCCGTGGTCGTGCTATCTAAACTTGACTGGAAAGCAGCGCTCATAAAATATCACAATGTAAAAAAGGCCTTCGAAAAGCACCGCCCATGGTTTGTTTCTGATTTTTTGCAAGCTGTACTGCCATTTGCTACTGTACTGCCATTTTACTTCTTTCTCATGCTGCGATGTCGCTGTGCTGTGTTGTCTGTGGTGTTCTGTACGACGTTGTTTAATCCCAGTGCCAATTCGCTGTTGGCGCAACCACATCTTGTTATAAAGTAAATTTTCGTTTATGTGGCTCTAAACTTGGCGTAAAAACAACACCCTTGTTTCTCTTTTGTGGCATTTCGTTCACCTCTACCTTCCTGAAAGTACCAGTATCGACAATAACTGTGTTGTTAACGCCATCGATAACGCTAGCACCGTCCTTGACGCCATGCCAAGCAATGTTACACTCTTTGCACGTCAAAACGCGGCTACCGACTGTCGATACAAGACCCTAAAGCGTGACGTTAGGCAACCACAGACCGGCGCAAACCCGTGTTTCACCTCAAGCTGCAGTGGGAGCAGTGCGCCTGGCTCTAAAGGAAACGTTGGCGCTGTTAGGGCTTCATCATTTAAAAACCGCGAAAGCTAGGATGGCATTGTATTGATGTTTCCGCACTAACATTTTACCAAAACAAACTCTTCTCTTTACTGTCCAGGGTATGTGTCCAGACCAACGAGGACCGGTGCGGCCACCTGGTGAGTATGACAAAGTTCTGTGTACGTAAAAAATGTTAATGGAATAGCGTCTTCTGGTTTGCTTAAGGGTTCCAGAGATTAACCTAAATTTAGCAGAACTATGCGAGTATATAGGCATTCAGGCAATGCTTGGGTAAACGGCCCGAACTTAAAAACAAAACATGATGCTTATCGCAGTTGCATTGACATGGTTTATTGGGCACCTGATAGCCTAATAAACTTGATACCTATAAAATCTGCATTGAATACCTGTTTTGAGAGATGAAGCAGATAACAGCATGAAAAAGTATAATAGGGTGCTCATGCATTTTAAAGCATTGTGTTTAGACATATCTAAATTTATGCATTTCATATAGTCTGCTATGTCTGCCATGGAGGGGAGTTACGAAAACGACGACTACGAAGGGTTTAGCATGGTAGCGCCAGAGGGAGAACTCATCTTCTGGCGTGAGCTGGAGAACGCTGATTCATTTCCTTCCTGGCCAATCCCCCGCGGGGGTATGTGGCATAAGACGAGGAACAACAACCGGATTTAGCAGGGCAGCGCCGGACCACGTTAATTTGGTTGCTCCCTTTTCTGGCACAAGCTGGCTCTCACAGATCTTCGTTTGCCTTCTCAATTATCTTCGGCTGGTGCAAATCTTGGAACGCAATCGTTGTGGAGATGCAAGGTAAGCAACCACGTATCTACTACTCCTTGCAGCCGTTCATCAAGCCCCTGGGTCCTCCGGTCATCGACACCCCTTTCATCGCTTCAGCCGTCGCCTGCTAGGCGTAGCCCCTGAGTACTATTCCTTGGCACCATGTTCGCCCAGTGCGTTAAGCACGTGAAACATGCGTTGGAGAGCAACCGCCCAACTCCCAGGTGACCTTTTAACCACATCGGGTACCGTGTTGTTTTCCCGAAAATATATTTGACGACGTGGAATATCCGCTCTACCAATATGAACAGGTGGCGCTGTCTATTCATTGGAATTCTGACGAGAAGCTTAGAAATGTACAGTTTTCGTTAGACGACGGTGCCAGGACATAGTTTGAGAATCATGAAGCGAGCCTCTAATCATGGGATGCCTTCTACCACCTGCCTCGTGGCACTTTTTCAACCACGGACTGCAGAGACCATGGCATGAGGCTCCTTGAATCACACCTGCAAAAGCCAAACGAAAGCACCGCTATGTTTGCTGAAGATATTGCGCTTCCCTTACGGCGAGCTGACTCCAAACTGAAAGGCTCCGGTACGTCATGCCTGAACAGAAACAGTAGTTTTTTGCTGGACTTTTTCGAAATCCACCACTAACCATGCAAGCGTTCATTAAAGAAGGTACGGCCATCAATTGGGTGCTGTGGGACCGCTGCTGCCATTACAACCGATTGGACAGCACAGCATCGACGCAGGCCACCGTCGTTTCTGCAGCTAACGAGACTTCACTCGGAATCTGGGCCGAAGTATTGTGTAGGAAGAACTGTGAATGCTTCGCGTGAGCTATACCTGCAGCCGGCCGTTTTTCCAATCGCCGAGGTCGTACGTGAGGAGATCCTACAAACGATTGCCACACTTCAACCAGGGCAAGATGTTTTAGAGATGCGCTATGCTAATGCCCTTGCTCCTCCATTGCATTTACAGCCACCCTCTTCTGTGCATCGACAGCTACCCACGGAAGCGGGTTACAACCTGATCCTGGCTTGCTGCCACGAGTACGCAAAGCTGACTTGTTTCGCACCGCAGACGACCGACTGCCGTGGCACAATGGGTGACGTGTGTCCTCGGTGCCCCTACCATGAGATGGGACTGCCCACGTTTTCACACCACCGCGTGTGGCCTTCGTTTCGAGGAAAGACCACCTCAGATATGCGCCTATTTAACGGCGAAGAAAGAGCAGTCTGCCAGGCAACGACCAGGTTCATCGAGCCCTGCTGGTATGAACACCTCTGTAAATTGTAGGAGCTCACAGTATGTCCCAAGCTACGCAAGTCCTTATCGGTGAAACTACGCAAGTCCTTATCGGTGAACCTAGAAGAGGTGACCTCTGGAGGCAAGGTTGCCAACAACAGTAGCTTCCAAAAACCTCCATTGTCGCTGGTGTTTGGGCAGGGGAACACGGAAGATATACCGATGAAGTGCTGATCAGTGAACTATCTGATTTAATCGACAGGAACGCAGTGACTGTTCTGGTTGGCACCGGCCCGGTGTTTTATTATGAGCCGACAACTCGTCAACAGGTTTAGGACACTGAAAACTACATGTGCCGGACCACAGATTCGTGCTGATGAGTGACCGTATGCGGTCAATTGGCAAATGTACATCAAGAATCCGTATCCAGGATGCAGACTATATCGACACATAAGTCATACTCCCGCAATGTTCCAAAAACCTTATCCAAGGCATAGACTTCTTTCCACAATACAACTACGTCATAAACTTCCCAGAGCGTTCGATCACATTCTTTACATGTTTCACGGCGAAGACCGTTGGAGGCAAACAAGCTCTAACTTTCGAATGAATGATGAAGACGCGATCATGGGTTTTCGTTTCTGTGGACTGCGGCGATGTATGGTGCGGGGGAAAAATAGTACAACCAACTAGTGCTTTCTTGTATAACCACGGCATTTCCATCCTGGGACTAGTTACCTATATGATGGTAGCACCGAGGTTCTGCTGACAATCTGTGGCAACGAACGCAAGCAAATCCCCAATGGCACTGCCATAGCGCGCTTTGAGGACTTCGCCAACACCACAGCGTGTTTGGCTTTGCAAGCCGAAGCAACATCTAGTAGCCGCCGAGCTCCCGCCCTCGGAGTCTTTCCCGGCCTGTGAGCCGCCGAGAAACAATACCTGCTCTCAGCTGTTGCACCAGTTTATAGACTAAATCTTCTCCACAAACAAGGTACAACAATCATGGCTTGCGAAATTGCATCATTACTGCAGAGAATGAGAGATCAATCCAGCAATATTCGCATCACGTCTCTCTCGAAAAAAGAGACGCCATGGAGAATCAGGTGAAAGAAATGCTGAAGGATGGGATCCACCTATCGCAAAGTCTGGTTATTTGCGTTCGTCTAGTGCTAGCGAAAAAATGATGGTAGCCTATGCTTCTGCGTTGACTACCACAAGCTAAACCAAGTCACGAAGAAGAATGTATGTCCCCCGCCCCCGGGAGTCGACGACTCTCTGGACAGACTGCGGCACACACATTACTTTTCGTCGATTGATCTCAAGTTTCGTTACTGGCAAATCAAGGTCGATGAGCGTTTTTGAGGAAAAACTGCATTCGTGACACAGGATGGGCTGTACGAATTTGAGATCCTTCCTTTATGATTGACGAAAAGATACAAGGACGCCGACAGCTAACGTAGTTGTTTTAAAAGAATTTACGTTTACGCTCTCGTACGGTAGCCTTCCGTTGGGATGGTGCTCGGCCGTCACAACATTTTGAAGGCTGATTGACACCGTACTAACCGACTTGAAATGGCAGACTTGGTTGGTGTACATTATCCAATTTACCGCTAACTGGACACACAAAGTAACGAGACAAACAATGCGCGTCACAACTGCTTATTTAAAGGATATGAAGTCGCCAGATATAGGCTTTAAACATAAATAAAAATGATTTGAGTTGATAGTTAAAGCGATGTACCCCACAATCATTACTGTGTGTGTTCTCTTAGCGCTATCTTTTGTAAGACGTAATGCACCACTAGCGTAACAACACATTTTATTTCTTGGTGTTGCTCGATACTTTTGTGCTGCTGTGCGAGACTTTTGACGAGCACTTGCAAAGTTTATCGTTGGCACTTTGAGCCATACGATCTGTCGTTCTCAAGCCGGAAAGGTGTCGTTTTAGGTACGAGGAGCCCCGCTTTTTAGGCCACGTTGTTAGCCGCCAAGGCGTCAAAGAAGATCCTAAGAACATTTCTGCCGTCGCTAACAGCGCAGTCCCATGTCCCATGTATTAGCTCATTTCGACGAGGACACTCAGAAGATGGTCCATACGGATGCGATGAACGTCGGACTTGGGGCATTCCTTGTAAAGAAGCAAGGCGGCGCCGAAGGGGTCTTCGCGTTCGCTAGTAGGGCACTCTCAGTGCGGAAGCAAAATGCTCGGTAACCAAAAATGAATCACCTGCTGTTCTATGGGCGGAGTTGAAATGCCAACCTCACCTGTACGGGCGGCCATTTCAAGGTATTCGATTCGATTCAAGTTTATTTTTCCAGAAACTGGTGTGGTTTCCCGGGTATAAGCTACCTTAGCTGTTTGACAAAGCCCTGGAAACCACATACAAGGCAATAGCAGCAAGCACAGGAAAGTGTAATGAAATTCTGATTACTTAATCACGTAGAGTAACACAAGAAGCATATCATACAAACTGCAGAAAAGTACCCGAACTATGAAGCATAAACTATGTAATTTAACAAGATCTGCAAAGATAACAGTGCATCAACAATTTTCCTACAGGTACAGTATAAGAAGTAACAAATACTAGTAACGCTTTATACCAATCACGAAGAAAAACATGAAATCTGAACATAAACACTATGAGGAAACTCACAAGACATACCCAAATTACGGTGTAACAATTACAAGTAGAGGATAGCAAAAACATCAATAGCACGAAAAAAAAACAACCATGTACTTAAAGTACAAGTCCACCTTAGTGAAAAGGCTCCGTAATTCTTTTTTGTTAGCTATCTTTGTAGGTCGATAGGTATTGACTAATATTGGGAAATTATGAGATAACGACTGCCACTTATAATCTGTTCGAGAATCAGCTATATGCCATGAAGCCGGATTACGTGTGGTTATTATGGTGCTGTGATATGTCAGTCCTGCTAGTGATGTTAAGAAGGAAATCGATGATGTTGATGAAAACAGCATTTTCTGTAGTAGACAGAAACCATAAAGACGGTCAATTCTGATAATATTGTATATTGCGAAAAGATGCTGTGTGCTCTAGGTACGTTCAATATTTTCGATATAACGCATCATCTTTTTTTGAAGAACAAGAAGCCTGTCTATGTTACTGTGCGTCGTGGTCAAATAAACTAAGCTGCAATAACTTATCTGTGAAAAGAAAAGCGCGTAATATATTTGTAGCTTAGCCTTCAGCGGAAGAAGAGCTCTACAGCGAGAGACCACGCCAGTAACTGCGGCAAGTTTCTTAGTTAGATGGTCGATATGTGTATCCCAAGTCAAATGAGAGGACAAGTATCCGCCCAGCACCATGTGGTCCCTAAGAATTTCTATTGGTTGATTATCAAGGAAGAGATTTTGGGTTAGGTTATATGTTTTATTCCTTGCTGAAAATATAATTTCTTTAGTTCTTGCAAGATTAATTTTAATTCTGTTATTAGTTGACCAATCAAAGATATCGTTCAGTACATTGTTGCATTTGTCGAACATGTCATTGATATCCCTTCCGGAGAAAAGAAGTGTGCTACCGTCAGCATATATAACGTAGCGAACATCGAATCCAACGGACACAATGTCATTGATTTAGGTGCTAAATAATAAAGGCCCCAAGATACAGCATTGAGGGACACCGCAAGTTATTGGTAAAAGAGAGGAAATATGGTTGTTAATGTACACACACTGGTATCTCTCGGGCAGGTAGGATTGAAGTAAAGTTAATTGAAGACCTCAAATTCCATAACATGTTAGCTTTTTAAAGAGAATACTGCGATTTAAAGAATCAAAGGCTTTTGTAAAATCAATAAAAGCACCAAGCGTAAACAGATTGTTTTGGATATTTTGTAAAATGGTTTCTTTTAAGGTCAATAATGCAGTTTCGGTAGAACGGTATTTCTTAAACCCAAATTGGCATTTTGTTATAATGATTTTCTTGTCAAAGTACTTTGATATCGTGTAAAAATGATATTTTCTAATCCCTTTGAAAATACTGGAAGTATTGATACGGGCCTGTAATTTGATACACTATTCCGGTCACCACCCTTATGTATTATTGAAACTCTGGCCCGTATCATTGCTTTCGGAAAGATTCCTGCTTGCAGTGCCAAGTTTTATATGTGTGTTTGAGAGGGGGAACGGTGAATTCTAAGGTGTATTTAACTAGTTTAATTTGAAGACCGTCTATATCTATAGCTCTACTATTGCCGAGCCCCATAAAAGTGGTAAATACTTCTTGTTCATCCGTCGGCTGAATGACAATACTCTCAACAGAACTGTAATTGAATGTGTTAATAGAAAATGAGTCTCCCGAGGAAGCTATGCTTACGAACAATTTATTGAAATAGTCTGCGAGCGCTGTACCACGAAGCTGAAGGTTTTTAGTCTTTATTGTTAATGGTGGAGAGTTTTCAGAGGTGCGTTCCATAACAGCGTTTATAACTTTCCACGCTTTGTCTGGCCGCCTTCTGTCAATATCGGCGAACAATGATTCATAATATGTTACCTTTGCCGTTCTCAGCTCAGTGGTCAGCCAATTTCTTAAACTCTTAAACTGTTGGAACGTTTCTGCTGAACGCGTGCGCAAAAAAGAGTGGTAACACTTATTATTCTTTTCTATCATTCTGATGGGTTCATTCGTGACCCGTGGTTTTCTGATTTTCGTGGAGCGTCTTCAGTGTTTAAACGGGAAATGTCTGCCATAACTTGTTATGAACTCTTTTAAAAATAAATCATAGGCATCATTAACATCAGTTATTTAAACAACACAAGACCAATCATGAGTAATTATATCATTTTTAAAGGACTCAAGATTCCGTTCTGTAATACACTGCAAAGTAGGAGAGCCATAGCGGGCATCTCTTTGCAGCGTAACACCTTTATAGATCTTGAAAACCGGACAGTGATTACTCAAGTCAGAGGCAATAGTCCCAGCGCTGCAAACAGTCGTTTGCAGCGCTTTCACATGGTCTTTCACACACATCAAAGGCAGCTTCCTTCAACTCCCTCCGTTTTTCTTCGTAATCACTGCATAACCGCATCTAGATCAGCTGTATTTCTGGGAATTATATTAGACCCCCATTTGAAATTCCATCTGCATGTTAAATCCCTCACTAAGAAAGTATGCTTTGGTATCCGTGTCTTGTTGCGATCACGTTTTAATTTCCCTGTTCACATACTTCGTTTGCTTTACTTTGCCTTCGTTCACAGCCACATTTCATATTGCATTTCATCATGGGGAAACACTTACGACGCGCATCTGTCTGGGATTGTGCACTTACAGAACCAAGCTATTCGCGTAATCAGCTTCAGCACTTACAGGGCACCTACATTTTCCATTTACAACAGCTTGAAAATCCTTCCGCTCAGACACTTAGTGCTAAGCAAGTTAGGACTACTGATCTATCGCCTTCGCTCTCATGTCATCGTCATTGACGGCTTTCCCCACGATCACTTCACGAACTCTAACATTACAAGATTTTCTGAACATCATAACTTCCTCCTTCCAAAAGCACGCACCAATTACGGCAAACAAACAGTTCTGTTTTCAGGAATTGCATTCTGGAACACAATACCGGTTGAAATTAAATTGTCTCGTTCCCTAAGTTCTTTTCACTGTAGATTAAAAAGCTTTTTCTTTCAGAGCTATTCGGATCTCGGCACTTAACGCATCAGTGTGTTGTACACCGCCTAAACAACTCGCACAACAAATCCTGTACCATGCCTTTTCTTTCTGTGCTATGTTTTCGCTTTCTATTGTATAATTTTATTGCACTACCGCAATCGAATGCTGCTTCATCTTTGGGAATTTTGCACCATATAACGTTGTTACAGGAGGTCCCCCCGACACTGTTTCACTCTGGGACCTCCTTCTGTATGTATCCATTATTGTATTTCAATGTAACAACTATATTTTTTCAATAAACCTTCAAACCTTCAAACCTTCAAACCTAGTTAACAGTGGTTATAATAAGATCCAGCACTGATGCGCTACAGCTTGTAACACGCGTAGGGGTTGTAATTAAGTTAATAAAGCCCAAGTAATGCAGCTTCAAGTGAAATTCGCGAGTATCATGGGAGTTATCCAAAATATTTACATTGATGTCACCCCCAGAAATGAGAACGCAGTTATTGACACAGACATAATCCAAGAGGGTTTCGAAAAACTCGAAAAATGTTGCAAAATTTCCTTGCGGGGGACGGTATACAACACAAAATACCTAGTTTTTATTTCTTAATACCAGGACTTCGTAATCACTCGTCACTTTACTGTAATCAGAGAGCAACTCACAGTTTTTTCTTAGTGTTACATGCACTGCCACGCCGCCGCCACGAGCGTTGCAGCGGTTCAGAAAAAAGCTATCATAGCCCTTAATTTTAGCATACGACATCCATTGTGATACCATGTTTCAGGCAGCATTATGATATCGTATTGAAAAGCAAAGACGTTAAGCAATATCTGAATGCTATCTTCTTTGTTACACGCAGACCAAGAGTTACTGTGTAGAACAGATTCGCAAAAGGAATGATGACTTGAAATATCATGTTGCAGAGCAAACTGCTTATAATCCATTCTTTGGTTACACGTCATGCGGTATAACCACGCGCGTGTCGCTTTTTCCCTAGCATATTTTGTCTAAGTCACGTTTAGTCTTTATTGCTATAACTGGGCCATCTTCAACTTGCTTGGCGAAAATCTTTCCGTTTAACGGCCATATAGAGACCATCACTCGCTATGCTGGCTGACGAGATTTAAGGACCTGTCCGTAAGCCTTGCACGCTGGTGCGTGGGGATCCAAGAGTTCGATAACCTGCGTTTATAAGTCTTGATAATAGCACTACGACGCGGACTGTCTGTCCCATGCTCCGGTATCTTGTGCAGCCGGCGACGAATACGGCGTGCCATTCATAGGAGCTATAAGCACGTCTGCTATATCTGAGAGGCAGAGCAAAGACACCGAACTGCGACCACTTATCCACTTCTTGCAAGGACATACGAATACTGTCTCAAAACCCTTCACCAGGGGATTTCCACCTTTCCTGTTTCGTAAAAAGGTACTATTCAAGAAGAACTTTGCTCTGAATGGTACAAACAACCTGTTAGTCAACCCTACCACCCTCAGTGAAGAAATCTTACAATCGTGCAATGAGAAACCAACCACGGGCCAGTTAGGCTTCACTCTCGCGCCATCTGGAGTCATGAAGAAATATCATTGGCCAAGGCTTTCATCAACCGCTACACACCAAGTCCGGACATACCATGATTTTCAACAGCGGGAAACGCCACCGGAATTACTAGCAGGTTTGCTACAACTCCTCCAGGTTTTCGACAAGCCTTTCGAACAAGTTGCAATGGACCCTTTGCGCCTTTTTCCAGTTTCGTCTTCTAAGAATATGTTTGCGATGGTTGCTACCGACTATATCACCCGCTGTTCAGGCACAAGTGCTCTACAACAAGGAACGCCTGTAGAAGTGGCGCATTTCTTTCTCGAAAGCATCGTCCTCCGGCCCAGCGCTAAATCGATTGTCATCGCAGAATATGAAACCGCTTTCATGGCTCAGCTCACGCAAACTGTCATGACGCTCAGTGGGACTTCCCATGAAAGACAACCGTATACCATGCACAAACCATTGGCTTAACTGAGCGCATGAGCAAAACGATCGCGTACATGGTCTGCATGTATGTGGGTTTCGAGCACAAAACCTGGGACACCAGTCTGCCCTACGCCACGTTCGGTTACAACACGGCGGAACAGTAGACGACCCGAATGACTCCCTCCCGACAACTATACGGTCGCGAACAGTCCACTATGCTAGACGCTACGCTTCCTCAACCCGAAAGCGACGACGACCAAGGTTTTGAATAGCTCACACAGCGCGCCGAATAAACACGGCAACTTGCTCGCATGCGCATAAGACATAAACAGCGCTACGGTACGTTCCGCTATTTCAACCACAGACACGACTGGAAGACTTCAAGCAAGGAGTCTAGGTGTTGGTGTTCCATCCTTCTCGTCGCCCCGGGCTCTGAAAAGCTGCCGCGATGGTACTTGGGACTGTACAAAGTGCGGCGTTAGTTGAGTGGCGTAACCAACGAAGTTATTCTGAAGGCCACTGCGCCCGCAGCACGTCGCAATATCCAGCCTAAAGTCGTCCACCTGCTGCGGATGAAACCCATCACTCAAGATAAGGCGACGTTCTACAGCGTCGTATGTAAGGCTGTTCACACCACCTACGGCCTTTCTCTAAGCAACCATCACGAGCATAGGGTGGATCCCCTTTAGAGGGAGGGCAAATGACACGAGCAGGGTGACAAACCGGAATTTTTTCGAGTTCGGTTCGGGTTCGTAAGACTTTCCAGTTTTACAAGTTAGTGTCACCTTTCATCATTTTTTTGCGAAAGACAATGGCCACGGAACTTCATAATATTTGTACCACCTGCCAGAAACTGCACCAGTCAAACTACAGAGCGATTTAACCGTGAATATTATCCGTAAGTATAAAACGTTTTTTTGGTAAAATTTGTTTTATATTTAGTGTGAATTATTCCTTGGCGAGGCGAGCGCCGACCGGGCAGAACCCCCGGTAGACTAACACGAAGCCAAACGGAGGAGTACGAATGATGGTACAGTCCGAAAGAATGCTGGCTTAAGCGCATGACCACCACGCTACGCGAGCGGGCACTGGAGCAGCGCGTCGGTGTTCGCTCATGTCAGTGCACCCAGGAGCTCTAGTGTGTACGGCGGGCGCGGGTAGCAATGCCGCGGTGACGGAGATAATTACGCACACCGTGGAAGCTGCGTGCTACGAATCCTATTTCTGTCCACGGCACGATACGTTGATAAAAGTGCGTATTCCGACACATGCATCTATGACTGAATTGCAACACGTCGTCCTTTAATTATTTTTTCGCCCGTCACCACTGCGCATTCAATTGTGAAGCACTTCACACAAATATTCTTCTTCATGTCGCTTTCTTTTGAAAAGAGCGTTCCTGTAAAACGTTTCTGTGCTAAACACTTCACACAGCGTGCTAACGGAATTATTCTGTTCGCGTGCGTTCTTCTTTACATTATGAAATAACAAAGTGCCGTTGGGACTGGATTTTATGTTGCTGTCACTTCTGATTTCTTTAGTTCTACACATCTCCTAAATGTCTTGCTGCATTGAAGTGTATAATCGCCACTTGGATTTGCAACAGGAGCCCCGGCTGTATATTGAACATAAAATATCTGACGTTCCTTTGTCAAATGATCGAAATTATTAGTTATGACAAGTTCTAGAAACGACGTTTTTGTAAAATTTCTTGTGTAACCTTGTTTATTAAGCAGATTCGACCCTCTCAGCAGACTTTGCTTATAATAACCGCTATAAAGCTGCACTTTTTCTATACCCTAAAAGATGAGGCGGCGGTTGTATACGCTACGCCTTGCTTTACGCGCAAACACCAAAGTAAAGTTGCAGCCCTTTTTGAACCTCACAATTACAAATGTTTTTAAACACTTTTTAATTGCTCGCAAAGCCTGTAAAATATTTTTTATTGACTCGTTGACGTGGACATTTCTATGATACTTTTGCAACACTTTGCTCAGACCTAGCTCTATTGAAAATGCTAGGGCCAGAAGTGCCGTTATATCAACTTAAAAGTGTATAGCATTGTGTTTTCTTTTCTAGTGCGACCTGGGTAATCCGAACAGCTGCCCTGAAAAATGTCCTTGCGCCCATCATCCTGGAACAAACAGTTCCCGTTGTCAAAATACTGATAGTACCGTCGGTGTTCCTAAATGATTGGACGAGTGCGTTTGTGGAGAAAGTCGAACCCAAGATTCTACTCCACTGTCCCGATCATGAGATCAATAAATGGGATTCAGGAGAACTATAACCTGCGGGATTTCTGTTGATGAGATTGTTGTAAAATCACCTGTGCTTCCTTGTTTTATTTTACTCTTTATGAGAACCACACAAATCATACCACTCACCCGCTTGAAAATCACTATGTCAGTCTGACGGCGCCACATGGCGCCTTTAAGTGCGCCAAACGGCGTCACGTGTTTAGTACAAATTTTAAAATAGCGGTGTGTTGATGACAAAGGAAATAAACACGAACGTTTGTCAGGATTTTGCTGCTGTACATCGGCGCAAATTGTTAAAATTTTGATTTACTCTTGTCTCCAAAAAGCTACAATGGTTATGGTTAATTTCGGTGTTTGAATGCAGCACCGATTTCTCCCGAAAGAAGTGATAAACCTTAAGGTGAAACAAACAAACTGCGTTTCAAAATACGCATTGGAAATTGACTCAGACATCTTTGTCTGGCAGACACACGGAAGGATATCTGAATAGACAGAAGTTCATGTATGAGCACACAAGTATACCTGGATATTTATTCGGCGGAAAGAGCTACAAACGTGTTTTGGCAGGACACTCTGCCTGCTGCCATTCAAATATTTTTTCTCCTCCTTGCGGCGATGATTGCCACCTCCTGAGAGCTCTTTATCGATTTTGTATGAAAATTTCAGCCCGTTTTTGTGGCCCGTAACTATGGTACCTAACTCAAATATTAAGCGTCGTTCACTTTTCCAGAAATGAAGCTCTTCCGGGCGTCACTGGAAACAACGCCGGTTAAACTCCTTAGCAGATGCAAAGTACGCATGTTCTGTGGCCCAGTACAGAAGGCCAGATCTGGTTACAGGATGGACGGCGTACCCGGCATCGTTCAGAGAAACGACTAGCCGGGACAGACATCGGCATTACGATAAAAACTTTGCGCTGTCGTTCTTTTGTAACACCAAAAACTGTACGAAGAAGAAAGAGCAGGATCATCTTCGCACAAGTGTCGGGGTGCGAAGCAACGCAAGTAATAAGAAGTTTTGTCTTGCTAATTTGAGCCTGCCAATGTAACACGCACACGTAACAAAGGCTAGTATCAGTTTACCTGATCGGACGCGACGTATATGTGGAGCATAACCGTAGCAGTTCTCTTCATACGTTCCGTCGGTCTATTATTCTGTAGATAAAAAGTAGAAAACCCCAAGTGCCCGCAAGGGGGCAAAAACATTATTTAATTGGCGTGGGTAACACCCTGGCGAACCATCTATGATGATCCCGCTTAGAATCCTTACGGAAAGATATGATAGGCAAGGTTTCTTCAGGTTTTATTGCAGGTATATTTACAACTCAGAAATACATAAAGAGGAAAAGACAGAAGGGAGGTCACAAAGTTGAAACTGTTGGGTGGACCTTATAGTTAAAGCTAAGAAAAACATGAACATGTGCGTACAAAATGCACTTCACAAAGGTAAAACTGTCGGGCGGATCTCCTACGAAAAATGAGATGTTCCCTGATTCAGAGCTCAGCATAGCGGCCGTACGCCCACGACGTTCACGATCATAGACGAAGGGTGTGACTCACCTAGATGAACAGTGAACGTTCATTCCCACCATAAAAACAGAACCGCTTCATCAATAATGAGACATCCTGGAACACTACAGCCGTACCGGACGGGAATTCCCGCCACCTTAACCTAGGAGATCCAGGAAAGCAGCCACAACTTTCAGAAGACTGCGCACACATTCCTATCAATACAGCACCCTTCTGTATGCTATCCACCCGTTTCAATAACTATCCGTTTACAATCCGTTTACAATTTCTGCCCCGCGCCTGGCACCATGTATCACCTGGTGTGGGAGCGTCAAAAAACTCCTAACCTGAACCCATCCCCCACTCCTCCATCGGGCAGTGGATGACTTGCCTTGCGGACCCGGACGTCGGATGCCACCAAACGTTGGTGAAAAGACCCTGGACGGCAAGCCGCTGTCTGGGTGTCTGGGACTAGGGATGTCCTATATCATGCGAGTGTCCTGACATTAGACCTGAAGCGCATGAATAAAGTTTTATTCTCTTTCTTTAAAGCAGCAGGTACGATTTCGTGGCAGGCCCAATTGGCATATACAATCAGGTGCCTGTAAAGTTTGATGTGACCTGTTTATTTTGCTTTGTTAAAAGGAAAATAAAGACTTTAGGTTTGATTCGAAGTGGTCGGATGAAAATGCTTTCAAGGTGAATCCCGAACAGAGGACTTCTGAACAGTGCATTGCATTTGGCCAGACTATGAGGTCCGACTTAATGCAGTGGTCATTCCCAACAAGAAGGAAAATAAGTTGCCACCCTGCTGAAGGTAACGCTCATAATCCCCCACGTAAACTAATCAAAATAAATAAATTGAAATGATGAATTTGCATAAAACTCCTTCCCATGAACCAGGTGAGACGTGAGACGTGCTTGAGTCATTTTTTAAATAATGTACTAAACAAATGTTCCAAAACCAGGGGGCAATATTCTAAAATTTTAAAAATATCATGAATTGTTTTACGCTTCTCAGTAAAGCAACTGTTTCTGAAACATTTTAAAAGAGTTTGATGCTCTCGTGAATGGAATGTGGCAGGAGGAGGAAAAACTTTATTGTGAGCATGGTGATGTAATATCCATCAGCCTCCACGACATCTCTGAGAATCATACAGAAGATGCTGCACCAAGAGCTGTGCCTTTATCTGGAGCATCACGAACAATGCCCATGCAAAGGTTATAGATGGAATGTAATCACTGAGGCTTAATGGAGCACTGAACATTCACAGACTTCATGTAAGCGGTAAGAAGGACGTTTATAGTAAGCCAGCCGTCTTTCCGTACTAAGAAAGATACGACCAATATAAATTTGTTCCGGAATTATTCATTATATTTGTAGGTCTTTCCATCTATACGTGAAATAGAAAGCCAGAGAACCTGGGGTATGTCATGTTGATATTTACGTAATCTTGTCATGGGTCGAAAGGCTACGCAGTTGTCTTCAAGGAAAAGAAGTTTATTGGAGCGAACTTGGGCTCCCCTAACAACTCTAAGAATACAGGCGGCGAAGCAACAGTGAACAAAGGGACGTGCGAATGCGAGCGTCGACGATTCGAATGCCGCGGCGTCTGCTCTGCAGGCTTTTATCTTTCGGCCCGAGTGTTTCCGGAACCGTCGATTTACATCCAGAACACTGTGGACCATAGAAAATTATTCTGGGCTCGTGACGTTAAGACTAAACAGTCTGCTTATCTGAATGAGATAGCCCGTGCGGCATAAAAATAAAGAATGGAAGACGCGCTTCGCTTGACACAGATAACAGAGCCGGGCGTGGCCGGGCAGTAAAAACAAACAATAAATAAACAAACTGGGACATGGTTCATGGCATTACCCCTCCCTCTAAAAATGGATCGACCCGATGCTCAAATAAAAGACAATCCGAACAAACAGCAAAAACGTCCGTCATCTTGCATAGTAAGGTTTCAAGCGAACCACGTGGACGACATCGGGCCACGTGCCTCGTCGTGATGGTCCGGAATCACCAGAATCCAGAATTTGGTAGGGCCCGAAATACCGTCGCAGAAGCTTCTCACTGAGTCCGCGTCGTCGGATGGGAGTCCAAAACCAAACACGATCCCCTGGGTGGTACTCGGCGTCTCGGCGTCGGAGGTAGTAGCGCCCGGCATCCACCAGCTGCTGGCCTGTTGTACGAACTCGAACGAGCTGGCGGGCCTCCTCCGCACGTTGAAGGTATTCTTGGACGTCGGTGTTGAGGTCGTCGTCTTCTACTTGCGGAAGCATTGGGTCAAGCATCGTAGTCGACCGTCTTCCGTAGACAAGCTCTAACGGCGTCATCTGCGTAGTTTCTTGGATTGCCGTGTTGTACGGAAACGTGACGTACGGGAGCGCTTCATCCCAAGTCTTACGTTCAACGTCGACGTACATTGACAGGGTAGCGCCCTTTTGTCAGCACCCAAGGCGCTGGCTATGAAAGACGAGGACAATAAAAAAACGAGCTGCGCGTGCTTGGTGCGTCAGCACGGTACAGGCCGTTTGATTTCGAAAGCCGCCACGCTGGTACTCTCTCTCTTGCGCTGCGCTGCGACCACGGGGTTCCCGACAGTGGTGACTCCGAACTAAGACATGACCGACCCCAGCAACCTCGCGCCCTCGGGCTCTCTTCTGCCTGACACTTCCTCGCGGCCGCCGGCCGTCGCAGGCATACAGCTCCGTGCCCACCTTCTGACGCAAGAACCGGCACGTTTGGTTCACCCAGGTCGAAGCCGTCTTCGATCTGCACCGTGTCACCTCGGAGACTACTCGCTTTCGCCACTTGCTTTGCAGCCTGCCTCCTGATGTGGCCGATGAAGTTGCACGCGTCATCGGTGCACCTTTCAACGACGCTCCGTACCACCGGCTCAAGCAGAGTATTCTTGACCGAACCACGGCGTTTGAGAGCGCGCGCCTCCGGCACCTGCTCCTACACGAAGACCTTGGAGATCGCCGCCCTTCCCAGCAGCTCAACACTATGCGACAGCTCGTGGGTGCGAGGAACGTCAACTCGAATGGTGCACTTTTAAAGAAGTTCTTTCTGCAGCACTTGCCACCGTCCACTTGCATCGTTTCAGCTGCTGCAGGGGACTTGACCCTCGACCGCGCCGCCGAACTTGCTGATACAGTTCACAACGCGACTTCTCCCTCAGTCGCAACCGTCGCTTCGACAGCAGATTCATCGGCCGTGTCCCGCTTAGAGACTCGGATCGATCAACTCGCCGCTTCCATTGAAGTGCTGTGGACGTCCTCTGATCGCTGATGTGGCTGCTCCCCACGTCCTAGCCGTCGTTCGTCTTCCCTGGGCGGTTCTTGCTCGCGCAGCCCTCGAGGCTCGTCTATCTGCTGGTACCATCGCACTTTCCAGCACCGCGCCCGTCAGTGCACTTCCCCGTGCAGCTGGTCTGGAAACGTAACGCGAGATCACTGATGGCGGCATGTGACCTCGCCTTACAACCTGGCCGCCTTTACCTGGTCCCGATTCGCGTTTCTGGTTTGCGCTTCCTTGTAGACACGGGTGCTGAGGTCAGTGTATTGCCAGCCACCAAGGATGAGCGTACTTGAAGGTCACCTGGACATACGCTACGTGCAGCGAACTCTACCTCTATCGCCACGTATGGTCTGCGGTACCTCACCCTAAACCTTGGTTTGCGGCGCGCATTCTGCTAGGTCTTCGTAGTAGTCTACGTCCATCAGCCCATCCTCGGCTCTGATTCCTGACTCACTTTGACCTAGACCTCAGCATGCGTCACCATCGCCTGATTGACAGCAAGACGCGCCTTTCTATCCTGGGTGTACTGTCTACTGTTGTTCCAACTGGCATCCGCACGCTGCTTCCCTCATGCCCGTACGCAAGAATCCTCGAAGACTTCCCTGAGGTTAGGAGACCCCCAACTTAAAGCAGCCGCCCAAGCACAGCGTTTCCCACCGCATCATCACGCGCGGTCCACAAGTCGCAGCTCGGCCGCGGCGCCTCTTCGGTGAGTGTCTGGCGACTGCTAACCGTGAATTCGAGCACATGCTGGAACTCGGTATTATCCGCCTATCCTACAGCAACCACGCGTCTCCACTGCATATGGTTTCAAAGAAGTGGAATCTGGCGTCCGTGCGGCGATTACCGGGCGCTCAACGCTCAGACTGTCCACGACACCTATCGCCTACCCTACATCAGGATTTCACAAGCCACTTGGAAGGGTGCACAATATTTAGTAAAGTGGACCTTGTCAAGTCGTATCACCAAATCCCCGTCGAGCCAGCCGATATCCCGAAGACGGCCATTACTACACCCTTCGGCTTGTTTGAGTATGTGCGCATGCCCCTTGTGCTACACAACGCAGCTCAAACATTTCGAAGGTTCATTGCGGATATGACGCGTGGCTTTCCGGCTGCATTTGCGTACAGTGACGACATCCTCGTCGCGAGTCCCACTCCACAACATAACGAGCGTCACCTCCGAGAGCTCTTTCAACGCCTCCATAATTTAGCCTGCTTGTCAACGCGCAGAAATGCGTCTACGGGACTTTCGAGCTCGCATTCCTGGGCAATCAAATCTCAGAGCAGGGAATTCGCCCTTTACCCTCTAACGTTCAAGCCGTGAAGGACTTCCCAGAACCTACCAACGTCCGCCAGCTTCGTGAGTCCCTGGGCCAGGTGAATTTCTCGCGACGCTTTATAACCCACTGCGCCGAACTTCTGCATCCACTGACTGAGCTTCTTCGCACAACCAAGAGCTCCCCGTCCGAGATGCCCTGGTCTCCCGAAGGTCAAGCCACTTTCAACGCTGCTAAACAAGCCGACGCCGATTCGGTGTTTCTCATCCACCCGAGAACCGACGTCCCCACTCGCATCATGGTGGATCCTTCCTGCGTGGCAATCCGCGCTGTTCTCCAGCAGGGAGTCGACTTGCAGTGACACCCGCTGGGTTTCTTCTCTCGGAAGCCCCAACCTGCCGAGACGCGCTACAGCGTTTTTGGTCATGAGCTGCTCGCCATTTACGCCACCATCCAGCACTTCCGGCATTTTTTGGAGGGCCAATCCTTTCACGTTCTTACGGACCATAAGCCTCTGGCGGACGTGTTCCGTACGAAGTCATCCAAGTACGTCGCGTGGGAACTCCGTCAGATCGCCTATATTTCAGAATTCATGACGGACATTCGGCACATCACAGGTACCGACAACGAGGCTGCTGACGCACTTTCACGCATTACCTCCATCGGCAGTGCTGCATCTGCTGTTGACTGGGAGCGCCTAGCTCAGGCGCAGATTGAAGACCCTGAGCTGCAAGCCCTGCGGGGTCACCCGGGTTTCCTCCGTCTACAACTTGTGCCTCATCCATTTGTGCCTGGCTCACTGCGGTGGGACATGTCAGCTGTGGCGCATCGACCCTTCGTTCCGGCTGCCTTTGGTCGTCCTGTTTTGCACTCGCTCCACGACATCTGCCACCCCAGCATCCGAGCCACTCAGCGCGTCTTTACACAGCGGTACGTCTGTCCGAGCATCAACACTGATGTCCGCCAGTGGGCCCGTTCGTGCCTCGCTTGTCAGAGAGCCAAGGTGACCCGTTACACGAAGACTCCCGCGCAGCATTTTTAAATGCAGAGCATTTCTTTAACTCACGATGTCACCCGTTCTAGCTGTCCATCGTCGTCCGCACCCTTCCCCCTACACTATATAAAAAATACTACTTACCGGCGCCAGGTTTGGATCCCACGACCCCGCGGGCGGAACGCAAGGTACATGGTGCTCTACCCACTGCGCCACAAAGCCGACACAGAATGGAGGGCTACGAACGCGCCTTATATCCTTGACTCATTCAAACTATGTCGAAAAGCTGCTGATACAACGGATTCACTACCTGTGGGCGGAACGCGAGGTACATGGTGCTCTTCCCACTGCGCCACAATGATCATACCCACCTGTTAGTAAATGATGTCATACCCACCTGCTAATAAATGATGTCACATGACCACGTAGGTACGTCTCCTCATTTAATTACAATACAACAACCAACAGCAACCACTGCAACAACATTAACGTAACGCAAACTACTTAACGTCGTGCGCCCCCGGAAATGCTCTGTATTTGATCGTGCTCCTCGCGAGGGGGATGTTCAGTTTCCTGCCGCAGCAAGAACCAGGCGGCCTCCTGCGCAGTTTGTGGCGCATACCCCCTTGGGAGATTGCCCAGGATCGTTGCACTTTCTACATGACGGTTACGGCAGGGTTTGACTCGAATTTTTTGGGTAGACGCCCTTTAATTCGTCCACAGCAGCACTCCCCTCCGGAACGAGGAGAAGTAATCTAGCGAGTTAGGCAGTCAGTACAAGTGCATCTCCGAAAAAAAGCAGATCTGAAAGCGGCAAAACTGCAGAACAAGCAGAAAAGATGATCGCGGGGCGAATGGGGCAGTGTGAGGTACCGGCCTGTTTTTATGCACGTGTCATCTGCTTTATTACTTTTTCTCCTTCCAAGACAAGATCGAGGGCTGCAGTTTCTTGCCAAGGAATTAAGTGCGCACTTTAACAGTTTTCCGTGCCATATCTGTTATTTCTATCGGTAAAAATCGGAACCTATCCACTGTACCGTCGTCAAAAACAGACCACGGAACTCACTTCGTTCGCATTGATGACAGGTTGGGTTGTGATAGGCAGGGCAAAGAAAAGTATGGAACAATATCCACGTTCTGGAAGTTTTTTTGTCACCTAGCTGTCGCTTTGACCACGTGCATCTTGATTTAGCCGAACCATTTCCTTCATCCCGTGACTGCCGGTACATTCTCACAATGATTGCCCGCTTCATCCCTTGGCCCGAAGCCGTACCGATTCCAGACATCATGGCAGAAACCGTCGCAAAAGCCTTCGTTTCGGCATGGGTTTGCCGTTTTGGCTGCCCCGGAATTGTTACCACAGATCGAGGCAGGCAGTTTGAATATACTCTGTTCACTTCTCTCAGCTGCCTGCTTGGCACTAAACACTGCCGCGCCACGGCATACCATCCCTGTGCCAACGGCATCGTCGAGCGGCTCCATCGGCAGTTAAAAAGTGCTCTCCCTGCGATCCTGGATCGAGAGCACTGGGTCGAACATTTTCCTGCAGTGCTTCTTGGCCTGCGTGCCATCCGTCGTCGCGACCTCGGCAGTTCAAATGCTACACTTGTCTACGGCGGACCCCTGCGGCTTCCTGGTGACTTGTTCGTCACTTCCGCCTTTTCGCCCCAGCCGCTTGAGTGCCTCCAATGCCTACAGGACTGCATTCAGCACCTGCGACCGGTCACGCCTCGGTCTTCTGACCACCGCACCTTTGTGCATCCCGACCTGGCGTCTTTGACACACGTTTTCTCAGACTAGGCGCTGTAAAGGCGCCTCTTACTCCCTCCAGCGATGGGCCATACCATGTCCTTAACAAGACCCAGAAGTCCGCTACCATCCTGTGGAATGGCCGCGAAAAATTCGTCTCGTTGGACCGCCTCAAACCGGCCTACCATAGTCCGTGCGGCATAAAAATAAAGAATGGAAGACGCGCTTCGCTTGACGCACATACCTGAGCCAGGGGGCGCCGGGCAGTAAAAACAAACACTAAATAAACAAACCCATACATGGTTCGCGGCAATATTGCTGCACCGAACCCCATTGCTCCTTGGGATATGACACCAATTAGATATTGTCGCGAAGACCCCGTTCCGTTTGCTCTTTTCTCTTTTGTAGTATCCCTCTTCGGTCGCCTAGCCCCGTTTTTTCTAAAGCGCAGGCGGACGGATGTTGAGGGGAGCTACCCATCGTCTCGGCTTGTGTTACCGCGCCGCAGTGGCGTTCCATTCCCCCCGTGGCCTGTGCGCTGGTCGCGTTCGGGCTCCGTGTCCTCAGTGTTCTTCAGACCACCTTCCTTTTTTTCCGTTTACTTTAGTGCCTTTTGTCTAAACTACTTTCTTTACACCCATGGTTCTCCAAGAGCGCGTTTTCGGGTTCGGCCTTGTGTCTGTGTTTGATTTTTCCTTTTCACTTTGGCGGGAACATAGCTGATTGGAGCAAGGAAGCGTCTCGCCGATTGGCTGCAGAAAACCATGTTCCATTAGGCCCGCACACTCCAGGATGCACTTTTTCCCCAAATACGTCCCCCACCGGACTGCTTGAAGCGAATATAACGCGGCTCCGCTGGCTATTGAAGCGGGGGCAGCAGCTACACCACGGGAGCCACTTGCTGCCGGTCGTCGGGGCCAGACACCGGGAGCCCTTCGCCCGCCAACTATGTTTCGTTAAGTAGTCTTGATTGCCTGTTTTCTCATATTTTTATGTGTCGGTTGTAACGTTTTGCCTCTATGTTTTAAATCGAAGTTTCAATGATTAAACAAGTTAAACTTTTGAACCTCTGACATCTTCGAGTGTTTCATCGCCGTACTCATCCTTGATCCGTAGCGGTGCTGGACCAAATTACGCCGTTACAAAAGTGGTGGAGAGTGCGCGGTAACGAACACCCCCTCTACCGTCATGGGCTCCCCCCACTCCTCGCTCATCTTCCTGCTGTTCATCATCAAGCTCCTCATCCAGCGTACCGGGCAAGTCTCACCTGATTTCACGTCATTCGTCCGCACACCTAAGTCGGCAAGAACAAGCGACGACATGCGCGACAGTGGCAAAGACTTTCTAACTTCATGGCCATCACCGCGCCACTAGATGGCGCAAACCAGGCCCGTAATACTCATCACCGGCTCCGTCGAAGAGAAGCCACCAGCCCCGACGTGCCGCCACGACCACCGATCTCCAGCGGGGCAGCCAAATTTCCGCGCCCGCCGTAAGGTGAGAGATTTTTGCCTCTCGGCGCACTGCATGACTATAGGCCTGTGGGCTTTTCTTCTCCGCGTATCCGGGGCGCCCACTGGTTGTCTTTGGTGTGTTTGCTTTATCAGCACCAGCCTGCTTATGTAAACAGCCGCTGTTGATGCTGAAGCAACAATTTATGAGCGTGCAGCCGTGGGGTACGTGGGCTCTTCGCGCGGGAGTTGGACGACTTTGTAGTCAGGAACTAAACGGCACAAGCGTTCGGCTCTCCCAGCGAAGGAGCCCCGAAGAAGAGGAAGACCACCACGCGCCTATGAAAAGGCTGATTTTTGCGCAGATCTCGCTATAATAGAGATTGCTGATATCCGTTTCCTCGGCTCTTTTCCACCGAAGTTTGGTTTTGTCTTGAATCAAATACGGCAGCCACTTCGGGGTTGGGGGTCTGAGGGAAACGAGGAGTTGAGAGGAGATTTTTACGCTGCACGACGATGCTCGAAGTACAAACAAAGACACCAGCAGGGGTGCCCGGGATGCCGCGGACGTGGGGAGCTAGCGGGTGTGCATTTCTGCGAATGCGTCGGGTCGGCGACAGTTTCTCACCACTGCTGAGTTTTGATACCCTTTTCTTCATCGGTAAACATGTACGGTACCTATCAAGTCTTCTTTGTTAATTTATCATGTTTTACCTGTATCATTTCCGCTCGTGTTCATGAACAAGTATGAATGCTTGTTCGGTTGGATGTTTGTTTCTTAGATTTCAGTGGCGAGAAGAGTATGAAATGTGCCAAAGGATTTCGCCAGGCGCCCACCTTTCTTGTCGCATGCGCACGCGTATCAAGTTTCGCATTTCCTAGATTTTATGTTTGGATGGTCGGCAGTTTTTCTGGTATTAACTCGTTTTTCTTGAGCTGTTCTTCCGTGTTGGTTTCTAGTAGTTTTTTTGTAACTTGTTTTCTTATAAGTTTCTTCGTGTTGTATAGAGTGTTCGAACGAACGTGTGGATGTATCGTGTGTGCATTTTGTCATATAGGAAGAATAGGGCTATTTTAGACAGAGAAGAGTTGATTATAGAAATTAGAAATGCGTCGAAGTGCCTCACAGTGACAGATGTACTTAGATTTTAACTGATGCGTGATATCCCACTTCAGTAAACTGAGCGCGTGTGTATATTTTTTGCTTCTGCCACAAGGTGCCCTATATCTGATAAACCGTGGGTAATACTAGGGCCTATCTCTAAGGCACCGAGTGTTTCCTTAGGTGGAGATTGTGAAGACAAAGTTTCTGGTTCTAATTCGCTGATTACTTTTAGTTGGCGAGCGAGTTACTTTGCGTCATGTTTATGCGACCTGTTGTCCAAGGGCACATTTTGTTTCACGTCGAGCTCCCCAGAACTGACTGCGCGGCCGGGCTAACAGAGCTGGTCTTTCGATCTTTTTAGTGTATGAGTTTTAGAGTGTGCATGCTATTTTTATATTATTCAGGTTGGATGTGTTGTTATTTTCTTAGTGTTGCACGCAAATGAAATGTTTTCGCCTGTGCTGGACAAGAGACTCTGCGCGTGTGAAGTGAACACGGAACTCCGTTAAGTGACCGCGTGTGCGTTGACTGATTCGACAGAGATAGTTTGTCGAATTTTGTGTTTGAGTCTGTGTTTCGTCTTGTTGGGTCCGCACTGCATATCATTTCGTTATCCCCATAAGTTTATGCCATTGTTTGTCTTATAATTTTAGATTTTGTACAAGAGTGTGGGCACTCTTTTTTTCCGGAGGGGAACGTGTCGCGAAGCCCCCGTTCCGTTTGCTCTTTTCTCTTTTGTAGCATCGCCCTTCGGTCGCTTCGCCCCGTTTTTTCTAAGAAGCGCATGCGGAGTGTCTCTGCACGCTGACCGATCGGGAGACGGCTGTTGAGGGGAGCGAGCCATCCTCTCGGCATGTGTTACCGCGCCGCAGTGGCGTTCCATTCCCCCCGTGGCCTGTGCGCTTGTCGCGTTCGGTCTCCGTGTCCTCAGTGTTCCTCAGACGACCTTACTTTTTTTCCCTGTTTACTTTATTGCGATTTGTCTAAACTACTTTCTTTACACCCATGGTTCTCGAAGCGCACGTTTTCAGGTTCGGCCTTGTGTCTGTGTTTGATTTTTTCTTTTCACTTTGGCGGGATCATAGCTGATTGGAGCTAAGAAGCGTCTCGCCGATTGGCTGCAGAAAGCCTTATTCCATTAGGTCAGCACGCTCCAAGATGCACTTTTTCCCCCACCGGACTGCCTGAAGCGAATATAACGCGGCTCCGCTGGCTATTGAAGCGGGGGCGGCAGCTACACCAGGGGAGCCACTTTCTGCCGGTCATCGGGGCCAGACGCCGGGAGCCCTTCGCCCGCCAACTATGTTTCGTTAAGTACTCGTGATTGCTTGTGTTCTCCTATTTTTATGCATCAGTTGTAACGTTTTGCTTCTATGTTTTAAATCGAAGTTTCAGTGAATAAACAAGTTAACCTTTTGAACCTCTGAAACCTTCCAGTGTTTCGTCGCCGGACTCATCCTTCAACCCAGCGGTGCTGGACCAAATTACGCCGTTACGATATTACCCACATTCCCGAACAATTGACAAAAAACGCACCAAGAAACCTTTTTGACATTTTTCCTTTTGCAGAACAAATGCCCATACATTAACTTTTATTTTGACTGTCATGTGTCAAGGGCACCCTCGGAAGGGAGACGCATCAACCCACCCCCGAGGAAAAAATAACAAAGAAACGAAAATTTGAAGTGCATGCTAGCAACGCACCAATAAACGAACGCCGCCCCTCAGCACCCAGGCCAAATATGGTAGCGCACTGGTTAGCCAATCAGACAAATCCGCACGGAAGACAAGTGGCGTGATGACCAATGGACACGAAAAGGTAACGAGACGATTAGAGTGTGCCGCGATCAAGCGCAGAGGATAAAAGCCGGACGCACAAGGAGAAGGGGGGAGGCAAGAAACCAGGATGCAGAAGGAGCACGTGAGCTTCAAGGAATGATACCGGTAGACGGGCCAGGTTAGCGACTGCGCCTACCAAGACTGAACGGGAGCGGACCGACTTAAAAACGGCTGCGGCATCTGAGGCGCACCACGAACTCGAGTCTTCGTGGCCCTAGCGGCAGTGGTCGGGCATCTGCGGCCAACGTCCACGTTCCGTCGACATTCGCTTCGACGGCCCCAAAAGGCTACGTTCGTGCCAAGACCTACCTGGGACCTCCAGCGGCCGCGGCTCACAGGAGTAGCCACCGAAGAACAACGTCGGGAAACGCGGTCCCCACGCCGTCCAACGAACGACCTCGCACATCAAACGCCGGCGTCAACAAGAGAAGACGACGGCTCCTGCAGCCTATTTACTGGCTGAGATGTTGAGGCCATTGTTGCCAAATGTCCGCAACCCCACTGACGGCTTTGTGAAAGTGAGTTGCGCATGCGCACTTGTTGCCGCCAGAGCTTTAACTGCAGATGTCATCAGGTTAGAACAAAATTTCGACATCTATAACGGCGGTGAGGGAGGAAAGTTGAAGGAACCCCCTTCCAGCGTGAAGGTTTCGCGATCCCGAACCCGACCTACGAAGTAACGCCGACCGCACGAAAACGAATCACCGGTTTATTCAGGAGAACAAAGACAGAAAGAACAAACAAAGCGACTTTGGCGGTACTATTACAGGAGTACAGCACGCCTGCGTGTAAAGCGCGTTAAGTACACATTGCGGGAATTGAAGCACTGCTTGCCAGGCAAGTCATGGCATAGTGCTGTAAACTCACGATGACGTCTTCGGTTACCTGTACCGACGCCGGGCAAAGAGCGTCCATCCAAGACACTGGTTGCTCCTCGCTGTCCGGGCGCCATGGTTGTGGCTCGCCGCCCCCCCCCCCCCCCCCGCCTGCCCCCTCCCCCCTCCCCGACGATCCCGTCCGCCGCCCGAGGCCGCGCGAAAGCACTTTCATTTCGTGTCCACACATACTTCCATTTATGTTCACGTTTACGTGCCACAGCCATTCCTAGTATCTGTTCATGGTTGGACACAAGTGCTCGTTACAATATATCGGCAAGTCCGCCGGGAAGCTGCGAACTGCAGTTGCCAACTTTTAAATGCAGAGCATTTCAGTAACTCACGATGCCACCCGCGTTGACGTCCGTAGTCCGCATCGCTCCCCCTACACTATATAAAAAATAATACTTACCGGCGCCAGGTTTCGATCCCAAGACTCTGCGGGCCGAACGCAAGGTACATGGTGCTCTACCCACTGCGCCACAAAGCCGACACAGAAGGGAAGGTTCGAACGCGCCTTATATCCTTGACTCATTCAACCGTCGGCCGCAAGTGCGCCCTCTCCCCCGCGTCCTCCTCGCCTTCTCTCCACTCGCAACACCCTCTCTTGCCACGTTCGGTTCGGGCGACAACAGATGGGACATGCGCAACACCCTCTCTCGCCGCGTTGGGTTCGCGCTGAGCAACAGTCGGTTCGCGCGCAAGAACAGGTGGGGGCTCTCGCATCGCGCTCTCTTGCCTCGGTCGGTTCGCGCTTAAACCACATACGTCGTCGCGCGCGCTCCAGTCGTTAACATCTGTGGCGTGATCGTGACGTCAACATCTCACGTTCGTGTGGTGGCGCGATTTCGGCCCTATAACACTCTCTCGCGAGGGGCATTGGATTGGATTGGATTGGATTGGTTTGGATTTGGATTAAATTGGATTAAAGTGGATTGTGTTGGATTGTCGTGCGCCATAGCCGCGCCACGTTGCGTCATAGACGCTCCACGTTGCGTCATAGCCGCGGCAGGGGGTTCACGGCACGTTTCACGTTTCACCATCGACTTCATCGACAATGTCTACGCTGGAAGACAACAATTACAACAACAACAACTAATACGTAATCCATACGACTTGCAGGCGCGCCCCCCGCGGAAATGCTCTGCACTTGATCGTGCCCCTCGCGAGGGGGATGTTTGGCCAGTTGGTTGATCGCACTGGAGAATGGCGTGCAGCGTAAAAAGAGACGGAAACGTGCGAAGGCGGAAGAATTTGACGATAGGCATGAGCAAATGTAGCTTTCTTTTTTACTAGCGCCAGAGGGAATCCCGCGACCGGGTCCACACCGGTGGCAAAGGCACGCCAGTGCTGTTGTGTTACGTTGAGTAGGCGGTGGTTCTCGAGGCGCCGAATCTCGTCCATCATGTTCTTGTCGATGTTGTCTCTGTGGTAGAATCGGTAGTCTCCGTCAGCTTTGGTGAGGTAAAGGTTGTTGACATTGGTGCACAGGCTGAGAGCAATGTACACGCCCTCCTCTTCGCAGCTTTGTCTTCTCGTTCATCTTCTTCTTCGGCGGTTCCCCTACGGGAAGATGACGACGGTGGTTGAACGCGAACCTATCTCGTGATGGATTCTTTGGTTGGCCAATCCCTAGGGGCATCCTGCCACAATCAGCATCAGAGGCGCTGCGGACGGGGCTGTTTGAGCTGCAAGGCGCGTGGCGCTTCCCGCCACAGCTTTCCCATGGGAAATTCAGCATCCCTTTCTAAAGTTTTTCGTAATGACCGAGATTATGCAACATCAGGGCAAAAATATGGCGGAGGAGTCCTCATTGCTCTGAAAAAATGTTTCTGCGCCTTTAGACGGCCGGACCTTGAGCTGTACAGTCAATGCATTTGGGTTGAGGAGAAAGTGAAATGTGCAAAAAATGTTCTCCTTGGCGTGTACTATTTACAACCAGCTCTAGAAAATTCTTTGTTCGCATCAGCTCTACAGCGTTTATCTGAAAAGCTAGAACCAGAGAAATATAATTTTCTTGCACGCCTTTTGTTTACGTTAACTCTCTTTTCTCGGCGCTGAAATTGTTGTTTTTTCGTTCATTTAATAACCTAAAGTCTTTGTACGGTACTGAAATCGCACAACGATGTTGATGTTTCCCTTACTTTTTGTTGGCACCCTGTGACACACACGTCGACATCACGGACAGTTATGGCCTCACCAAGAATTCGGCCAATTGTTTCAAGTACCTGGTGTAGATTTTCGTTTTCTGTTTTCACAGTTCCTTTGATTTCAATGTTTCGGTTTCTGGTGTACTGCTCAGATTTGAGACGGTTTGCTTTACATTCGACCAGGTAGTTTTCTAGAGTAAAAACTGCTTTCCGAAGGCCTTCGTTCTTTTTTTTCAGGTGTTTGTTCTCGGCTAGGGTTACGTCAAGTTGACGATTTGCTTCGTCGAGGCCCTTGCTCATGACGTCCAAGCTCGCCTTTATTTCGCCCAGTTCCGTGCGCAAGCGTCTCTCCTCCGATCGGACATTACGCTCTACGGCCTTCGTGAAGTTTTTCACTTCTGGTTTCAACTCTTCTCTTAACTCTTTGAACAGTTTTGCCAGATCCTTAGGCATAGTCAAAGCTTTGTCGGTTTAAAAAACACAATGGCTAAAAGAAACTGGTGCGGGGCAGCAGCGACAGCAACAAGGGCAACGGAACCAACTATGTTCTTATTACGCTTCCCTTCACTAACCTGGAAAAAATGCAGGAGTGCATTTTAGGTCCATGCGTGCAGCGCTGTCACTGCTGCCAACTGCAAGAAGCGATAGCGTTTCTTAGACTCCCAGGGAGTGTTTTCGAACATACTTGCTGTATTTACGACCTATACTTCACGAGCACTAAATGTCAGCGAACAGTGAAAGACTATCACGGAGGGTTTTTAATCACCGTGGCCCAGGAAAGACAAATTCCGTGTGTATTTCTTTGCCTTAAGATGCGAGCGTGAAACGTTGCGGCTGGGGATTGCTTGTAGGTCACCTGGAGCGAGAAGGTGCCAGTGTCAGTGTTTCAAAGAGTTTATTGACAGATGCTAAAGCCGGATTGAAAATTTCTGCTTTTTGCGAAGAGAGACAGAGTGAGAGAGAGAATTTTTGTACGAAGATAGTTCCTACGGAAGAAATGGTTGAGCTTTAGTGAAAGTGGGTAAACAGACGTTAGGGATATAAGCGTGGAACCTGAAGTCTAGGGCTCCAGATGCAGCAGCTCCTCCCCTAGCCCTCTTCCGTAGCCACATGCACTACTACTTATGTCGTAATCAATAGCAGCGCATGTGGCTTGCTCTTCGGGTGGTGTGTGCGCAGGCGCGCCTCTGGTGTAACGACGTTTATATGCTGAGAAGTGTTTCGAAATAAACTAGTTGGTAGTGAGCGCTCGTCCAGGCTACTGTGTTTCTTAGTACTCGTCTTTTGCGCTATCTTTATTTTTTAAGGATTTCTTTCATCCATCGTTATTTATTAAAGTTCGTTTTCCTGACCTTAACTATTCGCGTCGCAGTTTTCTTGAATTCTTCGGGCAAGGTTACGAACTTTTCGTACATGTTACCGGGAGACAGTGGCGTAGCCAAGAGGGGGTTTGGGTGGTTCTAACTCCTCCCCCGAAATTTTTCCTGCACCCCCCTCTCCTCACTCCGTAGTTTTTAACCAACCATATTCTGCACACAGCGCCACGCATAGTGTCTCTTTTTCACCAAATTGACTAACTTCCCAGGCGACTACGGTAAGATCTCGATCAAGGTTTGGGTTCTAGTCGCTGTTGTGATCGGGCGGTTCATCACGGCCACTGTCAACCAAGCGAGCGCCCTAACTGTCCGTTTCGTGCTGAAACACAGTAGTCTGTAGCATTTATGTACGCGGGGCCATGCCCTTACGCATGTTTACTTGGTGCACTGCGGGCAACAATATGCTAACTTATTTCGAGCATCGACGCACGCCCGAAGGTCATACTGGCTCGGAACAACTGCCCAATGCTCCGTTTTCTGGTGGACCAACGATCTTCCCAACATAATTTCCATTTCCCGTGTCGCTAACGAAAACTAAAAACTTTGTATGCGTCCTATACATTCCCGCCCATGCGGTTTTATCATTTAGCTTTAAAACCGACAGTGTGTACTCGGCTGAACAAAGCAGCGCACGCGTCCGCGAAAAAGTGTGTTGGTTCATTAATGTTTCAAACTAGAATGGTAGGACCTCAGCATAATTATTTCCTCAGATCTCACGACAAAATTCAAACGCGTAAGATTTTGCTAAACGTGCGTAGAACATGACCAACCGCAACAGTATGATCAGACAGCGCCATCTTCGCATTGTTATTTGTTCTTGCTAAATTTAACGTTCTATATAGCATTGAATAGTGAAATTTGCAGTGACTTCCTGTACCTTACGCAGGAGTGGTACCTACAACTAAAGGGGATAGCCGTCCCAGAAAAGGTACTGGATAGCACCCCTCTTCAGGCAGACAATAGGGCATTTATGCACGAAGCATTCAAAACTTGACAGAGAATAATGCAAGCATTTTAAAACACCAATGGGAGCTCATTACAGCAGAGTGGGCACTTGGGCTGTACCGAAATGTTAACAAAATTGACGTTGTTACAAAGCACCAGCTACTCATGTCCGCCAAGCTTCCTTAGAAGCTACATCACAGACTGCATCACAGAATTAAAAGAGAGCGAAAATGTCAATTGACATGGCTTGACAATACCGGTTCCGGAATTTTTCCGCTTTGTGTGAGGGCTAATCCTACCATGTCCGTGCAATCTTCGCCTTTAACAGCGCAGTTCTTGGGCGTGATGCCTGTATTTAGGTTTGGTATTTGCTGAAATTATTGGTATTGATATAACACTGCTTGTATGCATAATTCATAGCCTGTCGTTTCTTTTGAGATCAGGCCAGGGCTACACATAACGTGAGTGCATAGGTTCGATGTAGGCCGCACAAAATGAGCTCCATAGGCCTTACACTGGAAGCTGCTGTACGGGCGTAAAATGCTCATCAGGAAAAAACATTGGCTGCATTTTGGACAACAGCAACTAAATAAAAAAACTCATTCTTACGGCCTAGCCCTTTTATTGCGGATGTCAGACTCGTCGTACCACACACGTTGAAATAAAGGAAATAATCACATGAAACTATGGTCATCTAATACAATGTCCGCACAAAGTGCCCGTGCGTGCAGTATGCGTCCCGTATCACGGGTGCAGATTTGCACCATGTGGCCTGCGGATTTTTTTCCCGTTTACAACTTCACCTGGCACTAAAAGATCATCATAATCAACACCAATATCATGAGCGAGACCTTCCACAGTCCATTTGAAGACAAAATACAATCTTGTTGAGTTTGAAAGAACTAGCCTTCGGTGACTTACTCAGCTCCATTACACTCACAAAAGACGTTTTTCAACCGAAGCAATGCAACACATAAAAAACGTTTACAAATTTCACGCTGCAGTGACGTAATATCAGCAGGAGTGATGTAGTTTAGGCCAGAACTAAGACGTAGTTATGAGTGTGTTAGCAGCACGTTAAAATTCACGTGATAACATCCATTCAACTAGATGCCCTTCAACAAACGCGCGATCATGTTTGTGCCGGTGGTTTAGGTAGTTGGGCGCCAATCGTACCAACAGGATTCTGTGACCTCATAGAGAAATTCCCGGAAAGTGGCTGGGGATTCGCCACTCCTTCTTAGGTTTTCTTTAACAGCTCGATTGTTCCTTTCAAACTTGCGATAAGATTGGTATCATTGCTATCCGGACAATAGAGTCTATTTATGAACCAAACATGTATTTTGTCTTCCTATCCTTTAGGTACGCTTGCAAACATCGTTGGATAAACCACGGATATAGTTGTTTGCGACTATGCGCACATGTGAAGAATTCGATGAGAATGAGCACGCAACAAAATAATGGTCTGCAAGTTTGGTTTCAATTACAGCAGCGAGGGTTTGAAAGTCATGAATACGTTTGTTGATGTGGTTTAAGCAAGACATCACGAGCTTACTGAACAAAAATTATACACGGGTAGCTTTGGAAATTGCAGTCTAGACCCCATTTTGAAAACACATTTGTATAGTCCCCAGTTAGTGGCAAATGGAGACGTCATGCTTCAGTATTTATGTCCTCTGTCATGCATATGTTGTCACCAGAGAATACGGAACATATGTTGTCACCACAAAACAGGGAAGAAATGGTCATTTTAGGTTTTTTCAGAAATATGCGCCCCATGCAGCAAGGTGGCCGGTACACCGCTTAAACACAAGAGATGATAATGGAGAACATAACCGCAATGCGACAACGGCAGCTTGAGTGAAAGAAAGATTAGTATTTGCGAAACCAACCATGTGTTTTTGAAAAAGACAGCTACGGCTCCCCATTTTCAAATGGGGCGTAAGTAAGAGTAAACTTGATAACCAGGAAGTGTGGCAAAGGGTGTCAGAATGAACATTTATCTCCGTTAACATAGAAAGTCCTATACGAAGAATGTAAACCCAAAAGCTCGTCCCAGTAGTTTATTAGGCTTGGAATATTGACGTGGCAAAGTTGTACCGGACTACAATTATAGCTATAGAACTCTTTGACGGCAGAAAAGGGTTTATAAACTAGTAGGTGGACTTTTTTTGTTTTTATACAGTGAAGTCAAGGTTTACTTTAAAATCGATATGAATGATGTGCCATCCTTCTTCTTTCTTAGCGAGCACTCTGCCCTTCCCAGTGCACACAAACTTTTCTTTACCTTTAAGCTGAGGCAAGTGGTACAAGCTCGCAATTAGCGCGAGTCAGCTTCTCGTTGATGTAAAAGTGAGGGAACGTATCCTCTTCGCCAGCTGAGGAAGCTTTGTGAGCGTGTATGCCCACCCAGTGTTCTTATGTGCGGACTTTGTACACTTGCACAAGCTGGGCAGAATTTTGTTAGCACCACTAGGCAGACGGTGAACAGCTGCGATATCAGTTTCACTGAAGTCATTCAGGTGAAGTTTCAGATGTACCTCGCACACAACAGAAGACTTTCGGCTGGAAAGTGAGCCCATGAATTTCGAAGTTGCATCTACGGGTGTACAGTTCTAACTGATTAGGTTCGGTGGCGTGCCGTTCCAAAGATTCTGCGTTGTCGACTATAGTAGCCACTGACTCTGCCGGTTCTTTCACTAGTCCGATGTCTGCTTTGTTAGAATTCCCAGTGGCAACTACGGTGTCATAATTCGCGGACAGATGTTCGATCAATGCCGGTATTTCTACATCAGCAGTCTTGAGCGACAACAAATCTTTCAGTTTTGTTGTGAGTCGTTCTACAGTGGACCTGAGGCTATGAAGCCTCTCATTCACAGCCGAGAACTGCTGTGCATAAGAGCTGTCACCTGAAAGCGTGGCTGCGTCCGCACTAGCCCCCGAATCCGACCCTACATGGCTGGCAACACCCCGTTTTTTATTTAACTGTGCTGGTTTTGGAGGACTATGACTCTGAAACCGACGAGCACGCCTTTCTAAGGTGAAAGCTTGATACTTTTGAACGGTATCAGTAGGCGCAAATAAAATTTAGGCCTCATCTTGGTATTGAGGATGGTTTGGAACACCTTTTATCTATGGTTTTGGTGTGACGCCGTTCTCGCCGTGTGAGGACTGTGCCAGCTATAGATATAGGCAACGCGTATGAAAATGTTACTCACACTGCAACCTTGCAGATACCAAGTTGTCTACGACTTCCATACAAAGTGTGTCTGTGTCCAGCACATCCTACAACACCACTCTTTCACCGAACGCATGAACGGTAGGAGTTTCGGCTTCATGACACCAATGCGCGACTTGCTACAAGGATCTGTTTGGTCTCCGCTACTTTTTCACATCGTATTGATACCGCTAGTCTCGCACCTCGCCAGAATTAAAGACCAGTATTTCCTCATGGACGCGGACGACATTCCTCCAGCCTCCAGCAAGCATTAAGAAACTGCCAGAAATAGTGTAACTCAGTGGGCCTCACCTTCCCTAAAGAGAAGACTGCTCCTCTTCCAGTCGCCAACGTTTGGGACCGTCGCTCCCTTGCAGTATCGCCGATCGCCCTGCAGCTGAATAGTACCGCTATTCCCATTGTCGGACACCTTCGGGTTCTGGGCTCAGGTTTGGGCTCAGACTTTCGCCTCAGGGTCGGCAGCTCAGTGGCTACGATCTGCTCGACAGAAACTCGGAAAACTGCTACACCTTGTTTGCCGCATCTTTGAGAACTCTGGCGGGGCCTGCTGGACCACGGCCGGTCCCCTAGTGCGTTCTGTACTACAACCAACGCTCGTGTACCAGGCACAGCTCCATCACAAGATGCAAGTGGACTGGGATTGGCTTGAGGCAATTAATAGGGCCGCCATACGCACCATCACTGGACTCCCCAGCTTAACGCCAATTCCACAGCCAGCAGCAGAAGTCAAGTTAAATACGCTCGATGAAATCATTCATGAGCATCGTTCCATCGCCCTGCTGAAATGTGGTCTAGTTCCAGAGGCGGCAGCTCTCGCCGCGTACATGGGCCAGCCACCCAAGACGATGCCAGCCTTTCCTGCCTCTATACCACCCTGGTTCTACCACAAGCTGATGGACAACTAGCCTCTGACACGGCTCAATGTCGGTACCTCTGGCCTACATCAGCTGCCGGACACCCTAGTACGCGTCCCTGACAAGGCGCCTGCGACGCAAACGGTTTTTCATGCTTTCGAGGACGCCGGCGCATACGATTGCATCGTCACCACAGCCTTCACGTGTCTGTCGTACCCTGCCTTGAACCAAAGCTGCGTGTACGAGTCCCTCCATGCTCTAACTAGCCTGCTAAAAGAACTTACTCCCATTCGGGATGGTTTGCAGGCATCGACAGTGACTAGTGGTGTGAAGCTGGAAATTTTCAGACTCAACGGCAGCGTTTCAGGATTTACGCCGCGTTACGCGGTGTACAAGCCTAGCTGCATGCATTCACGTGATCATGGAGACCTTCCCACGCCTTGTCCGTGTGTTGTAGACTCGCCAGGACATGCCTCCTGCCCAGACTGTGGCAGATCGTGCCTGCCACCGAAGAGACCTCCCACGGCCACAACCACTTTTTCAGGATCTACCGTAGAAATATTGTTGGTAGAAAAAGAGAACTTTTGCCGCGCCGCGCGTGCTTTAATTGCACCACGTGGAACTGACCTACCCAGTGGGCTCGTTCTTGGGGGGAGGTCTTGCTGAGGAGGCTTAGAGTTCGCGCGGCGTTATCCCTAGCAATTACTCACTCTTGGCCGGCCCGATATCACGTCCCGTTTGGGGACACCTGCCCTTTCTGAGTAACTCCTGCCCCATGAGCTGATGTTAAACACCTGCTGTGCACTTGCTGAGGTCCCAGGGACGCCCGAATTCATCATCTTCGAGGTAGAAGGATCCATCCAGGGAGACCCCCCGCATCTTTAGTGTTCGATATGGGGACCCCAGACCGGTCTCTCTTTGGGTTTCTCCGTAAAACTTGTGCAATGTTGTACCTTTAAAACTTCCTTTTATGCCGTAGGGCAATCTCTTGCGAAAAAAATAAATTTTCGCCACATTTACAACTTGTCAAACACTTCCAGTGAGCGGGTACCAGTTGAGAGCATATTGCAGACGACGACATTGCAGTGCAGTCCGCGGCGAACGTACAAGAAATGAAAGCAAGTTGGTGGCGTAACTATCTCCCCTGCCAGCAGCAAACTCAATGGCCAGCGCTGAATACTGGCTTTCCGCTGACTGCAGAGGTGCATGGGGTGCACCCCATGCACCCCAGTAGGCTAGGCTAGGCCGACCGCCAGGGGACCGCCAGTAGGCTAGGCCGACCGCCAGGGGACAAGGTTGCAGGCTCCATGCACAACGGACATCTGGCGATGACCAACTGGTCCCAGACAGTTAGTGAGTGGCTGGTTAGTCGATGGAGTGCCCGCATATGCGGAAACTGTGCCCATTTAGGAAAGGACGATGTGGCTACGTGGATGCAGCCAAACTTGACAACGTTGACGCATGTCTGCTACATGAAGAGCCTGCCTACAGCGAAATCAATGGTCAGCACTAAATACTGGCATGCCGCTGATAACGATGATAACTTTGTTAATCAGTTTGAAGGCGCAATCGCACGCTTGGAATGCCCAATCTGCCCCAATTAAGGGTAGAGGAAGGGGCCAATGCAAACACAGCACAATGCTCCATGCGCCATGCTTTGGGGCCACGGGGCAGAAATGTTTATTCATGACACGCATTGTCACGAAGCCAAAGATAAGGCAGTTTGCTTGAAGGAACAAGAAGTCTATTAGAGCGAACTTGTGCTCCCCTAGCGACTCAAAAAATACACATACCACGAAGCAGCAGTCAACAAAGTGACGTGCGCAGGCGAGCGTCGTTCAATCGAATGGCACAGCGTCAGCTCTTCGGGTTTTTGTTTCGGCGCGAGTGTTTCTCGAACCTTCGAATTCAATCGCGAACACTGTAGATTAAGGAAGGTTATTCTAGGCTAGTGACTTTAGGGCGAAACACTCTCTCTATCAAATGAGACAACCAGTTCTGCACAAAAAATAAAGAATGGAACAAACGCTTCACTTGGCACAAAGATAACAAAGCCCGCCACTACCGGGTGCAAAATACAAAACATTATCAAACACATCCAATACATGGTTGGTGCCATTACCCACCCTCTAAGAGTGCATCGACCCGATGCTAAAGTAAAACGACTGTCCGAACAAACAGATAGAAAAAGTACTACATCTTCTGTAGTAAGATCTTTGGGGAACCACGTTGACGAATTCGGCCCGCATGCGGCGCGCGGTCGTGATGTTCCGTAATCACCATACGGGATCACCTCGTAGGTAAGTTGGCCAACGCGTCATAGAACCCAGTAAGGTTCGGAATACTGTCGTAGAAGCTTCTCACTAAATTCCCGCTGTCGAATGCGAGTCCAGACCAACATACGATAAACTGGGTGGTACGTGTTGTCTTGGCGTCGGAGGTTGTAGCGTCCCGCATCCACCAGCTGCTGGTCCGTTGTACAGACTCGACGGAGCTTGCAGACCTCCTCCATGCTCTGCAGGTATCCTTGGGCCTTAATGTTGAGGTCATCGTCTTGTACAAGAGGAAGCATGGCGTCCATTATTACAGTAGGCCGTCTTTGTAGACAAGCTCGAATGGTATCATCTGTGTAGTTTCCTGGATACCCGTGTTGTACGGAAACATGACATACGGGAGGACTTCATCCGAAGTGTTATTTTCATCGTCGACGTACATGGACAACCTATCTGCGATCGTCTTGTTCAGACGTTCCGTTAGCCCGTTCATTTGAGGGTGGTACGCCGTCGTTGTTCAGTGATACGTGTTGCTGTAGCGTTAGATACCTTACATAAGGTCCGCAGTAAGTGCCGTTGAGCGGTCCATGATTGGGACTTCAGGGGCTCCATGTCGCAGCACAACTTAGTTAATGAACAACTTCACGACTTCTTGTGCAGTCCTC
Organism: Haemaphysalis longicornis; assembly: GCF_048455015.1. Lineage (NCBI taxonomy): Eukaryota > Metazoa > Arthropoda > Arachnida > Ixodida > Ixodidae > Haemaphysalis > Haemaphysalis longicornis. The sequence continues at coordinate 36,985,797 of NW_027526245.1, forward strand.
CTCGGAAGAGCGGCCGTCTCTGCGATGCGCGTCATGTAGTCTGTCGCTATGCCAATCCACTTCTTCTCGTATTTTAACGTAGGGATCGGCTCCAGAAGGTCTTTTCCAATCTGTTGGAAGGGTTTCAATGGGACAGCGATGGGCTGCAGAAGTCCGGTGGGTCTCGTCGGCGGCATTTTTCGTAGCTGGCAGTCACGGTAGCTCCGAACGTAGTGGGACACATCGGTTGCATTGTGGGGCCAGTAGTACTTCGCTTTGATTATTCCAATAGTGCGAGCTGTGGCGAGATGTCTGGAAGACGGATCGTCACGGCGCGCTTCGAAAATTTTGTCCCGAAGGTTTGCGTGGAGGATAAGAAAATTATTTCTTCTTGTTCCGGGGTTGAAATTTTTGCTTTACGAGGACCGAATTTTTGTGGCTGAATGCTGGTAAATTGCGTTTCAATGCCCTATAAATGGCGACGTTGCGTCCTTTGAGGTAGTCGTTCATAACGCCAAACTCGGGGTCCGCACGCTGCTAGGCAGCTACGTCGCTCTTAGTCGCAACTCCGAAGAACACGCTTTCTTCATCGGCGTCTTTTGGTGGTCGGTCGACGGGGGCGCGAGACAGGTAGTCGGCGTCGGATTGTTTCCTGCCGGATGTATGGATAATTGTAACGTTGAATTCTTGCAGGCGTGACCTCCAACGCCCAAGACGGCCAGAGGGGTCCTTCAAACTGGCGAGCGAACACAGCGCAACGGGATCACTCGTGAGCTCCGGCTCAAGGCGGCGGCAGCCCTGATTAGACGAGGCTCCGGGAGCATGGCCCCAGCTCAGCGGCGAGAGCGACGCAGCGGGTCTACGAGCTGCCGCATCAGCAACACTGCGACCCGGCCGAACCCGGAGTGAGCACACGTGCACCCTGATTTGTTTTGCCTAGGTTCACCATGGCCACGGATAGAGCCATTGTGTTCGAAATTGAGGAGTTGAGAGCTGAGTTAGCTCTCAAAAATACTCAGCACGCTTTATAGAAAGCAAGGGTATCGGGTAGCCGGAGCAGCTGTAGCCTGTCAGAATGGACGAGCGAGGATCTTAGCGCTCTATTACATCTAGGAAGACCGGAGATTGCTTACGAGAAAGCGAGGCTTCATAGGATTGGTAAACTCGAAAAGGATACCGGAGGTTTCACAGTGTTCGTTCCCTCGTGGCGCTTCAAACGCCACAGAATGAGAGTGGGAAAGTGGTTGAGTTGGCCGAAGTCATTCCCGTTGTTGAACAACCCGTTAGCGTCCCACTTCGACAGATGAGATCACAGGATATCGCAAGACAGGTGTCCCAGCTTGTGAAATTCTTTCTGTGGAGGTGGACAATGTACAACTGTCTGTTGCCGAGGAAGCTCAAGCAAGTGTGGAGAGTGGCACCGCCCCATGCGCCAACATAGATTCAGCAGATGACCACGAGGAGCTTCTCGTAAACAAGGTTCTGCAGGGTTCGAGCGAAGATGTAGAAAGCATTGTCATCTCAGAGGAGGCAAAGGTAGCGCAGGGGTCATGTAAGCGCAGCTGAACGGTGCACCTACTTGAGCTTGCGTGCGGGAAGCATGAATGCGCAGGCAGCCCGCGGAGTCTTGAGCGTAGGTCAATTGCGACGGGCCCGAGAGTGCGGAAGGCGGCAGCACACTCTTAATCGGGTTCCATATAAGTTCCAGTTAAAAAGGGTGATCCACATATTTTATGTGGATCCGAACGAAAAAATAACTGGAACGTGGGATATAGGTGGATTTTATTTGGAACCATCAACTTGTTTTCTTTATGTTTGTGGTTTTTATCTGGAACCGAAAAAAAGGGGTCATGCCATGTAGGCGGTTCCGGTTACTGTTCCACTTATGTTCCAGTAAACGGTTGTGGAGAGTGCGTTTGTATAATTTTTGCTCGTGTCTGGTTCCACATAACTCGTGCACGGCAGTGAAGTATGCACTCTTTCATGCATCAACTGGAACAATGAACCGCATATATATTCGGTGCTTCTTGACCGAAGATGCACTTGCGTGTTTAATATACACGCGCACACCGCATATTATAATGAACTTCGCCGACATCTATGAAACTGCCTTGCAGCAGTTAACTTTCATAATACGGCTAAGGTGTAGTTTTATTGATGTCGTTTGACAGAAAACGAAATCGCACTTCTTTGCCAACGCCGTACAAAGCATTAAAAATGTCGAGAGGAGGCTATCTTAGGGAAAAGAAGAAATTGCAGGAACCGATTTTCAGGTGTTCTGTGGCCCTCAAACCGCTTTCGTGAACATCTTATTTTTCTAGTTTGAGGCGTGAAGTACAAAATTACCAGTGACTTGAATTTGAGAAGGACTAAACGTCTTCCCTTTCCTCATTTGCCGTTTGGGCGAAGCCATAGCTGCTATACCCTTACAAAAATGGTTATTGAGATTGAATTTAAAGTAAATTGACTTTACTCAGTACATTGTGTTGACAGTCAATTGATTTTGAATAGAAATTTTGTATTGAGTTCTCGTTGAAAATTGGCCGCCGCGTTTCAATTGAAACTCAACGCTGAGTTTTACTTGAAAGTCTATTGACTATAGTCAACATGTCTGTTGATTTCCAATTGACTATCTGTTGACTCTCAATACACTTTTCCTGTTGAGTTCCTGTTGTGACGTGTCAATTGAAAGTCTATTGAGAAAAGTCTGTTGAGTTCCAGTTGAGTCTGTGTTGACTCTCTATTCATTCTCTTGAGTTCCTGTTGAGAAATGTCAAATGAAAACCTACTGAGCATATTCAAGACAGCCCGTTTGATTTCCTGTTAGTTGTTTGTGAAGTTATTTCAACAATTGCATAGTAAAGTTCAGTTAACTGTACTAAATATATACTAAGTCTGCTTCAATATTGCAAAAACATTCTAAAAACTGTCGTCAAAATGTGCAATAAGCAGACGAAATAGTGAGGTGTAGCATGGCAAAGCTTGCTTTATTGCTCACGAAAGCATCACGGGAGGGCTGGAGCCTCGCACGGTCCACTTGCCTACTTGACTGTGTAGCCTGCAAAATACAAGAAACAGACTTGTTTGTTTGCACTAGTCAAGTACGAAATGATGATTGCATCCCTTCTCATTAAGCATGCTGGTTTAAGTACCTGGCTATTTTAAAAGTTACCTGGCTTGTATGTTTGGAAAGCAGGGAGATAGCAGTTCAACAAATGTATAAGCTTTCCCCAGATTTTAATGCCGTAAGCCAAGCTAGCCGCATCAATTAATTCTAAAATTGGTAGGGAGTGGAATGCCTTTAGTTGAATGCCTTCCGCATGAAGGCGCCTGAAATCTACAGGAACGACTATGTTTCAACGCGGCAGGGAGCCAAAAAATCACCCGCATGGGTCCGTAATCGTGTCTTCCACATTTTTCAGGCCCAAAAGAAATCCAAATAGGCCTATCAAGACTAGTTGAGCCACTACCTGACAGGATAAACCCCAAACCTGTGCAAAAGCATACCTGTCAACCTGTGGATTTTGTTTTTTGAAATTTTAATGCTTGAAATCTCGTAAAACAAAATTAAAAAATTGTCAACTTGCATGAACTTGTTTACAAAACTACCCTTGATTAAAAAAAAACTAGGGTCAGATGGTACTGTAATCTAAAGTTACTACATCAGGATATCATCGCAAATGGCTTTATGAATGGATGAGCGCATAATACTTTGTGCTTACCGACTAGTGAAAAAAAATACATGAACCGTGATGGAAAAAAACGTACCAAAAAGAATGTGACAGGAAAAATACATAACTTAAATTTTGCAGTCTTTTACACTCTTGTAACGCTGAAGTATGGTGTGTGCCTTGCAGTACGTTTACCAAACAAGTAGCACTAAGCAGCAGCTTAAAGGGATCATATGAGACATGGGTATATCCACATTTTTGCCTTCATCATAACAATGCCAGAGGGGTATACCAGTATAACAAGGCCGTCTAATGCCAGTTTATACACAAGGAGAACACGAAACAGTGTTGTTTGGTGAGGGCAAAAACATCAGTTTCTGTAAATGAGAAAAAATTTAAAAGCTTGTATCCCTTTGCTTGGCGAGATTTTCTATACACTAGCAGCACTAAAACAGTATAGTGATACCATGCCGACCAATCATTTGGGTAATTCCTAGAGGCAGAACATCTGTCAAAACAGATTGACTACGTCCTCGCGCAATGCCGTTGTAGCATCAGTCAGTGGCACGTCTGATGCCACATTCAGCCAAAATGTTATTCAGTGATTTTGCTATTACTCACACCACATTCAGCCCAACTTATTCAAAACTGCTCCGAGAAAGGCAGTCAGCAGGTTGTGATCAGAAGCAATGGCAAATTTCAATTTATGCTAGCAAGTCGAGCAAGTGCTTAAGTCAAAACTGGTATTCATCAGTTTGAACGTTTGACGCCTGTGCATGTTCTAGCGCAAGCTGCCTAGCAGCTGTGACAAAAATTGGCAAATGAGAAATTCACGGAAAGATACATGGAGAGAATTGGCACTTAGTGGTAAAAGACTAAAATATGACAACAGTGTGCAGTCTGTTTCAAACTACTACTAACGCAGCAGGTTTTTTTCTGCATTGGTTTTAAAGCCAAAGTGTCTGCTTGCCTTTAGGGTGCCGAGGTAACACATCAGACTTGTGTAAAGATGTTTTGGGTTCAAACCCTACCTTCTGCGGATACATAGTATCTATTTTCCAAAAGCAATCAATGAATTTGTTATATTCTTGGGCATTATTTTTTTAGCTGGAATGAAGTACGGTTTAGGCCACATTTGTCACTGCTCTGCACTCAGGGAACCCTCTTTCTCCAAGCAATCGTTCAAATTAATATGCATATATATTGCTGGCTGCCAGCACTTTAGCTTGCAAGTATATTTTACCGCCATGTCTCCTAACTGGTTGAACACACTATCCTATTTGTGACTGGTAGATCTGCCTCTCAGCCTAGCGCTGTCAGGTGTGCTTCCATGGCGCAGTATTCGTGCATCTGTTATTGATCCGACAGGCACTTGTTCGATTCAACCTCCTTCATTTTTTTTTTCATTTTCGTTAACTTCGTTCGTCAAACATTTTATTTATCTTCATCATGGTGTTTTTTATTTTTTTAACACTTCGTACTAGGTAATTCATGGCTGCTGCTCCGTTCTGTAGCGGCACTGCATCTGGGATTTTATTCATTCGTCAATTGCCTTCAAAGGTTTTGTTAGATCTTTAGCTTAAGATACATACAAATATAGAACACGCGAAAGCAATACAGCAGCGCGGAAGACAGTAAAACACTGATTGATGTCAAAATGTTGTGTGCCGGTACAATAGCCTCCCCCTTCAATTTGTTACACTTACGTACAGTATTTTTGAAAGGCTGAACTGAAATCATGCCCTTTAGGTCGATCTGGAGACGGCGGGAATAAAAACACTGTTCATATACCGACAAATAACCAAGTCGTGAGTATCGCCATTCAGACAGGTCTGCACAACATTTGTCATGATCAAATGTACAGTGTGCGTCAGGCTTGTCCAGGGCAAGCAAACGCACGGCTCCGGAGCGTGCTGGCGACATCTGCTGATAACTGCTGGGTTAGAGATAGCTTGCCATTGCGCGTGCGCGGATCTCGGACAGGGTCGGGCCGGTCGTCATTTCGCATGGGCCACTCTTATTTGCAGACGCCACCACCCACGAGGGGCACTGGTCTTCCCCAGTGCCAGCCATGAGCGGTGACAGGCCAGATAGACGCGCCGTTTGACGCGTTTATCGCAGGCAGTTACGTAATCGCATAAAGCAACGAGCGCCAATCTTCTGAATCTCAAGCGCACCAAACGGAAAGCACGCAACAAGAATTCACTGCAGGGCTTTCGGTCGAACCTGTTGTGCGATTACGCAAGTCCCTGGGGTGATAATGCACCGCGTCAAATTACGCACTGATCTCCGGCGTCACCGCTCACGGCTGTCACGAAGAAAACAAGCACCCGTTGCGGATGGTGATGTCTCCAAATTTTAGAGGCCAAAGCTGAACGACGACCGGCCAGGGCCTGTCCGAGATCCACGCACGCGCAATGGCAAGCTATCTCTAACCCAGCAGCTATCAGCAGATGTCGCCAGCATGCTCCGAAGCCGCGCGCTCGCTTGCCCTTGACAAGCCTGACGCGCACTGCACAGGAGCGCTCGGAAAGAATAAACTAACCTTATAACAACGTCGCTCCCAGCGGCGCTCCCAGCGTGGTGAATTTGACGGATTCCAAAGCGTTGCTAACAGGGAAGGTAACACCTCACTTCGCAAGCTTCTTCACCGTACGATCACAGCGCACAGACACAACACGGACACAAAGGATGTTCACCGGCGGTAGAAAAGCGCATACGATGGCTTTTCCTTCAATAAATTCGAAATATCGCCAGCTGCACTGCAATGTCTGACCTTCGATGCTCGTTGAAAAGATTCGCACACGGCACAAAAATCGTCAACAACACGAGCAAAGCTGTAACTTTGCACAGAACAGTGAGAACGACCGCACAGCGTTGGTGCCCGCACATCCGGGACTGCGAACAAGCGACTTTGGCTTGGCTTCGAGTCGGTTTGCGATGGCTATGCCACGGCTACGCATTCTTGTGAAAAATTGAGCGTGAAAACATTTGACACAAGATATTAAAAAAAAAACCGACGGCGGCTTGTGAGTCCTATGTTAATATTTACGATCATTGTTTATAGAATTATTACCAACCCGTCGAGCAGCAGTAATATTATTTTGCAGATAACCGAACTCCGCCGAGGTCGCGATGTTGGCTGTTAGCGCCACTGGCGGCAGTGGCAACTCATCGTACTAGACATTCGCGGGGAATCTCGGACAGAGTTACTGGATATAGACAGTTGCGAAACTCCCCATAGGCCCCATGTATCGAAAGCCGGTCTTCGGTTGCCCCCCTGCGCCGGGGCAAGCACGGGGAAAGTTGACTAGTCTGTCGTCTGTCGGCAGCACGTTGAAGCAGTACTCAAGTGTTTGCGGCTGCTGCTGTAAGTCATAAAAAGAAAAGCCGCAAAAACACAAGTAAATTTTACGTAATTATTGTGTTTTAATTTAAAAAGCAATCTCTATTTTACAGAAGAATTTTGAATAATAATAGTTTAGCGAAGTTCCGTTTTTATCTCCTAGGTGCCGCGCGCGTCGACTTGCCCCTCAGCTTCCACGGAGTGGGGGGGGGCTAGCGACGCCCGGATTCTGAAGCGGAGTTTCGCAACTGTCTATATTGAGTAACTCTGATCTCGGAGGCCATGTCGCGACAGCGCGGTCACTTTACCTTAGCGTGGGAGGATGCCAGAGGAACCAGAAGAACTGGTTATCGGCGGGTGTGGAGGTGGATGGTACGTCTTTTGTGTCCGGTCGCCCGCGCCCTTCCAAGTTCCCCGCCTCGGCGAATGGCAGCCGAACAGAGAATCCTTCAAAACAGCTTTGAAGTTCGTGGTCTGCTTGCGGGCGCAGGATATTTGCGAGGCGCTTGTGTTTGAGAAACATTCCGCGGACGCGTTGACATCTTTAAAATACTTTTGTTAGCGAGAGAGCGGTTCGGAGTGTAACAAGCGGCACGCCAGCTCACTAATTTGTTCGGTTTCTCTATTTTGTTTTCTTTTTTTGTAGTGACGTGCAGCAGTGACGTGCAACAGCTCGTTCTTTCTTTTTGTGTCCCTGTGCAGTAGAGATGAGTTGCTAATCAGCGCTTCAGTTTGTCTTTCTTCTCTTTTTTCTTCGTTTGTTCGTTTAGTTCGTGTGAGCGGGGGCGCCTTGTGAGTCTCTTCCGCTTACGAGTACAGATTTCTTTTGCCGTGAAAGAACTGTTTTCACCTGTTTTAATAGAACATAGATGCGCGTTTGCTCCTTGCGGGATTCTCTGTATTCCACACGGCAGTTCTACAGTTGTTGTCGTAGACAGTTCACGGTATCCTCAAGGAAAGTTATGTATGCGAGGGATATTGATTTGTTTGACTACGAAATTTAAGGCGCCGACGCTACACTGGCGATAAGGCCCGCAGCAGTGGAGGGCCCCGGATTCACAGCCCGGTCCCGGGGTCTTAACGTGCGCCTAAATCTCGAACACATTGGCGTTTTCGCTTTTTGCCTCCAAGAGAAAAAGCGGTCTCCGCGATGGGGAACTGAACTCGCGTCCTTGGGCTCAGACCACGGCGGGGTGTAGTTCTGGCTACCCTAATGAAGTTCACGAGTGAACGACGATGAGGCCAAGCTTGCGTTCGCTTGATTTGAAGGCTTGTTTTAAAAGTTCGCTGTATACAAAAATTTAATTGTTCTTTTTTCGACGTGTAGTGATTTACACCAACGTTTTGCTATTTTTTTTTCTGAGTATGTATAGGCACATTTTCGTTACTGGAATATTCTTTCGCGTTTGGGTTTGTGAGATAAGTATTCATTTCTGCAAAACAGCGCTGTTATTATCGTGCCTCCACAGAAAAACACTGAATAATCGCACTAGGATGCGATGTCACATATGACTTTTGTAGATGTAGCAGATGAAATGACTTTTTAAATCTACCTCCTTCCCCCCGCCCCCCGTAACACAACGTATCACAGCATTGTATGTGTGAAAAGAGGTAGGAGGAGTTATGACTTTTTTTTGTTTTTTTGTCCCCAGAACTGGGACCCGAGATGTGTAGCCCCCCCCCCCCCCCCCCCCTTCCGCCTTTCTCTTTTTTCCCGGCCGAGATATGCATGCTTCATGATTCCGCACCAACGTTCCCGGAAGACTGACTTCGAATATCTCCACTGCCGCTAAAGCGCCCCAAAGCGGAACCTTAGCAGTACTGGAGATTGCTCACCCATTATGTCAATGTGTGCTAAGGTATAAAGAAGAAAATAAGCTGCTATAGCAAGGAAACGTTTCCGCGGGAGTCACGTGCCAGAAGAGATGAGTCACTGGAGTTTTGTCAATGTTTATTTCCTCCATTGTTTTGTGCAAACCATGTTGCGGCAGTATTTGAGGAAATGCACTCAAAAATTGTCCAATACAATTGATTTCCCCACTTAGCAGGTATAATTATTATTTGTGCAAAGATATGCTGCTGGTAAAGGCTACTGGATTACCCTACGGAGTTTCATCAGTGTTGAAAATTAAGCGCGAACCATAAAACATGGAAAAGAAAGAAGGACACCGGTATAATTTTCAACAATGTATGTTCACCAGCTAGTTCGACTCTCAATCCTACTTAGTTTTGTCAGTAGAAACTCTATTGAGTTTCATTTAAAGGAAGTCATTTGACATTCTGTTGAGGTTTGTCTATTGAAACCTTGTTGACTTTTTATTGACTGCACTCAATAGAAATGTCAATGTAGAATAAAAAAAGCATAAAAGTAACCTAGTAGTCTTAATTCCGTAGACACAGTGGGCAGCGCTGAAAAAAATAACCCTTCAAAGTGTATGTTTGAGCCTGATGAGTTTTGTCCATTGGTTCTCCAAAGAGTTTCAATTGACTGGTGTCAATTGGTTTTGTGTTGCTTTTTCTCAATAAAAATCCTTTTGAGTTTCTACTGACACATCTCAATAGCCAATTGAGTTTGAATTAAGTTTCTGTTGATTCAATAAAAACTCAACAGGAAAAGAATTGAAACTCAGAATCCATTTTTGTAAGGGTAGTGCTGAATAATTCGTCGTGGTTTTGTGAGCACCTTCATAACGAAATACTTGTTGAGGCTATTGCATGTTATGCATCTGGTTTACAAGCTTCGCAGGAACGGCAGTTTTTCTTCAACGCTCAGTCATCATATCGCTGTGGTGTAGTACGCGCTCAATGGTACTTAGTCCACGTTACTTATGTTGTGATGGGGTACATACGTAATGGTAACCGACTGCGTTACATTTTACACCGCACACATCATGCTACGCATGCAGTTATATGCTTAGAAGTTAGTTTTTGTATTTTGTCTCGTCTCGGCTATTATTTTCACAAGCAAAAACGAAAGCCTCTTTGCAGGAGGAGAACGACACAGAACCTGGAGAACTGAGTCTACACCGCGGCATCTGCCTTACATTCTATATATTTATACTGAAATGTCATTCTTATTTCAAATTATGCATTGCAGTATCGCCATAATTCGCAGTGTTAACCTAATGTTGTTACTTGCCATAGTAATTCAAGTTCACCGAATGACCTGCCTTCTGCTGGTCCCCGCGTTGCTGATTTCCTGCACTATTGGTGTTCATGAAGAAACACTGCTGAAAATTGGGCAGATGTATTATTACTCGCTAATTAGCTGTGTCACACTGGATTCACTATAAGGAAGTAGTTTTGTATTACGTGGGTATCAAAGAGCGTCGCAGTATATATTATTGGTATTGGAAAGGCTTGTTGTCAAGAGAACGCAGTCAATAAAGAAGCGTCGTGTTGTTTTCACTGCAAACAACGAAGTAAAGCTGTCATCAAAGTTTCTGCACACTAACCGCACGCGCTCACGGCCCGCTGCGAGAAACAACTTTAGCCCAACTAACGTGTTAAATTGGCTAATATCTGAGCTCTTTGTTCCAGCCTCAGAGCCGCGTAGACGTCCGCTTAGAGGCCTACTCCCATTTTCAGAAGCAAATAAAAGCGATCAGGGGTGCCGAGTTTGTGATCTCTTCCGCGGACTGGTCACTGGCCAGGGCGTGCATCGCCCAAGCCACGGAGGAAGAAAAAGTTGACCGAAACCATTACGAAACAACCGCCACTTCAGTGCGGCGGCATGCCGTGCTCATGCGGTGACAGCGGCAAGGCAGCGCCTCTTGCGTTGATGCGTGGTATAGTGGGACGGGAACGGGTACAACGACGATGAGGGAAAAACGGGACTGCGGGAACACTTTTAAAGGAGCCATGAAGAGAAAACACAAGTTTGGTTCATTCGAAATATTGCCTCGTTAGAACCATAACGACACCACTTATAACGAAAACTTCGCTCAAATAAGCTACATAATTAGGAAAAAAGGAAATGACCATGCGACCCACCAGCTCATTTTCCGCAACAGAACCTGTGATGTCACTTGGGAATGCTCTGCGATTGGCGGAGGCCGGCAAAAGCAAACGCATGTTAGGCAGGGCTTACAGCTTGCATAGCGAGCTAAATGCCCGTGAAACATACTGCACATTCTTTTTATGACAAAGAACGGTGGAGTAAACGGTTGAAGGTCCGAACGAACTCGCAAGCGTGTGCGCCAATGCGTACGAAACTAGCGCGCCAGCCGAGCTCGACATCTCGCCGTCGCGCAGACGAATTTCCGGGTTCGAGGCTCTTCGGGGCCAACGAACCGTTCCAGCACGCACAGCCGCGACCTTGCTTCGTATCGTAATCCCTTCACAGGAGGTTGGCCGTCATATCGCCAACCAGCAAAGGTAAAAATAGAAACGAGGGGAGTAAGGAACAGCAAGAAGCGACGAGATAGTGCCAGTCGTCGCGTAAGTTTCGAATGGTGTTGGCTTGCTGCTGTCGTTACGAGCTCGTTTCCAGTTTACAACCACTGAAAACTTCAGTTTGTTCAGTTACGGCAGGGACCCGTACGTTAGCTCACTCCTGGGACATGCTGGCGCTCGTCGCCGACTTCGTCAAATCGCTCTGACCTTGGGGAAAAAAATGCTGTAAACACCGCGCATTGACGCTCGTATCTTTCTGGTTGAAGCAGAGAGCTCGCGCGAACGGCTTTCCATACACGACACCGGCCAACTGGCATAAGTGATACTGCTACTGAAGTTGAACTATTATTAACCGTAATCAAAATACGGCACATACGTACCAGTGTATATTCGTCCGTCGCGACGGGGCTGACGAGGCAGCGGTGCCGACGGCTGGGCGTTCGTCTGTTGTGGCTATCGCGGAATGGTCGCTTTCCCGTCCACCGCGTATCCCACAACTCTTGCCGCTCGTGCACTTAGAAGCATTGAGCGTTTTTGTGGTGTGAGGTTGTTAAATGCAAGCCCGAGCTCCTCGGCGAGAGTTTTGTTCTCCGGATCAGGCGATTCCATGACTAGGGCAGCGGGTGCACTAGGTTTTACTAGTATTTTTAAAATGGCCGCCGTCTTGATCGACTCCCGCGTGTGGGTGCTATATGGAGTCGACATACTAAGTATCTGTTTCATGGACCGGCTCTATGACGCCATTGTACACGTCACGGAATGTTCAATTTTAGTGGGAGATTTAAAATTTTGGCCTAAATTGCCTTATTTCTCAGTGAATAAAGCATCATTTGCTTCCGGGAAAGCGCTTGGGGTACTATGAAACACCTAATCTTTCGAAGAAAACAAACTTTTGTTTTCTCTTCATGGCTCCTTTAACGACCGCAGCGCCCATACGTCCCAACGTTTACGCAAGCTAGTTTTTGTTCTTCCGCTGCTAGTGGCGTTCCATAGCGGTTTTCTCGAGGAATACATGGAGCGTTTATGCGACGAATAGTCGACGAACTTCGCCCGGTGGCGTCCGCTGGACGCCAGGCGGCGCAAAAACATCGTCCGCCGCCGATCTAGCCGGGGCAGGAAAAGTTCGTCGCCGTCGACGCCAGCGGCAAAGCGTTGCCAAACATGGCGGCGCCCTCTCCGCCCGCTTCACAGCGATAACAGCTTCGTCGCTAATCCCTCAATGCGATATCGTGTTCTAAACCGTTTACTTCGAATTAAATTTGTCCACTCTTGCCCTCACATCAATTTTCAAGCGACAAATAGCCTTCTTTTTTCAGATAGAAGGGCGTTTTTCTAGCTGTTAAGCCTGACGCAGTAGCGTTTGTCGTCGTCATAGCAACGGTCGTCGTCATAGCAAACACAACAAAAACATTAAAAACGCCTTCTACACAACATTCTACGCCTTTCTAGAGGGTTTTGCAACTAAAAAGCAATAATAATAGTCTTGACGGCTTTTTTTGCTTCTCCTGTGTTTCACTTCACTGTATTTGCCTCGTCTAGCCACACTGACAGCAGTGCAGCGGCGAGGTGGCGGCGGCCGCCGTACTTTGCTACATGTAGCCACGGCCTCCGCGATCGGCGTCCGGCGGCGCGCCGTTGCTCCGGCCGTCCCATTCGGCGCGTCCCCCAGCAAAAACATGTAATTTGGCTAACGCCGGAACGCGCCGCGAGATGGCGGTGTTAGCCGATGGTTAGGAAGCTTGCGCCGGCTCCCCTGGACGGCTTTCCGGAGCCCTTGTTGCTGCGTGTCTTCGCTGCTCGGATTACGCAGATCTGTGCTGCAGCTTTATTGTTGTTGAGCTGACCAACCGAACGACCAGGTCATGAAGTCCGCTTAAGGGGCTTCGAGGAACAGCACTGAAACCCAGGTATGTCACTGTGCAGTGAAAAGTTGATCGCGCTTTTATCGGTGCAGGACATTTCAGTGCGGGGACACTTGGAGACGATAACTTTTCGGCGACCGAATTATCGGCTGCTTGCCTGCTGGAACAGTCGTTATATTTTTATTTCCGGGTAGGGTGGGTTATGGACAGCAATTGAGCGCAGTGATTGTATTTTTATATAGGTGCAATGTTTGATCGGGTTTCAATTGGGAACCACTTGCTTCCCAGTTGAAACCAATAGCAAACCACTTGGCTATTTCCACCAGAGTTTTTCCAGTTATTTTTAAAAATTGAACCTTTGTATATTTTGTGTTTGAAGCCTCGTTCACAGAACACGTGTTATGCAGCCTATTGGTTATATGGTTTTACACATGCTTTTTTAAATTTACGACGAGATTGTTTTTTGTATTCGTTGTTTGCGGCATGCAGCTATTTGCGGCGCGTTGTAATTAATTCGAAGAATTCGCGCATGTCAGCAGCTCTAAAGGCTGGCCTGAATGTTACACTGCTGAAATGGCGTGCAATATTGTCAGGCTTTCGGCGCTCCAGCCTGCGAGCAACGAGTCTATGTGATCTAAAAAAACGACAGCGACGGGCTGAGGAAAAGCTTCGCTTTCCACCTATCCCGAATAGCATTCATTGAAGCGCCGCATCCGACTTTAATTAAAGGATTCAATGCAACTGGCGTTGGTGCAATATATGGAATTTTTTTGCCGAAATCTCGGCATAAACCACCGTTTGACTTCTACACTTTTTTTTTCAGCCACTGCTTTCCAATGTTGGTGCAACTGTCACGGGCAAGGCCGCGTACCGCAAAAAACTGGTGTCGAAGCCCCTGCATCGCAAAGTGCTTCGTGTGTGAAATGTTCCGTTTGTGAAGACATGCAGATGCCTTGAAATATAAGTGTACATTTGTGAATATAAGTGCAATATAGTTTGTAAATCAATAAATAAATGATGTAAATAAATTAAATGTAAATAAATTATGCAGCTTCTGGACGAGTATTCACTACACATTTGGTTTCCAACTTTTAGTGTGTACATAAGAGGCTATGTCCACAGCAAACATAGAAACTGTCATCATTGCTTAGCTCATAGATGTGTTTTGAAATCAGTACTTGAACATTTAAATGTCTCCGGTACTCAATCCAAAATCGGAAATATGGGCTTGCCTGTGGCCACTGAAATACGTTTAAGAATACGATGAAATCGGAGTGCACCTAAGTTTTTTATTTTTGTTGCGACGGAAATTGAAACCGTAACTTGCTTAACGTTGCGCATGTGTAGAGCAGATTGCCGCATCCTTGAGGCTATCGCGCAACGTAATCCACCTTAAACGCGTTAATTCTAAAAATAAGACGGTTGCTTCCGCCAAACAAGAAATAATTCGAAGGCTAGATAAGAGTACAGCCATCCATCGTGGGCATGACGCGATCGCACCCCATTCTCTACTGAACTGCACTATCCATGCAGACTATATAAAATGCGTAGGCCGGGATAAAAAATACCTGACAAATAATGACATTTTAGCGAACCGAACGTTATTTCGACGCCAGAAATTTCCCACCGGTGGTGGCGAATATTGCCCGTGCGTCGAGAGCGAAAAGCAGCACAGCTCATGTTAAACAAGTCGCATAGCTGCAATCGCAGCTAAAACAAATGCATTACCAGGTTCTATGAGTCACTTTGCATTCATAACACCAGCTATGCTTTCTTTTATTGCGATACGAAGCGCGAAAGTTGACGAAAAGCCATTTCGAGGAGCGTTCCAGCATACACGGCGTTCGTTCCAACCATCGGCTGCGCGCGCCGCGGTGCGGCGGAAGAGGCGGCCACGCCCCCTTTTCAACTTACGCTCTCCCCGGGCGATTGGGACGGCCGGAAAAAGGGCGCGCCGCCGGCAGCCGATCGCGGAGGCCGTGATGTAGCGCAGCCCAACGAACATTCGGCGTCGTGACGCGGCTGGTCTTCCGCCGCGCGAACTTCGTCGTGAAAGATCGCTCCCTGTATTCATGCGCCTGATGTTAACCTCCCTGTTCTGTGGATTAACTGTCCGTCAGACTGGCGGGAACGGTTACCAGTTTGGTTGTGGCGTGAAACTGTGGATTTCTTCACTTCTTCGGGCTGTATTTACTGTTCGACGAAGGGAAGGTTTGCCAGGAGGCGCAAAAAAGGTCAGTGCTGCTTATTAATGTTCTGGTGGCGGTTGTTGTTCATTGACTTGTTTATTACTGCGTCCGATAAACGTGCCGCTCCGCTGCCTGTTCGATGCGAGAAACGTTTGCGGCCGTTATGCACATCAAGCTTGTGTGTTTGTGGGTCGGAGTCGGCTTGACATTTCTAACTGCGTACGTTAGCTAGTGCTATTTAGGAAGTTGCTGGTGTGCGCATTTCGCGAGTCTGCATGTCCCCCTATGGTGTGGCGTTGCTTAGTTGCATATTGACGGTTGCTGTACCTGTCACCGGTACTGAATCTTCTCGGGTTAGTCGCACGCCATTGTCTCGCACGCACACACTGCACAACTTGTTTGTCAGAGCGTTTGTCTTTAGACTTATCGGCATTTTCAAACTTTCGTGTTAATTGCGTTGTGTTGGTCTGCTGAGAGCCATAAATTTGCTGTGCTAATCACGCTATTCCGCCTAACGTCAAAGGGACACTGAAGTGATATGTAAACATTGCGGGATTACTAGCGCAAATTGTAGTCCAGAGTTCCCAGGCCATGTTTCGACCACTCTGGGCGCGTTTACGCGATTTCATTTAGTGGAAAAATTAATTCGAAAATCCTGTCCTCCTCTCTTTACGCTCGCCCATTTTCTGTGGCGTTTTCGTGTGACGTCGGGAGGAGCCGAGCTCGCAATTGGCTGCGCTACTGCCACTACTGCACGGCTCCCCGGCCTTCAGACAGAGTCAGTCAGCCCAGCGTTTCGTCCGCCGGCCGCCGACGGGTCGTCACAATTCGTTCGCTCAGTTGAAACGAATCCAGGACACGTTTGTGAATGGAAGAATGTGCCTTTCTTTACTTGGTTAGTTTGTACACTGTATCTAGCTCCATGTCAAGGTCGCGTCACACAAGCGCTGCACAAGCGTACATGCGACGCTTCGCTGACCGATACGCCAGTAGGAAAATATAAGGCCTCTTGAAGGCGGGAGAAGAGTCAGCGAAGTCAATATACGTACTAAGGAAATAAAATCAAATGATATTTTTACCGTACAGCGTAAAACGACGGTGCGGGAAGCACTTTTTTGCGCTGGGCGAACAAGCACAGAGGCCAGCAGCACGACTACGCATCTGCGAACGCTTTTCCGTCTAAGAAATGCAATTGCTAGACTTGAGATATTGTGAAAATTTGGGGGATGCTAACTGCACGAGCGCAAAAGAACAAATAGTCCCCTAAGCTGCTTAGAATGCTAAAAATAAATAAAAGTGTAAACTGGTTATACATTATATACCTTATATTTCCAAGGTCGGCAGCGCGCGCCCGTGGCAGAGTTGTTTGGAGCGCTTGGGATGTCAGCGCAAGTGTTCAGCAAGTCACAAGTTCGAATCCCCGCGGGTACGTGCTTTTTCTTTTTCATAGTTAACTTTTTCGTTTTCCGCCGATGTTTTCTATACTGAGTTCACCTTTTTCTGGGCCGCAACGTTCATTGCTCCACGAACTAGTTCACAGAACGCGCGCAGGCTGGCGCTGGCGCGCTAGCGAGTTCTCGTTGGCGTGCTGTTTCCATAAGCACCGACTGCTTGCGGGAAGTGGGCACAGGCCAGAATCAACAGACCCTTGGCCTGGTGCGAACACGCTTTTTACGATACAGGCATGAGTGAGGCAAGCTCCAAATATAGCGGAAAAGCGCACGGCATTTGAGCGTCTGCGGGGACGCGGAGGGCGTTCATGCACTGGGTAGGCCTCGGCTAGTGAATGCTAAGATTCCAAGCCGTCCCGGGAGGCTTATCTTATGTATTTTACAGCCGACAACATGGCAGAAGCGCGGTACTATGATTACTGAGATATTGAGAATGCCCACCCAACAACGCCATTGCTTGTGTTTTACAGAACCGAAACCGAAACTTAATTGATTGCTAACCTTGGGCATCGTCCAATCACGCTGCCCCTTCGTCCCAACGTCCCAGCCTTAGTTGGTGCGGCCGCCGCAAACCGCGCATGGTAGTTTTTCTTCATTCGCGCTTTGTAAAATAATTACCGATTTTTCAACCGGATAAACGATGAAAAGTGTGCTAATTTGAGCCAGTCTATGCAGTGCAAGCAAAAAAGGGAGCTTGACAAATTCACTTCAGTGTCCCTTTAATGTGCGTTCAAGGCGTTAGCGCGGCAGCACTGCTTACGTTTATCTGTGCTGTGTGTGTAGTTATTCCCTGTTTCTTCTAATGTCTTCGGTGAATTCAGATATTCTATTTACACTAGTCAACTTAAGTTGGCTCCCTGACGTGTAGTGAAATGCAAGGGAAAGTGGTTCTCTGAGCAGTAGCGTAGTGACAAAACGTTCCTTTTGTGGAGGGGAAGGCAGGTGGGAACACGCAGAAAGTGTGGTGCCGTTTCTATGCTGTCAATATCAGTGCGTTGGGACCTCAGAATATTGGGACCTCATGGGACCTCAGAATAATTACCCATAAAGCTCACGTGTGGACTAAGAAAAGTTTTAACATCACAAAGTAAGTTTAAAAATAACCAATTCCTCCATATTTATGCTATCAATGTCACTGGCAGTTCGAGAGTTAAAATAATTTTCAAAACGCTTAGGGTCAAATTTGTTGCATCATGATGTGCACCAACCGTTAATTCGTTTCTGTTTTCCTTTGAACGTAGAAATTATACTGCAAAAGCAGATTGCTACACTCTGTATTCATACTCCATGACCTGTTCAGAAACAGTCTATGGCTGACTGTGGAGACATTTGGCCCTGCCCTGATAGGTTGTGACAGATGTTCGTTTTTTGCAAAAAAAAAATCAGAACAATTTATTTCCATTCCTTACATGCTCCTGCGAAGTCATGGCTGTGGAATTCACTATGGCTGAAGACATCTTCGACATGCTGAAGGGTCGTTTGGGAGAGTGTGGCGGAATATGAATGCCCTGTGGAGCTTATAAGCCATAAAAGAGTACCTTTTGAGTCGTGCATATTGTGCAGATATTCACCAGTTCGCATAGACCAAGAACAGGTGAGCTTAAAGTATGTTAAGATATTTTATATCTCAAATCGTTTAGCAAAAAATGATTACCAGGGCTTTCGCTGTAAAAAAACATTCGAGTTTCGTGGAACGAATCAGACATTGTTCAATATTTTCTCGTGCTCCCGTTGTAAATCAAGGCATAAATTGTTTCTCTGATATTTTTGTACTGTTTATTTTCTGGGCAACAGGCCGAACATAGACCGAAAACAGCGAAAAAAGGAATGCATATAGCCATTTTAATTGTATTTGGACCCCTTCTTGGAAGTGTATGATCACAAGGCAACACATTAAAGCTCTTGCACGGGATGAAATCATTGCATTCTACAAGTAAGTACGCACTGCCATTTTTGGGTCTTTTATGGCGCGTTTTTAGGTAGTTGCTTTATAAATAATGGTTTGAAACTTCTTTTCAGTGACAGCTTGGCCTGTGGTTCAAGGTAACAGTAGGAGCTTTTCGGAAAACGTTAGCAAAACGTTCCTGGAAGAGCACTTTGAGACGGCCCTGGCAGAAACACCCGGATCTTAATTTTGATTGGGTAGGCTGGCATTTTGTTTTTGCGGGACTCACTTTCTGGGACTGTTCATCCTAATAAAATGTAACTCTTAAGAAGGTATCATGAACGCCAATATTGGCCATTGTGTTCACATTCCGCGTATTACGGATGCTCCAACAGTGGCCAAAAAGTCCACTATTTTGTATTTAGTTTTGTAAATATTTAGCTTTTACACCTTGAGAGTTCTTGCGATGATTTTCCAGCACCAAGGACACGCCCAACGTGGTTGCTGCTACAATAATACGGTGGCAATTGAAGATTTAAATTTCCCTTTTTTAATACGCCCGTAGTACCAATAATACTCCCAAATACAGGTGTAGCATGAGTAATGCTTGCATTGGATTTTGATAGGTGGGTAAATAAGGGGTGAATATTTTTTGAAGGGAATTGTTTACAGTACAGGAAGTGACGTTGCAATAAAATGTGCTAGAGTTGTGATTTATAAGAAAATTGTGCAACAGCCTAGTTCAGCACTACTCATTCTGGCTCATACCACTACGCACCTTGGGGGAATATACATGGAGAGGGAAATATTTATGTGGAAATAATTCCACAAAATATTTCTGCCACAGTGCGATATTTATGATTTTCTATAACTGGTCATTTATTTCTTTGCGGTAGAAACATCGTTTAGCTGTAAGTTATATTAAGCCAGCCTCACTACAGCATTCTAGGGAGCACATTAGACAGTACAGAGAACATTTTTTCCACAGAGAAAGGGTGTAAAATATAATGCCAAAAGGTGAATATAGTAATTAATTTTTGATTATTAAACGAAACCTCTCAAGGATAAAAAACGTTATATTCAGGATACCGAGGCAGCAAAGTCCGATACTTTCCAGAATCAGGGCAATTTCATTGATTATCTGTGGTGATATTGTTTAGCGCACTTTAACCTTTAGCAGCACTTCCAGAAAAAACCCAAGAAATCACTGATTTTAAAACAATTACTGTGTTATGAAAGAGCCTAAGCAACTCACTCATTTAAAGCAACCATGTAACAAAATTTTCTTGTTTCCTTGAAGGTACATGAGGTGAGCAGTAAGTCTTCTCGTAGCCCGGTTATTCTGAGAGAAGGTACTGGCGGCATCAATACTGCCCGCAAGAAACACATCAGGGTTGCGCCGCCTGCATTGTCACTTTGGGATGTCGTCATCCTCTTCGCCGCATATGTCATCTTTTTCATCGTGTCATCATGTTCTTACGGTTATGTGCCTTTGGAGACTTCTTAGGACTTTTGCAGCGAGTTCTTGGAAAGCATGAGAAATTTGACAGTGGCCGGATGTCATTTAAGTTGGAGTCTCTGTTGAAATACTTGAAGGTTTCAGCTCTACTTGGGATTTTAAATTATTGGTCGAGGTTAAAGTATCTCTTGAAAGGCATGAAGGAGGTCGGGGAAGTCTGATGAAGAGGTTTAAGTTACTGGCACATGCAAGTTTCATGTCAACTGAACACTGAAGTCGTGCCTTTCTTTACGATTTTTCATCATTGGCACAATGCGCAGGCTGCCTTTGAATCTATAGTGGGTGTTAATGTAGTTCATGGCACCGCATTGTAACGTCCTTATTATTCAAGTGTAGCTCTTTAGACTTTTTTTTGTGGCAGGGCTGATGCTGATGCAAAAGTGACAAGGCTTATTTACGCAGATGGCTTCCGCCTTCATTGATAAATTTTAGTACTGTATGTGAGCTGACACCCATGCCGTAGGAGAATTTAAAATGTGCGTATTTGGCTTGAACAAGTTTTCTACTTTGAACAAAGTTGCATTTCTTGCTTGGCAGAAGCAGGGCTTTGGTCACAATAACACAGACAGCAAGACGGGAGGGTTTTTATAGCACGCAACTGTGAATTTTACCTAAGGTAAAATGTTCAGGCTGGAAAAAATGCTTTCAAGTCTACTTGGTAAAACAGGTCATCTGTATGATTCAACGCTGGCTTGTTTGCTTCTTGAGGATGTCTGACTTGTTCCCACTTGAATTGATGACGTGTATATAAGTAGTCTGCTTGTTAAAATTTAATATGTGTGACATGCTCCCAGCTGCCTGGTTTGAAAAATTATATAAGATTCACGTTGGCTTTTGTGAGATTTCTTGGGATGAATTATTTTAAACTACAAATTGTTTGGGCAAGTAACGTGCCTTAAGTCAAAGGCCTTTTCAGGATGCTCATAAAGTATTTTGTCTACAAATAGCTTGATGTTACACTTACGTCTGGTGTCAGAAAACTACTATCTTTAATAATAATGTTTTAATTGTGGCTCATACTGCCACATGTGACCTCTCGTGTCAAAATGTTTTATCGTTAATCTTGGCTCGAGCGTTCTTTTCCTAAACTTTGCACTGCACTGTTTTAGGTTTGTGATAATACAACCGTGTATGGCTTGTTTTTAGGCCTTTCCCTACAATTCAATAGCAAACTGCATTTTCCCAAACAGTTATGCGTAAGCATAGTATGGCAAGCGAATGGGTAATTCCGCCTTTGTATTACCTTGGTTTATCTGATAAGACAGCATATTTGATGCTTACTGAATTTTAATGTCTGTTTCAGTGCCGCGGTAGACGCGCACGTCTATTTATTTGTGAAGCAGCTGCCCCTAATACGGTCTTTATTAACCATGCTTTTGAGTAAAGGTGAATATGTGAAAATGCCACTTGGAGCCTAGTGCAATCGTTATGGTATTTATTCTTTGTACGTTGGTCATTTTCTGTGCAATTTAAAATAGACAGCTATTCATATCGTAAATGTATGCATACTAACACCCAATAAAGTGTATAGTATATTGAAAAGCAGTGTATGAGTCATAATAGTTGGTTTCGTGCGTATTTTAATGCAAGTATATTGTTTCTTTTACATGCAGCTAAAATCCAGCACAGGATTCTGCGGATGAAGCCAAAGTCTGTGCGCCGCTCTAGGTGCCTCTCAGAACATCTTTTATATAGAACTGTGCTCCGATAGGCAACTGTTGGGAACTATCAGGGACCACACTGCTGTGGTAGTTTCTGCTTTCCAATTGTTGGTATCACTGCGGGTCATATATCAAGGCTTTGTTAAAATGGTGCTTGCGGTTTCCTGCTGATACCAATGCATCCACCAGACTGGATTATGACCTCGGTGTATACCGACAGGAAAGCAGAAATATTGGAAAAGTGGAGTCCCATAGACAGCTTCCCAATGTCTGTAGGAACACCGTTTTACATAAACAGCTGGTCTGAAGGTACATGGAACGGCGCACCGGATAAATTCTATAATCATTTTACATGGATCACTGTTCCAGTAACTTAAACTACCCTTTTATTTCGAACACCGATCCACATAATTTAGTTGCAAAAATATGTGGTGCACTGTTCCACTTAATTTTCAGGGTATGTGGAACACGGTTCCAAATATATAACGAACTTTTTTGCAAAAAAGTTCCAGTTACTAAGTGGATATTACGTGGAACCAAATTAAGACTGCAGGTGTGGCAACGCAGGTGAGCCAAGGTCATACGCGTTACCGCCGGGTAGGCTGTTGCTTTTCTCTCGGTAGCACAGGACATCGCGAGCTGCACTAGGGTTTGTTTAGAATCAGCTGGTGGTGCACGAAATGGAATCAGCTCCCGTGTGACGGTCGGTGTGTGCCGCCGTGGAAAAGGGTGTTTGCGCTTAATATTGTGCAGTGCTAGACAGGATGGGTCACTGTTTTGCGCACTCTTAGTTGTTAGCGTGTTTTGCTTTATATG
This sequence comes from Haemaphysalis longicornis, assembly GCF_048455015.1. NCBI lineage: Eukaryota > Metazoa > Arthropoda > Arachnida > Ixodida > Ixodidae > Haemaphysalis > Haemaphysalis longicornis. The sequence goes on from NW_027526245.1 coordinate 37,008,571, forward strand.
TGTACAATGAAATATGATGCACAAAACAATGAAATATATGGACCAGGCCATACTTGACAAAGTCGGTGGGAGACCTTTGGTCTGCAGCATCACCATTACATACCGTGGTATATGGGCCCGTGAGAGCGTCCAAACTCATGGTCGGGGCTATATCCCTCCCATGTTGTGGCGCCGTCCACACCCTGACTCCGCATGCTCGGCTCATCTCGGGCCGGCCCAGGAAGACACCGGTAACATTGTCGCTACAGGAAGCATTAAAGGGTAAGGCACCACTGGGCGTTCAGCAAGCCGAGCATGCGCTGGGGGGGTGTCGATGGCGCAACGACAAAGGAGGGACATAGCTCCGTCGCATCTAATACAATTACACCCTCTTCCCGCAGTGAAACCCCGAGTAGTATGCGAAACAGCCATCGGCTCAACGCAATCTCCCATTTCGTAGTTCATGTAAATGAAAAGTGTGGTAGTTACTCTGGAAACCAAACTGTAAATATAACGGTAGCTTCGTACCTCAACCTAACGGAAACGACGAACTGAAAACTAATGGACACTTAAATCGACCCCATGGCTGCTTTGCATACTACTCAGGGTTCCCCTACGGGAAGATGGTGTCATTTTTTTGTGCATGTGTTGGTTGCGTTCAGCTGTTGTAAGGCCTGTGATATGCGAGTAGCGCAGCTTGGCGGTTTTAACACTGTCTTCTTGAGAAGTAGAGCTGCTGTTATAGCATGGTACGGAGTTTACCTTTGGGTACAAAGGCGAGTGTCTCCCGTTATTTGCGTTCGTTGGCTAGTGGTCACCGCGAGCCATGGAATGTACGAGCGGGGCCCACTGGGGCGCTTGTGTGCGAACTAGTGACTGAAGTACTGAAAAAGGAACTTTCAGTACTCCGCAAGTGGACAGCAAGTGAACCGCAACGGGGATGAACAATATTTGTTGCGCATTCTGAAAAAAAAACAGGCGTCCGTGAGTGCGTTAGCTTTCTTCTGTGAGTGCGTGAGAGCTATGAGCTTTCTTAAACGGTTTGTTATCGGTACAAGAGTAGCCTCATTTTGCACTTTTGGGTTTGTTTGTGTGCCTTTTTCTTTGCTTAGAGTAGAAGAATGTTATGCATGCACTCAACGTTTACGAGTGGATGGTTTTATTCATTCAGTTATCACGTTTGAATATTTACACCAATTATGTGCTCGTTACCTTTAATGCTAGAGTATGGCACGGATTTGATCTCACGGGCCCTGTGTGGTTGAGCGCTTTCGTTTATTGTTTGATTTTATGGAAGGCACACCTTTTGTCGTGAGGATAATCGCTGGACCCTGGCACTGCAAATGTATACGACCTAAAGTTCTGCCACATAAAGGGGTGACTCAATAAGTGTGCTTATGCCCTATCGAGACATGATACTCAAATTGTGTAGTGCAGGGTTGGGGAACCACCCGCGGCCCCCTTCATGGTAAAGTGTATTTGTGCCTTGCTGGGTGGTACAACCAAGAAATTGAATATGAAGTTCTGCCTGAGATTGTTACGTGGATCACAATGCAGGGTTGGCCATGTTTGCAATTTCCTAAAAGGAAAAAAAAAGAGACGATTCTCTTCTTTTTGCTAGTCTGAGAGCATGTAGGGTCATGTTTTGTTTGTTAAACGGGAGATCCCATGTGTAATGGGCAGTGTTCGTATGTGTGAATTACACTATTGTGCAGGTCACGGTCACGCCAAGGCACTACGTGTGCCGTGTGGTATCCGTTGTTGGTGCAGTTGGCCGGCTGTTAGTGTTGGTAGCGTTCGTGTGCGCCGTAGAATTGGGATAATGTCTTAGGCGAAGGGGAATGTTATTACCATGCCTATTACCTCGGATATTGCGCGTACGACTCCCGTTACTGTTTGAGTGTGTTTTATTTAGTTCTTACACTGTAGTTAACCTGGAGTGAGAAATAATATTGAACGTACAGCTGGTGTACGAACAACATTCTTGGTGCGGAGGTGCTAAGTTCGAGCTCCGTACACCATAATCTCTTGCTGGAAAAATTAAATCTACTGGGGTTCCGGGGTCGTTTTATTGCTCTGTTAAGGGACTACTTGTACAACAGAACGCAGATTGTTTGTGTGGGGATTACTCTAGTTCTAAATTATTGTTAAAATCTGGCTTGCCTCAAGGTTCAATTTTATCGCCCCTTTTGTTTAAACTTTACACAAATGATCTGCCTTCGGTGGTGACATATTGCCATATTTTTCAATACGCTGATGATACTGTCCTTTTGTCAACACGCCCCGCTTACTGTGAATCAATTAATGCACTTCAAAAAGATGTGCATTCTGTTATGAACTAGTTTGATGTTAATTCCATCACGGTAAAGCCACAAAAAACAAAGCTCGTATATTTTCGAATCCGCACAAGCAAATTTACTTGTGCCCCGATCTTGTATTCCGACAGTGTAAAATATTTAGGGATCTCTTTTGACTATGATATGACATGGAATACGCGTTTGACTAATATCTGTAGTAAGCTCAGGGATTATCGTGCATTTTTTATAATTGCCGACATCTTATGACATTCCAGACTCTCAAAATCATTCTTCATGCACTTGTTTACAGTTGTTTACGATATGCCATTACTGTTTACTATCATTGTTCAACTACGTGGCGTTTAAAGGTCAACTCCATTTTGAAAGACATACTTCGTAGTGTCGCCTATAATATCAATCTTCAAAATGACAGCAATCCCTTTTCAGCGTTACACTTGCCTTCCTTTCACAACTTATTTTTACGAACAGTGATTTGTGCTCATTTCTGGAACAGTGATTTCCTTGTTAATCATGTACCTGCAAGACCATTACAACACTATATGCGCGTGTTGTCTTCACCCGATTTGGACGCTTCGTTAGAAAATATTATGTTCCCGCCACCTTCAGTTCACTTCCTGATGCAATATTTGCTGTGCAATCAAAACCATCTTTGAAATTATTTATCCGTGGAAACCTGTTTTGAAATGTGAAATGCTTACTTTGCTACGTGTTAGTTCAGTTTTATTTTTTTTCTAGTTACCGGCAGGTTGCAGTGCACTGATGTATACGCCTTCTGTTTCTGCCTCTGACTGCCGGGTACAGCCCTATAAGCCTTTCTGGCTTGGGCTGACCCGACAATAACTGTATTATCACTATGGTTCAATAAACAAATTATTGTTATTATTAATATTATTTATTTAATGAAAGCCACCGGTGGCTCAGCTCGTGAATGCCAGGTGCTACAACCTCCGACACCAAGACGCCGAGTACCACCCAGGGGATCATGCTTGGGTTGGTCTCCCATCCGACGACGCGGACTCAGTGAAAAGCTTCTGCGACGCTATTTCGGACCCTACCAGATTCCACGACGTGTCGGACAACGTAATTCCGGAACATCACGACGACGCACGCGGCCCGAAGTCGTCCACGTGGTTCGCTTGAAACCTTACTATGAAAGGTTGCGGACTTTATTTGTTGTTTGTTCGAAAGGTCTTTTGTTTCAGCATCGGGTAGATGCACTCTTACAGGGGGTGTAATGCAGCGAACCATGTATGCGTTTGTCTGTTTATTTTTTGTTTGTTTTTTCTGCCCGGTCACGCCCGTCCTTGTTATCTGTATCACGCGAAGCGCATCTTGCATTCTTTATTTTTATGCCTCACGGGCTATCTCCTTCAGATAAGCAGACTGTTTCGTCTTAACTTCACTAGCCCAGAATAATCTTATCTGATCTATAACATTCTGAATGTAAATCGACGGTTCCAGAAACACTCGCGCCGAAAGATAAAAGCCTGCAGAGACACGCCACGGCATTCCGATCGTCGACGCTCGCCCGCACGCGTCTCTTTGTTGACTGCTGCTTTGCCGCCTATGTATTCTTTGAGTTGTTAGAAGAGCACAAGTTCGCTCCAATAAACGTGTTTTCCTTCAAGACAACTGCGTCGTCTCTGGCTTCGTGACAATATTCATTTCTGATTGTGTCCCGTGTCACACAAGTATTGCTGAAGATTAGCATTGCAACTTGGCTAACCAACCATTTCTTAAATATAAATGCTTTATAGAGGGTTGTGCGGTGATGGATTCTGCAAGTTGTGCCTGTAAAGTTTATTTTACAACGTTCGTTCTACTTTGCATTGTAAAGCGCTCCAAAGGTTTTTTGTCATAAAACGTGAAAAAAAAAGTAATAAACCTGTCAACTTACGTTTCATCCCCCTCATTTAGCATTTTCAAACTTTAGGACCGTCCCTGTCGTTTGATTCTGAAAGGAACTACCAGACAATGAGGTAGGATACATAAGACTACTCCTCGATAAATAAGCGCGTTAGATAAAATGTTTTCGTATTCACTGTAACTATACTACAAAACTTGTTCTGGAACAGATATTTTCGGCATATGTGTGTGTGAAGGAAACCGGGGCAGCCTGGTAAAATTGTCAAATTCCAGAGATAATCAGCGGACAAGAAGGCACTTTCTGGAGTGTCATAGAGTGACCAAGCGACGTCTACTCTCTATATTCACAGTGGAAAAAAACAGTATGCTGCCGAGCCAACACTAGGTAGAGAGGTGCCAACAAGAATATTGCCTAGCTACCGTACAAATAGTGTAACCGGCTGAATAGGATCACAATCCGCCATCTTGTCTAACGCAAACAGCTTGCTAGTAATATGACACCAGGGACATCGCAAAGCAGTTGACAGCTGCGGCGCTCGTACGGAGCGCTGGAGTTTGGCGCTACTCATAATTAAACCAGGTCACACAAACTGGGAAAGCATATTGTTTTTTGCAGGATAAAGCAAAGACTGAAAGAATTCGATGTAAATCCTGAAATCACGTGAGATCAGACGAGGGAGGGTGGAGTGCTGTCGTTTACTACGTCACTAGCACTGGTGTAGGTGTATTCGGCCATCCTACCAGTGAGTGGGCTGCACTGGCAGCGTCAATATCTTCTTATAGTTTCTTCTATGGTACCTTGTCGATGAAAGAAAGCTGGTGGAGCGGAAGCGACACAATTGCGCTACGAGCTGTCACTAGCACAAACCCGGAATGTAGGGTAACATTTGTGTTGCTACACTATTTAGTTATCGAATACTTTTATGGGCGATGTCCACACACAGTTGCTCTTTCTACGATCTCTACATCTCGTCCCGTCATCAACTGGTTTATTGGCAAGCAGACAATACGAAGAATCAAGCATAAGATATATCAAACAACTTTGTCTAGAGTTGCAGTCGATACAAAGCCGCACGGCGAAGTGTGTTTCCTGCCTCGAGCAAGCAGTGGCTTGAGAACGACCATCCTGGCAGCCTATTCTGTCCTGTGCCATTCTTTTTCTCTGAACCCTATCCATTATTTTAGTAGGGAGCGGTTTGGCTGATGATGATGATGGTTTGATGTTATTAGCGCAATGCCGACATGGGCAAAAAGCGCCAAACACAAAGTTATTTTATGAGGAGAGAACACGAAATAAAATCAGTTAAAAACTATGAGCACGGCTGGCGTAAAGGGCCAGGGTGAAGAACAAGAGTGCTCAAAAGATAAATAAGGTGGCTGGTGTATAGGACCAGGGGTAAAACTATGGTTGGTATGAGATGAGTTGTAAAAAGTGAACTTCTGATAGGAACTTAAAGGTGCGCTGAACAGATAACATGGCATCGTCGCCTAAGAAGTATGACAGGTGTGGTTGAATATGTCGTGTGTGTAGTTGTGGGAAGTGTTTCCGCGGTGTAATGTCGAGTGCCTTACATTGTATGAGGATGTGGATCACGGATAGGGCCTTTCCGCACCTGCTGCACAGGGGTCTTGGAGATCCAGTGAGAAGGTGCGAGTGCGTTGCATGTGTGTGCCCTATTCGTAATCTAGCCAAAGTGACTTCAGTGTATCTATTGCGTGTGTCCCAAGTGAGGTTTTATTACGTGTAACTTGTCTGTTTGTTCACTCCAGTGTGTTTGCCATGTTTTGCGAAGTTGTTGTCTGATGTGTGGTTTCACGTCGGTGTAGGGTAACGTGGTTATGTCTACTGTATTCAAGAGTGTAGTAGCAGCAGCCATTCGATCCGCTGCTTCATTCTTGGCTATGCCACAGTGGCCAGGGACCCAGCAAAGGACGAGTTCAAATTTGTGGGCATACACAGACATAATACCTTTGATGATAAGAATTACAACGTGATTTTTTGAAGACTTTGTTGACGACAATGCCCGCACAATACTGAGGGAATCTGTATAGATAATGGATTGTGGGATGTGGCTTTGAAGTATATGATTAACAATAAGTACACCATAAGCCTCTGCCGTAAAGATACTTGTATTACTGTTAGGAGTTCTCGTGACACTAAGGCCGGGCCCATGCTCCGCGCAGGACACCGAGGTGTAGGTTTTAGAGGCATCCGTATATAATTCAGAACACTATACTTCTGCTCCAAATACAAGAAGTGCTGCAGAATTGCACATGTGGGAGCTCGGTTTTTATCTACATGTGTGAAAGATGTGTCGCATGATACAGGGCGGTAATGCCATGGTGCTATAAAATCTGTTAGAGAACTTTGGATTGTATCTAAAAAGGAGACAGCAAGCTCTGACGCTTCCTCTCTAAACTCTGTAAGAGAAGGGCTCAGAGAACGACGGTGGATTTAAAACGAGTTCAGTCATGGATGTATCATAAAAAACTGATTTAAAAAATGGCGAGGCATAGGTGAAATTTTAAAAGCATAAAGGAGATCTGTGTATGCTCGCTGACGTTGTAGGTTCCATTTGTTGCACTCTACATAGTCTTTCAACTGGACTAGTCCGGATGGTGCCACACACCAGGCGGAGCCCCAGATGGAGCACTCGGTCCATCATTCTGAGGGATGTTTTAGCGGCTTACCCATAGACAACTCTACCAAAGTCCAATTGTGAACCTATCAGGCTGTTAAAAACACGTAAAAGAAGTTCTTTGTCAGCACCAAAAGAAATGTGCGAGAGAACCTTCAGGATATTCAGTGTTTTTAAGCATTTATTTTTAGTTGTTTTATGTGTGGTATAAATGTGAGCTTTTTGTCAAAGATTATACCTAAAACTTGTGTTCCTTTTTGACCGGGATAGAGATACAGTGGAGTTGAATGTCTGTATACGGCGAAATCCCACGCCTCTTGGAAAACCGGACACAAGTGCACTTCCCTGGATTAAATTTAAAGGGACACTGAAGTGATATGTAAACATTGCGGGATTACTTGCGCAAATTGTAGTCCGGAGTCCCCAGGCCATGTTTCGACCACCCTGGGCGCGTTTACGCGATTTTATTTAGTAAAAAATTAATTCGAAAATGCTGTCCTTCTCTTTTTACGCTCGCCCATTTTCTGCGGTGTTTTCGTGTGACGTCGCGAGGAGCTGAGTTCGCAATTGGCTGCGCTACTGCACGGCTCCCCGGCATTCAGACAGTCAGTCGGCCCAGTGTTTCGTCCGCCGGCCGCCGACGGATCGTCGCAGTTCGTTCGCTCAGTTCAAACGAAGCCAGGACACGTTTGTGAATGGAAGAATCTGCCTTTCGTTACTTGGTTAGTTTGTACACTGTATCTCTCCAAGTCAAGGTCGCTTCACACAAGCGCTGCACCAGCGCACATGCGACGCTTCGCTGACTGCTACGCCAGTAGGAAAATATAAGGCCTCTTGAAGGCGGGAGAAGAGTCAGCGAAGTCAATATAGGTATTAAGGAAATAAAATCAACTGATATTTTTACCGTACAGCGTAAAACTAGGGGGCGGGAAGCACTTTTTTGCGCTGGGCGAACAAGCACAGCGCTCAGCAGCACGACTACGCATGTGCGAACGCTTTTCCGTCTACGAAATGCAATTGCTAGACGTGAGCTATTGTGGAAACTCGGGCGACGCTTACTCCACGAGCGCAATACAACAAATAGTCACCTAAGCTGCTTGAAATGCCAAAACTAAATAAAAGTGTAAACTGGTTGTACAATATATACCCTATATTACCAAGGCCCTTCGAGCCAGCCCCGTTGCCGAGTGGTCCGAGGCGCTAGGTATGTCACTGGAAGTATTTTGCGAGTCACGAGTTCGAATCCGCGCGGGTAGGTCTTATTTTTTTGTAAGTTAACTTTTTCGTTTTCTGCCGATGTTTTCTATATTGAGTTCACCTTTTTTTGGGCCGCAACGTTCATGGCTCCACGAACTAGTTCACAAAACGCGCGCAGGCTGGCACTGGCGCCCTAGCGAGTTCTCGATGGCGTGCTGTTGCCATAAGCACCGACTGCTTGCAGGCAGTGGGCACAGGCCAGAATGAACAGACCCTTGGCCTGGTGCGAACACGCTTTTTACGATACAGGCATGAGGGAGGCAAGCTCCAAATATGGGAGAAAAGCGCATGACATTTGGGCGTCTGCGGGTACGCGGAGGGGGTTCATGCACTGCGTAGGTCTCGGCTAGTGAATGCTACGATTCTAAGCCGTCCTGGGAGGCTTATCGTTATGCATTTTTACAGCTGACAACATGGCAGAAGCGCGGTACGATGATTACTGAGTTATTGAGAATGCCCATCCAACAACGCCACTGGTTGTGTTTTACAGAACCGAAACCGAAACCGAAACTTGTTTGGTTGCTCACCTTGGGCATCGTCCAATCACGGTGCCCGCTCCTCCCAACGTCACAGCTTTAGTTGGTGCGGCCGCCGCAAACCGCGCATGGTAGTTTTTCTTCTTTCGCGCTTTGTAAAGTAATTACCGATTTCTCAACCGGATAAACGATGAAAAGTGTGCTAATTTAAGCCAGTCTATGCAGTGCAAGCAAGAACGGGAGCTTCACAAATTCACTTCAGTGTCCCTTTAAAACCGTTTTTTTTTCAGCCCAGCCAGCTAGCTTGTTAACACCAAGCTGGACTTGGCGCTCGCCGATAGACAGGTTACAAGACTTAAAGGATAATTGTACGTCGTCTACATAGATTGAGCAGGAAATCGATGGTGGCAGCGCCTCCCGAAGAGAATTCATTTTTACAATAAACAAAGGCAACTCAAAACTCCACCTTGCGGCACACCGTTTTCCTGCCCATGAACCCTAGAGACTGCAGTTCCAACTCGCACGCGAAACGTTCTTTCAGACAGGTAACTGGCAAGCGTGTTCAACATGTTACCCGACATACCAAAGGACTTCAAATCGCTGAAGATGCCGTACCGCCAAGAAGTGCCGTACGCCTTTTCAAGATCAAAGAATACTGTCTTACAGTACTGCTTGTGGAGGAAAGCATCTTTAATATATGACTCTAACGCAACGAGTTGATCGTTGGTTGATCGCCCCGCCCTAAAGCCTGCCTGGCAGCTCTCGAGCAGACCGTTGTACTTTAAGAAGTACACGAGTCTACTGTTTATCATCTTTTCGAAGAGCTTACACAGGCAGCTTGTCAGTGCAATGGGACGATAACTGGCGGAAGAGGAAGGGTGGTTCGCTTCCTTTACGAAAGCCACTACTATGGCCTCCCTCCAAGAGCGCGGAATGTGCCCCGAAAGCCATATTTTATTGTACAGGTGCAAGAGTGTTTCAAGAGTGTCTGGCTGTAGGTGCTGTATCATGGTGTATGTAATCTTATCTGCGCCTGGAGCTGAAGGTTTGCACATGCTCAGGGCAGCCCTCACCTCCTAGAGAGTGAATTCAGAGTGGTAAGAAATTTCTGATTTGTCTTTGTCATGTAAGGCCCTTTTTCTGGCGATGTTTTGTGTTTCATGAAAGTGTTTGTGTAGCGTGCTGAACTGGACACGTGTTGGAAGTGTTGTGCGAGTGCGTTAGCCTGGTCTTCCAGGGGCAGGCTGTGCGTCTGTTGTCGTTTTGGTTTGCGTATTCGTGTCCAGACTTTGTGTGTCTCAGTGTATGAGATGACGGAAGTCAGGAAGGTGCGCCAATTCTCCCTTTTCGCCTCATGACCGGGAGTACTGGCGAAGGACACCCCACGCCTTTTTCTGGGCCTCTCGCGCCCGCCTGCAGTCCTCATTCCACCAGGGCCTGCTTGGGGTGCGGGACACACTAGAGGCCTGGGGAATGGACTTCTCGGCGGCGTCGAGTATGTGCGCCGTGATGAGTTGGGCGGCTTCCTCCACGTGTAGGTGTTTTATGTATGTGTGGTGTAGTTGAGATGTTTGTGTGAATGTGCTCCAGTTTGCTTTTGATTCATTAAACCTTTTATGGGAAGATGCACTGCTCGGGCCCTTACGTACATATGTTAGTGAAGTGGGGAAGTGGTCACTGCCATATGGGTCCGTGCCCCCATCCCACTCAACACATGGAAAGAGAATTGCCAAACCTATAGCTAAGTCTAGATTTGAGTATGTATTATGTCCTATGTTATGGTATGTAGGCTGTTTCTTGTTGATAAGGCATGCTCTAGAGGATGTTAAAAACTTCTCTATCAGGCGACCTCGAACATCCGTGCGAGAAGAGCCCCAAAAAGAATTGCGTGCATTGATGTCACCTATTAGGATGTATGGTTTGGGCAGCTGGTCAACCAGTGCCTCGAAATCAGAGCTCAGAAGTGCGAAATCAGGAGGGATGTAAATGGAGCATACCGTTATCAACCTATTAAATAATATTGTACGGATCGCTACAGCCTCGAGGACAGTGTTTAAAGAGAGAGTGTGGCATGCTAATGATTTCTGGGCGATAATGGCCACACCTCCTGAAGAGTGGGTGCAGCCAACCCTGTCCTTTCTGAATACCATGTACCTATTTAAGAAATTTGTTTGTTTAGAATTGAGGTGGGTTTCCTGGAGACGCACGATACTTGGCTGACTGGCATGCAGAATCTCATACACATCGTCAATATTTTAAGGAGCGCTCTGCAGTTTCATTGGATGATGTTTTCTGTTCCCATTATTTAAATTTAAGTAGGACTGGAGTGTGTGTGTTCGTGTGGGTTCATGTGTCGTCTTTCGGGGCTGTTACTCTTGGATTGGGCTTTCTGGGCCTTTCTCTAGGCTTGGCCGTTGGAGGCCGCTCCTTGCGGTGCGTTGCAGGCACGAACGGCGTGACGTCCATCTCGAACTCAGATGTCCGGGGGGTGCCCGTTGAACCGGGCCCCCCCGGACTTGGCCCCCTTTCGGGAGCCCTTCGTTTGAGCCGCCACCGTCGGGGGCGCCAGAGGTGGCACAGGTGGTGCGGTGGCGTTGGGAGCCGATACGGGGCCCGTGGTGTCCATCCCCTCGCACCCTCCAACGCACTGGAGTACGGGGAGGCAGACGCGGGAGCGGCAGCGGTCCCAACAGAAGTGGTTTGCACCACAACCGCTGCTGCCTCAGCAAGTGGCGTGGTGCCAGGTTGGGCTGCGTGAGGTAGCCCAGCGGGGGGTGGAGGCGGGACCAGGTCAGACTCGCTGAACTGGGTCCCTGTGGACACCAGACGCCGCTCCGCCCCCCGGCGAGCTGCGTCAGCGTACCTACCAAGGGGGAAACAGGCGAACCTCTTTCGCGCCTCAGGGAAGGTGATGTTCTCAGTTACCTTGATGTTGATTATTTTTTTTTTTCAGTTAGAATTTTTCACTCTTGCGGGAGTACGCTGCATCCGGCCCGCCGCAGTTCCCACGAGGCAGGGTATCGGATGGACAATTGTCGCTCGCATGATCATGCGCCGCGCATTTCGCACACTTCGTTCGGCCACGGCAAGAGTTTGTACCATGGCCGAACCGCTGGCACTTAAAACAGCGCCGTAGGTTCGGGACGTACGGACGGATGGAGCAACGGATAAAACCTGCATTTATGTGTTGTGGAAAAACCTCGCGGTCACAAGTCAAGATAATGTGCTTGGTGGGAGTCTCCTTGTCGTCTCTGCGGATAGTGATGCGTCTCACGGCAGTGACACCCTGATCCTTCAAGCCGGCAAGGAGATCCGCATCCGTTTCGTTCAGGAGATCTGTCTCGGATATCACAGCCTGCGAGCTGTTGCGGCCCCGATGGGGTGTCACCCTGATGTCGAGATCAGCCAGTATAGTCTGAGCTAGAAGCTTTGCAGACTGCTGCTTGTCATTTACTTCAATTAGGAGTTCACCAGACCTTTGTGTTTTGCACTTATACGATTTTCCTATTATAGCTTTAAGATCTTGGCAATTACGAAGACTGACTGAGATGCAAGAGGGTGAGTTAGATTGAGGGACTCCATGACAAGAAATCGAGAGTAATGATCTGCTTCAGGAAATGTTAAAGATGGCAATGGGGGAAACGGTACTTCGGTGCGGCCCCTTTTAGGGGGCCGATCACGGTTGGGGGGGGGGGGGAGGTATGGAAATGCCATATGATACGATGGAAAGCAGGGAGACGGGGGTACTTTCACCTTTGACCTTACCGTGGTAGTCAAAGAGGTCCCGGAGCTCCCTGCCTGGTAGACAGGCAGGGAGACCATCGGCCGGAACTTGACCAAGGCTCCGACGGCCACCGTTTACGGCTTCTACCCTTCACCTTTAAACCCCTCGCCACGGTGGGACACGGCTTATGTATGGGCGCTCGGGGTCCGCGGTGTCGCTGCTCACCGTCACCATGAATACTCAAGGTGCCCCGTGCGGGCGCGGCTTGGCTGTCCATACAATATATCTTATCATGCTTGAAGTTATTACTAATAAGTCGAAGTCAGTGTTTCAAACTCGGAGATTTTTGCTTCGACTCGGGCTAAAGCCTGCGCAATGCTTTCGAGTTTTTTTAGCTTTATTGAGCTTTGCCAGGTTTAGGCTTTCAAGATTTTGCAGGGAACCGAGGACATGAAACCGTGGAGAGAGAGAGAGAGAGAAAACACTTTTAGGAAAAAATGGGTTAAGGAGACGGGGTGGCACACAGGCTGGTGGGGACTAAAGCAGCTAGTTCAACCAAGAGCTCTTGGGTGGCCAGGCCATAGCTGCCAAGCTCCTGCTCCCACTGATCACTGCTGGTGATTGAGGGGAAAGGATCTTGGGGGCTTTCACACACGCAATGGGTGAGTGATGCATACGCCCCACAAAGGGGACATTCAGGAGAGGGGAATGCTGATGGGTGAATGTGATGGCGAAGGGATCTTATTGGGAAGATTCCTGTTTGAAGGAGTCTCCACTCCACGTTCGTACTTTATTTTGTGGAGGAGATACTTGGGCTGGTGGGTAGAAACAACGGGAGAGACGATAGTCCTCTGTGATATGGTTAAAAGTGATCAACTTGTCTCTGGTGGACCTGGCGCCGTGGTGGGGGAAGGGGTTCATGCCGACCAGGTGGGTAAGCTCTCGGGCCAGCATATGAGCCACCTCATTCCTCTCTAGCCCTGCATGGGCAGGGGTCCAGGCGAGTTCCACAGAGATAGTGGGTAGATTTTGCTGGATAAATTGGAGCGCTTCCGAGGATATATTGGCTTGTGCAAAATGTTTAATGGTCAGTTTCGAATCTGAGATTTAGGTTGTGGCCGACATGTAAGACCCAGACCGATTGCCATCTCTTCCGACTTATTTGGGGAATCAGTGCGGATGGTGATTGGATTAACGGGGTTGAGTGCGAGTGGTTCGTAACTGCCACCGCGTAGGCATTTTGATGCCTGTATTCTGCGGCATCTGCGTAGAGGGTATCGGGCTGGAGTAAAAACGGAGACACCGACGAAAAGAAACTTAAAAACTTTAAAACAACAACAAGACGTTTCGGCTTCGTTACTGAAGCCTTGTTACTGAAGCCTTGTTCGGTGAACAAGGCTTCAGTAACGAAGCCGAAACGTCTTGTTGTTGTTTTAAAGTTTTTAAGTTTCTTTTGGTCGGTGTCTCCGTTTTTACTCCAACATGTTTCCCGACCAGACGGGTTTCCTTCAAACCCTCGACTTCAGGGTATCGGGCTGAACGGGTAGCTCTCGGGCGAGGGCTCGAGCCCTTGCGTTTCGTCGTGGTGCGTTGTAAACTGGATGAATATGCGTGGGCAGAGGCCGAGCGATAAGATGCTCTCAGATATTTGTCGGGATATGACATGCCTCCTGCACCAGGTCTAAGACAGGGATATTCTGCGCATTAAGTATTTCTCGACCTGGTGTTGTGTGCTCTAGGAGTTCCCGCGGTTAGGAGAGGTGCGCCTCGATGAGTTCCTCAGAATTATTGTAGAATCCAGGAATATTATGCCGGGCAGTGGAAGCATGCTGAGGTAGCTGCAGAGGCGCCATATATGCTTTCTGAATGAGGCAGTTAATTTTGTGAGCTCTGTTTTGCTTGCGGGAACATAGGTGAGGTATAGAGGAGCCTAATAATGAAAAAATGCCTGTACGAGGCTGAGTCTGTCTTTCTCGCCCAGACCTCTATTTCGATTGGACACCCTTCTCGTGAGGGCTATCATCTGGTCTACCAGGAAACTTAATTGTCTTATGAGTTCCGAATTCGTTCGATTCTGCTGAATAATGAGGTCTAACAACTTGAGTTTTGGGGCCTCAGAAACGGGGTGACCCTGTACCAGATGTTCGAACTTAGACGTTGCAGAGGCTGTCCTTATGGTAGGGAGAATGAGAAGGTCTCATTTTGTGGGAGAGGACATGATACCTGCCTTATTAGCCTGAGTTGAGACCACGTCTGCGTCAGCCTAAAGGGTGCTTTCCATGTGCGCGTCGCTACCCCCCGCGACCAAGTGCTTAATGTCGTCACCATGCAAACTAAAACGGAGATTCCCTGGAAACATCCCCCGGACCATTCGTTAAGGTTGAGGTGGGCTACTATTGTAGCAACATGTACACACCCAGACGGCGACATCAGCAATCGCAGTGAACAGGTTGTGAGATTTGGACCAAGGCTCCCGTTCGCGCAATTACAGTGTTAGTGTCTTGTGGTTAGCGTCATCGTTCTAGTTTCTTTTTTTTTGCTTTAGCAAACGCAGACATCGCAATACAGCGCTTTTTTGTGGTTTTTCAAACTTTCGTTGCAGCATGAACGCGCTTGTGCTTACGGACGATTGTAAGGAGAGAAATACCACTCTCAGTGGTATTTAAAAAGCTCCGCTGTCTAATCACGTGAGCCGGGCCGAGTATCGATAAATTTATTTATTTTGTACACACTAAGTGTTCAAACTATTGATTAAGAATTCGGTTGCTAACTCTCGTGGCGTGCATAACGCTTCCGGGTCTTAATGCACGTAAGCTGTCTTGATTTCTGTCCACGTTAAAGATCCCCAAGTAGCCAAAATGAATCGGGAGCCCTGGCGTATGAGGTGCCCTAAGCCAGTTTGTTATTTACAGGAATGTTCAAGTTATTCGTGATACTGACTCGATATTTAATTCAGTGTTCATGACTGCATCGTGTTTTTAAGAAAGCAAAACAGCAAGCAATTGTTCAGCCGGCATACCATTTCGCATACGAAAGCCCTTTATTTTTGTGACAGATTTATGGCCTCCAACTCGGGATGTATGTGCAGCAAAGCTGTTGCAAACTGTGAAGGAGTCAGATGTCGTCAGGGCAGTCCTTGGTGGGTACCATCTGGAACTCTTCTGAAATCTTGTTTTTCGCAACGATGTCAAGGACAGCCTCATCAAACGCTGCATCAAGGCTCTGTTTCCGGGAGGCCACACCAGAGGTCACTGCAAAGAAAATAGATATAGTCCAGAGTTTGACGGAATACCGTCTGGTCAGGTAAAAGCCTTATTGCGACGATAAAGCGTAGGTCACTGACCAAGTCAAAAAAGCAGTGTGACATATAAAAGCCGTTTGAGAAAATACATATTTGTGTTGGGATATCAAATATTAAGGGAACTATGCAAAACTTCGATACACGATTTCACTCTTTCCTTCTTGTCTCGAAGCACTGCGAAAGCTCTAGTTATCGCCAGCACGGAGCTGCACTGCGTGATTTGCTCATCGCAGGAGATACGCCTCCCGTTTCTGCTTGGATGTTGTGGCTGTCTTTTTAAATTGTCTATCGAATAAATTCGTTACTGTGGCTAAAGTAAAGCCGGCCAAAAGCCGCTACACAGCTTTAATAACATAACTCCAGTGGTCGAAGAACGCCGAGATCCTAAAATGAAGACATGTTTTAAGCAGGTTTCTGAGTTATCTGATGGGCATTTAGCAGTAATTTTTGGCTGTTACTTTGCGACCCCTATAGTTTAAGCACTGGTTGTGTTGGTTGACTACGTACTGCAAGCATATGATTTCTAAGATAGTTGAAAAAAGGGTTGCGGGGTCCCTTTAGCTTTTTAGCTGATATTGTGCTGGGACCCAAATTATCAGCATTAAATTTTTTGTACTAATTCGCGCCTATATAAACACGCCACGGACACAATGTGGAGGCGTCGGTACGTCCGTGACACGTAAATGAAGCAAGATATTTTTACAACATTCACTTTGATAGTGTTATTACTGTTTGAACTTTAAAGTGAATACCGTAATTGATGAGGTTATGGACTGAGTACTCTCCCGGACAATCCCTCTTGTACGTGTGGTCTTGTTGATGCCCATCTTGTCAAGCGGCAACTACTACAAAGAATGCCCCCCCCCCCCCCCCCCCGGAATGGGCATGGAGTCTGTTTGCTTTAATTCAATCAACCTCGATAAAGTCCTGTGTTGGTGAAAAGCTAGTAAATTTGTACCGTTCCTTTCAGAAGACGTATCCTCCCCCTTCTCTACTTTCCCCTCGATAACACGTGACCGTACCTT
This sequence comes from Haemaphysalis longicornis, assembly GCF_048455015.1. Lineage (NCBI taxonomy): Eukaryota > Metazoa > Arthropoda > Arachnida > Ixodida > Ixodidae > Haemaphysalis > Haemaphysalis longicornis. The sequence goes on from NW_027526245.1 coordinate 37,025,156, forward strand.
TCCAGCATATGGTAGTTATCCCTCTGCCTAATCAGGAGTTCCACTGAGCCCTAATCAGCCCCTCTCTCTTTCTCTGTTCATTGACAAATGTTTGGTCGCTTTTAGTCATATTTTTCCCTTCATACGTTGCAAAATGGGTGGATAGGGACCGCGCACCTCATGAGCGCAGTATTGGTGCCCCTCAGGCAAATAGATTAATACTAATATTTACTAGATGTTAATCCGGTTCCGGTGCACGCGAGCTGGCTCCAACGAGTCTGTCGTGATGTACCGCGTAAAAGCTTTACATTTTTAGCTGGCATTGCTCGTGAACTAGCTCCAAGTTGTCTGTGGCTGCAGAGAAAACACAATAATGTTGTAAAAGAATTTTAAAGTGTGTTTATAAATATAAAGACGGCTCCTAAAATATTCATAATGCAAGAATTTATATAACCTTCATGCAATACCAACAAGAAAATATAGGCTCTTCCTGTTAGTTTTGCGGTCAGGGGAACGATGAAGCTATGTTGTTGATCAGGCAAAGAAAGAATGAAACAGTGCCAGTTGTTGTGGCGGCCTCCACTGCGTGTTTGAACATACTTGAGCGTGTTTTACCTCTATATTATAGGAGCACGAAATTCTGCACCCCTCGTCATTCAGCACCCTTACGTCAGTTGTGCCCGAAAATGTCTACGACAATGCTCGGCTACCTCCGCACGCGCGGCGAATTTTCTTTCGTGCAGCCAGGCCATAACAGGACATAGAAGGATAGAACGCTCCTCCTTAGAACAGAATAACATGGCCGCACAGATTGAAACCATAATTATTGCTCTTTGGCCAAAGCCGCTACCCCTTAGTCTGAACTAATATCAGTCAATCTAAAAAGGACGGACTTTGAGACACGCATATACCTAGAAACAAATGGTGGATCGTACAAGCCATGTACCAGAACTATGAAAAAGCAAAAAAACTATGAGGCGCCCATGATTTCTCTGATAATGTGGAAATGCCTAACGTGTTGCTCTGAGCATTTCTAGGGCTTGTTTTCCTCTTCGTCACATGTTCTTCGTGTCTGTGTCGCGCATCCGAAGCTCCACAAAACTGATTCTCGTGCACTCTGCTGAACTAAGGCTTTGGCAAACTAGTGGACAACTTTACGAAGCGTGTAATAAGGACTATTACCAGGGGCTCCGGGCCCCTTGGGTTGCTCGAATGATGCTCTGCATCCGCAACTGCTTTAACAATTTCGTACATACGTCAGTTCACAGGTGTCTTCGTGTTGAATTCTTTTTGCGGAAGTGGACCGCCTTAGGAATCAAAAGGAACTGTCCAGACAGGAAATATTTGACGATACTGGGAGACAGCCTGCGGTGAAGCTCTGCTGCTGCTTCTGAGTAAGTAATATAGATATAAGTGAAGCTCCTTACTTTGCTAAAACGTTTTATAAAGGAAGCAGATGGGCCACTTTGTTTTCCTTTCGTCCCATCTCCCCGCACGGGAACGCGACTTTGATGTGCGCCGTAGAGCTTAGGGAAGGTTTGTTGCAGCGCAGTCTTGATCTTGAATCGTTGTCATGAGCAATTCAACCTCTCAATTTTAGATGCGAAGCCTCTCATGGTCGGGGCTATGTCCCTCCCTTGTCGTTGTCGTTGTTGTTGCGCCGTCCACACCCCCACTGCGCATGCTCGGCTTGCTGGATGCCCGGTCCCTTCTATTGCTCCTGGAGTGACAGTGTTGCCGGTGTCTTCTTGGCCCGGCACGAGGCGAGCGCGCTTCCCCTTTAAGGGTTCCTGAAGCGACTTTGTGGCCGGTGCCTTCCTGTGCCAGCACGAGACGAGCACGTTTCTCGCTCCTTCGACGTTTCATCGTCATCGGCAGTGGCGTGCTTCGGCGAGTCTCGGTGGAGCCGTGATTACAAGGAACCCAAAACCATCCGGGGAACGTGCATCGACCTCATTTTCAGCAACTTTAGGGTTCATTCACTACAACCGCCCTTGACTTTACAATTTACAGATTATAAGGCGGTCATAATCACAGCGGAACGCCAACCACAGCTCGACTAGAGTGTACTAGAAGTTAGCTCGACGTCCACTACGTTGACCATGACGATGATAATGATTAAATAAAGACAAACTCATACCACGTACAACGTCTCTCTCTCTCTCTTTTTAATGCCTCTCCGCTCTAACAACCCCCCCCCTTCCAATAAAATTACACCATCTTCCCGTAGGGGAACCCTGAGTACTATGCGAAACAGCCATGGGGTCAACGCAATTTCCACTTTCGTAGTTCCAATAAGTGAAAAGTGTGGTAGTTACCATGGAAACCAAACGGTAAATATAACGGTAGCTACGTACCTCAACCTCACGGAAACGACGAACTGAAAACTAATGGGCACTTGAATCGACCCAATGCCTGTTTCTCATACTACTAGGGTTCCCCTACAGGAAGATGGTGTAATTTTTTTAAAAGTGCGAATGCACTTCTTAAGCGACCCTGAACCTGTGTCCACCGGCGATGTCCGCATAGCATACCCACGTGGGGGATTGGCCAGGAATCTCCTCGTCTTCCTTGGCAACGGGGGGAGATGGGCGCGCGCTGCCTGGCCGCCGACATGGCACATACCGACGTGGGGGATTGGCCAGGAATCGGGCGTGAGAAGGGCTAATGCACCCGCTTAAAGGAGTACTGACACGAAAATTCAAAGCTGAGATCCGCTCTAGCAGTCAAGTACAACGATAACACAAATAGGTGTCTGTGAATAAATGCATCTTTCTTTCTTTGTAGTTGTGTGTGTGTGTGTGATCTCTCTTTCGCAGACATTACCGAACCGCGCAAATTCAACTCGTGCATTCGCACTTTCACATTCTTCCCCTCGGGGAAATGCGGGGAATTTTCCTGTCTGTCTCCTCACTCTCCGCCTCTCGCCCACAGGTCTAATACTATGTTTCCCGCTCTTATTCGGCGCATCACTGCGCCTTCTCTTCTCGTCTTCTTCTCTTCCCTTAACGTCATGATTCCCCAACTGTAGTCATATGCCTCCCCTTTCATCTCACCATCTCGTCTCAACTCCTCTCCTTCCTCATCTTCTCCCTGCAACACTTTTCTTTCCGCGCTTGAACATCTCTAACTTACTATATCCATGATCCTGCACCCCCTCCTACTGAACTCTTATTATTATCTAAATTTCGCTCCTCCCTTCTTTCCTCTATGTATAACACTGTCAAGCTACCCTTCTCTGACCCTATTGTCGCTGCCTAAGAATCTCTTAGTGAAGGTGTTTTTGCGGATTAGTTGGTGAAATTCAGTCGCACACCAAGCCCAACTCGAAGAAACAAATACAGGCGCACTAATAATTTCCTGCTATTTTGCGTTTTAGGGGATAACAAAACAACCAAAAAGCGTTATGCTAGTTTGCAATACAAGAGCACGTGTTAGAAGCCATGACCATGCCAGCAAACTTCGCATTACACATTCCCTCGAAAATTGGTCTACCGAAAGTTTGGCAATGCATCTGTCTCCCATCCTTTTTATTACGTGGGCTCCGTGATTTCGCGTCCTCCCGTTTTGCCGTACTATTTTAGTAATCGCGTCGTTTGAAACGCCGACACGGTCCCCTGTCGTGCACAGAGTCGTGCAGTGGAGCGCCAAATTGCTTCCTGTTCTGACCTTCAACGACACTGCATGCTCCGCCATAGTCACATTATCCGTCCGCCGGTCACGTGACTCGTCAGATGTTTCCGGAAGACCCACGCGCGTGCCGCCGGTGCGGTAATTCGTGGGTCAATGGTATTGTTCGCGGACCCCCTGCGGATCACGTGACCAGATAGTGGCTCATGAGTGACTCTCTAGAGGGTCAGCGATTGGTGGGGCAAGAAACGGATCCTATTGGTCTATTCTATTGGTCTAATTGGTCTATTGGTCTAATTGGTCTATTCTATTGGTCTATTCTATTGGTCTAATCCTATTGGTCCAGTAGTCCAATGATGAGCTAGCGCCGCACTAAAGAACTACAGATTTATCCTGCTCAGCGACAGAGTGAGAGACCGCCGAAAATTGTCAGGAATATTTATTTATTTATTTATTTATTTATTTATTTATTTATTTATTTATTTTTACTCTCAGGGCTTACAAGAAGCGTTATAGAGGGGAGGGGCTACATCAATAGTGGAATACAAGGCACGTAAAAAAAAACTCAAAGAAATATGCCAACCACAAGAAGGCATGAGCCAAGACACCCATGTTACAGTACAATAACAAGTATTAAGTGAATATGATCAAGAACTGAAAAACACACTGCTAAGCAATATCCGAAGTATAAAGTGAACATAAGCAAGAACTCACAAGTAGATCGCTGTGCAAAAATTCAGATCTGATTTTAGTGCGCGGGCATTCACGTCACCAACATTAAGGGAAAAAGATAAGCAGATAAGGAGTAGGAGTGTACGTTTAGATAAGGTTTGTAAGTGCAACGCGAAAACGATGGGTGTCTGTGATAGTAACCAATAAGAGAGGCAGGTGATTCCAAACAGCACACGTCTTCGGAAGAATAGTGTTACTGTATGTTGTAGTGCGTTGAAATGGAATTCGAAATTAAAATTTAAGATGGTGGTCTACACGGGTAGAAGTATAGGAAGGGGATGCGATGAAACGTGGTCGCAGCAGATAGTACAAGGAAGGCTGTCATATTTATTACCCGGTATTGAAAGTTACCAAAGGTGGTTCGTATGTCCGGTGACAAGGGGTGTTTTTCTATAAAACCCGAGTTTAGCGAAACTCTGGCAAAGACGAACTACGGCACACTCACGCCACCTTATGGTAATATTTTGAGGCCGGAGTAAAACGTTTTCAAAAGGCGGCTCACGCGATTCGCTCATGATTGGGGTGACGTAATGGGCCATGGCAGCACGCGCCAAGGAGGCGTGAATTGGGCGTGAGGCATTTTTCAGGGCATTTTTCGCTCCGCTGTTGCACCGGTGAGTACTGGAGACACGAAGTTATCGAACTACTTCAGTTTATTACTCTTTTACTCTCATAATGTGTAATTCATCACGGAAATAATTTTGTTTTAATTTTCGATATTAATACGGGATTTCTTGGGGAAGTATCTCTTTTCGAGAGACAGTTTCTACCGTAAGTGTAGTACACATAATCACGTGACAATTAAAGACGAGCGAAAAAAGAAAAGTACGGAGGGATACGCGGCAAATTTAAAACGCTGCTATATGAAACACCTTCGGCTTGTCGTTTAACACTCAAATTTGCGTACACAATGGCGCGTTCTGTGGCACCTGTTGTGGTTCAGCGTCGTGTCAAGAAAACGTGCTTGACTTTTCGAGACGCACTGCAAACGCCACGCATTCCGAACTGGTAATTTCATTGATTGATTGACTGTTTGTGGTGTTTGACGCGCCCAAGCTACACCGGGAATATGACGCGAGCCGTAATGGAGGGCTCCAGCTTAATCTTGACCACCTCAATATCTTTCAACTGCCCGGAATCTCGACGCACGGGCGTTCTCGCTTTTCTCCTCCACAACTGGTAAGCGTGCACCTGTGTTTGCAAATTTGAACACTGCCAAATTATAATAATCCGCCCTTTGGGCTGAGGAGTTTCGTAAAACGATCGCAGCGAATTTTGTCGGTGGGTTGCGGAGATGGATTTCCGTTTGGTAGAACAATTTTTGGCATTTTGTGTTTTGTTTATTTTTGCTTTTTACGGCTGTCTCCCTCTGCAGAAAACTGCTGCACAAAACACCACTCGCAGCGCAAGAGGTCTGTCCGGCGGTTTGCTTTTCTTCAATTTTGAATTCAATCCCTTCAGCTCCATCATCTGTCCGTCCCCCTCTTTGCGCGCTCTCGCGTCCTCTCCTTTGTTATAATATATTGTTACGCGGTTGTTTTACATCAATTTTAGCCATTACCTTTTTATATAATGTTATATCATCAGCCCCACCTCATAATCATAATAACTGTTACCTATATCTCAGCTATTTTCCCCCGCACAGGATATCAGGCCACAATCTATATGATCACGCTAACCTCTCTGTTCCATTCATTTTGAAATGTAATTCATTTATTCAATTTATATTAATGCAATTCATTTATTTCAATTTTCATTCATTAATAAAATTGTACCGTCCACATCCATTTTCTCTCACGTTGCTCAGCGCGTTCTATTTGACAATAATGTACTTCAATAGCATCCATCAATATATGTAAAAATGAATTGTTTCATAATAAATGGTAAGTGGCTATATTTGAGGTAAGAGATGAAACGCACGCAAGTCCTAATGCAAAGCGTATGAGGAGACTGCATGTACGTAATAGGTATATCAAGAAATACAACCATAACATATCCAGCATCAAATTTTAAGAGATTTCCCTGGAGATTTCCCCGGTAATTTCTCATCCGTATTTCTTTTTCATGCCTTTTACTGATCCAGCATGGCTTTAAAATCTTATTCTATGGAAACCATACCCTCATCGAGCTAGTTGGCTGCTCCATACATTCACCGTCAACCGGGCTGTAAAAGTAAAAATGATCATGCACAGCAATCATATTCTCTCGCTAATGTTAAACATGTAGCGAACGACAATGAGCTGTCTGCCCCCACAAAAATGCAGCAGATACCATGGCGAACATATTCACTCTTTGGATTTATTAAAATGAAGCCAGGCTATCAACAAAAAATAATTCAAAAATGGAAACAAAGACCAACATGTGGTTGTTTCTGTAGAATCTATTTAATCATACAGCTGCAAGACAGCACAGCCTCCGAAATTTTCAATAATATACCAGGAGGGACGACCGACCGGCATATCAGCGCCTTATCACGGTGTTCAGCAGCGAAATAGGCTAGCTGCTGTATGAGTGTCGTATGCTTCGTGGTTTCCTTGAGAGTGGTAAAACCCCTGCCACTGCATATCAATGAGTTTGTGCCCCACGCTTCTCTGCTACCTTTGGCGGTAGCGAAACGGCCTTGCAAGATAAGAAAAACAGGGGGTGTGTTGCCCTGAGATGAACAGCGGTGCAGACGACGCTGCCACCAAAGATAGTTCTATGCGCTTGCGCGTACCCTCGCCTATTTTGCCGGTGAACACCAAGATAAGGCGCTGACATGACCATCGGTCGTCGCTCCCGCTATATTATTAAAACTTTGGGAGGCTTTATCTTTTATAACTCAATGTAACACTTTGCTGTATTATTTTTTCTTCTTAAAATGCCGAGAAAATTGGAGAGATTGGCTTCGCAAAACAAAACCAGCACATTCTTCTATTCCCATTAATTAAGTCAATGTGCATCGAAAGTGGTATTCATTAACAGTAAAGCCACACAGGTGAGACCACTTGACCCTCAATCACTAACCCAGAGGACGCTGACTATGCAACTCTGTAGGAGACTGCTGCTGACCAAAGCGACTGGCAGAGACTATTCAGAAGTTGCAGCCACTCAGCCAGCGCGAGATGGCCACAGCCCAGAGTGAAAGGGTGTCTTACAAATCTGATGACCGGGGATAACAAAAACAATCCTTAATGTTTGGGCTGCCTGGCACGTGCATGGCAATGTGGGTGTGAAAGATTCTTTTAACCATTCAGCTTCGCTTCATTTGCATAGTTTGCGGCAAATTTAGAGGCCCAAAATATATTAACATAGACATCAGAGCTTAAATATGTGGTTCTCGAACGCCAGTGCTCTGGCGTTAGATAAATGTTACCCCCGTCCCCCAAGCATATAGTGCATTATACAAATCGCAGCGGCAAACAATTTCCTGTTCAAGACGTGATACACGTATGGTAAGCCTGCGCACGTGTCTCCCTAGTTTCTTTGTTGTATGAAAAGCAGACTGAAATTTGTTTTGCCGAGGGCACCGCAGACTCCCCGGAATACCCCCTGGCCCGTTGAAGACGCTCTAAAATATTACTGCCCGCAGCGGTGGCTGACTGGCTAAGGCATTGCGCTGCTGAGCACAAGTTAACGGGTTCGATTCCCTGCCGCGGCGGCCGCTTTTCTGATGCAGGCGAAAAGCAAAAACGCCCGTGTGTACGAGAATTCGGACATGTTAAAGATCCCCAGGTGGTCAAATTTAATCCGGAGCCCTCCACTACGGCACGCCTTGTCGCCTGCGTTGTGTAGGCGTGTTAAAACCCTACAATAAAAAATTAGTGCCCTTCCACTCTATCAAGAATGATGACCTGCAAAGCTGGACACAGTCCACGGAGTACACAGAACAAAACACGATTATCGTAATTCGCGATGGAGAATACTTCTTAGCCAAATAGCAGAGTGAACCTCTGAAGGATCCAACCTTTGTTCTTTTAGATATACATAGAACTGCGTGTGTCGCTGCCGCGTCGCGAGCATCTTACGGTTGTGTAAGGCCGGGTTCAGAGAGTTGCCGCAACAGTCGTAATAACTTCGGAGTATGACGTCATTTAACGTTTCAGCCAACCGAACTGCATGACAGGCCATTTTTTTCGTCCATAGCTCACGATAGGGCTTTTGCGTCTGTAGTCTGAGCATAGGCTAACAGACAAACCCAATCCGCTATACCCCTAACGACTCCGGACAGGTGCCATTGGGCCGTTTAACGTCCGCGTTTAAACCTCGCACCAGCACAACGTACATGCCATCCATCATTCTAGGCATGAAACCTATAGCTGCGCGTGGACGCTCCCGGCTCCCTTCCTCTATTGTCCACTACAAACCTGTGCACGCATAATCCGGCAACCGGTCATGTGCGCGTGCTTAGAAGTGACAGACGCGGTCGAAAATATACCCTAAAAGCGCTCCGAAGAAATGATATTCCCGCACGCCGGCGTTCCAAGCGGCAAAATTGCTGTTCATCCGGGATGGACTCGCCGCTACTCGACGAGCTGAACATGAGGCGGTAATGGCGGCGCCAGCAGTTTTCCGTTGTTTTTGAGCTCATTCGTGCTTGTGTTCGGGCCAGCGCTTCAATTCTCACCATTTTTCCTCCAAAGGAACGACATGCATTTTTCCCATAACGATTTAAAACCTGGAAGCCCTTGAGCTCTATTCTCATGCACAAACATGTGGCCGTCCGTTTTCCTTCCCCCTCGTATGTATCTCACTGTTTGTGAAGATGTCTGTGTAACACATCAACATACACACGAACCATTCGATTAAGAACAGCCCACTAACCGCATTGAGCCATGTAATTTTGATATTTAAATCTCCCACCAGAACAACCGGCATTTCATCGGTAGCGGCATGATGTCTAGCTGTGCGTGCAAGCCCCCCTTTTCTATCAGCAAACCATGCACGAATAAACCGGCAACCGGTGATGACGCATACTTAGGCGTGAAGGACACCGGCGAAAATGTCGCTCGGATAGCCTTCCAAGCTAAAATGGAAAAATGGGCTCAAGCCGGCGTTCCAACTGAGGAGGTTTCTCTTATACCGGGAGGGATTCGCAGCTACTTGGCTAAGTCGAATTTGAGCGGAAACGGCGACGGCGGTTTTCCGTCGTTTTAGGGGGCCCTAGCCTGGGCTTCGCAGGAGCGGCGTCTGTTTACGTCCGCGTAAACGAGTGAGCGAACGCAGCAGCAAGTAAGGAAAGGAAACGGGGAGGAGCGTCTGGGGAATGACAAAGTGCAGTACGACATGTGCTGCCATGGCGTTATCTCTCTTACTGCCTTTCCCTCACACTTAATTGTTTCATGTGTCACCACCAAAGAGCGTCCTCCCCCTGACACTACCCCCGGACCCTGTTCCAATCTCCGCTAATACAAACCACGTGACATTTGCGTGGGAGGTTCAAACACGATATGCACCAACATGCTCGCTGCTCCCGTGTGCGGGGCTAATCCGAACCATGTGACGTACGCGCGGGACGTTCAAACATGATTTGCAACAGGCTGACCGTTGGCTGCGGCGGACTACGAGGTAGCAGCACAGTAGCGCACGGTGGCGTGCGATCGCTGATCTCGCGAACACTTCATGGGACGCAACTGAAATGCTCCGTGAACAAAAAGAATGCAGCGCGCGCTGCGCACACATTTCATATTTGGGAGTGTAGTAATCGTCAGTGCATATTTTACGCCAATCCGTGGTTCTTTTTTTTTGCTATCATCTGATAACCACACTACCGCCGTTAGCTGCCGACTGCGCAACTTGCCAAAGGGGAATCGGGGGAGGCGAGCAGGAAATAGTTCAGAAAGAGGTGTCAGCGGTGGTGAGGGGGAGCGACGGAGCGGCACCGAGTAAATCGATGACACTGGAATGAAAACATGGGGGGTTAGACATTTACTGCTTTGCAGTAATAAATCACAGAGAGAGAAAATGACATTTATTGATCATTTCGGGCGGGGAGGCGGGTCAGGCCACGCAGGGCTTCGCCACCCCCTGTCTATGTACTAAGCAGACCCCGAAGCTATGCCTGGGCACCGGTTCAGGCTACTCGGAGAGTCCCCTCCCGAAGGAGGGTCTCCGTTTCGCCTTTGCCGAGCCAGAGCAGCCTCGAGCCGCTGGACTGCCAGCAGTTGCCGCTCGTATTCGGGCGAGCTCACGAGTCCTATAATGTCCGGTGGTAGCTCTTTTGGGCGCCCCACTGCACTGTGTCTTTCACATCCCCACATGATGTGGGCCAGGTCTGCAGTCACCAACGCGCACACACTGCACATTGCACTTTCGTAAGTTCCAGGGCACACGTGGCGCGCGAGCACTGGAGTCAGCACGGATCCAGTCTGTAGTTGACGGTGGAGGACGGCTTCGCCCCTCTTGAGCCTCGGGTGAGGTGGGGGCAGGGCGCGTCTCCCCGCACGATGCCAGTGAAGAATGTCCCCGTAGTTGGTCAGGGGCTCCATGATCTCCGCCGCAGACGATGGGCATGGGGGCACCGCACGGTGCGCGAGCTCACGTGCGATGGCGTCCGCCTCCTCTTTGTGGTTGACGGTGCCACCCGCAGTGCCCCCCACGTGTGCGGGGAACCAGCGGATGTGCGTTGTAGTCTCCTTGCGCTCGCGGAGCAGCCTCGCTGCAGTCCCGCACACGGCGTTCCTGGCGTAGCTTGCTACTGCGGTCCTCGAGTCGCTGAGCACCGTGGTGATTGTGGGGCTGCTCGCTAGCGCTAGGGCTATTGGCAGCCTCCTCTGCCTGCGCGGCCGTTCGGGCCTTGATGCTGCAGGCGTTCAGTAGTTCCCCGGTGGTGGCTCGTACGACCACCACCACATATGTGTTGGGGCGGTCGCGGTGCTTGGCTGCATCCACGTATACTGCCCCCTCGTCACTGTTGTGTGCCTCGGCGAGCGCTCGGGCTCGCGCCGCTCTCCTCTCCGTGTTCCTGTCCGGGTGGACGTTCCGCGGCAAGGGGAGCACCTTGATCTTGAGAACGATGTCGTCCTCTATGAGAACGATCCTACCGTGATGTTGGTCAACTTGAGGTGGGTTGATGCCCAACCTCTGGAGGATGGCCCTGCCGGTCTTGGTGGAACCGAGGCGTTCGAGCTGGGAGACCTGCTGGGCTTCACTCACCTCGTCCAGGGTGTTGTGTACCCCCAGTTCAGCGAGGGCCAGGTTACTCGTGCTGTTGAGCAACTCCAGTGCTGCCTTCTAGGATTTGCGGATGCCGCATTGATCCTATCCTTCTCCTGTTGTTTCCAGTAGTGGAACGCACCAACGTATGTAACGTGGCTCATGACAAGTGATTGCAAGAGGCGCAGCAGGTTAGCGTCTCGCATTCCCTGCCTGCGCGTAGATATTCGTTTGATGAGACGCGTTGCGATCCCCATCTTGGTGAACATGCGGTCGATTGCGGTTGTATTGCTGCGGCTGGCTTCGATGTGCATGCCGAGCACTCTGATGCTTTGCACGTGGGGTATGACTGTGCCGTCCCCCAGGCGTAGCGTGATCTTTTTGGCGTCCTCCGCTGCTAGCTTGCGGAGGCGGCCGGGCGGTGGTAGTATCAGCAAGTCCGATTTCTGCGGAGAGCAGCGTAGTCCCGTGTCTTTCCGGCAGTCTTCGATGTTGTCGATTGCCTCTTGTAGTGTGGATTCAATGTGGCCGTCACTACCCCCGGGGACCCAGAGGGTAATGTCGTCCGCATAGATGGTGTACTTGACTTGAGGGAGCTGGTTCAGGCATTCGGTGACTCCAATCATCACCAGGTTGAAGAGAAATGGCGAGATGACTGCGCCTTGCGGAGTGCCGATGCTGCCCAGCTTCCGCTCTTCCAGTTGTAGGTTTCCAATCTGTAGCATCACCGGGCGGTGTGACAGAAAGTCCCTGATGTAGTTGTAGGTCCTCTCTCTGAGCCCCAGTCTGTTGACTTGAGCCAGGATCGCAGAGTGGCGTACCTTGTCAAAGGCGCTCTGTAGGTCTAGGCCGAGGATGGCGCGGTTGTCCCCGGTGTTGACTGTGGTGGTGTCCATGGCTTCGTGCTGGATTAGCAGCATGGCGTCTTGCGTGCTGAGCTTCTCTCGAAACCCTAGCATCGTGTGCGGGTACATGTTCCGGTCTTCTATGCTGCGCTACATGCCTGTATTCACCAGCGTAGCACATGATATGTGCGCTCGGGGCTTGGCCAAAGCAATAAATGGAATAACAGCAGCATGGGAAGGCAATAAAAACACTTGTTGACAGTGATATTCACTCGGAATATTGTACCGGGAATCTGTTAAAACGTCAACAAAAAGGTTATGGCACAATCAGTGTCAAATGATGCGTGCACATTGAATTGCAATTCGACGAGGGTGTACGCATATTGAGTACGGGCAACAAAGCAAGATCACGTCAAATTTGAAATCTGGCATGCTCTCCTGTAGATTAGCTTAGGGAGACTTGGAAAAAATGCTGTTTTATCTTGGTAGGCAAACATGAGGCTGTTGGTCGCACTGTGGGTCTTTCACGGCTGCACTTTCGAAAGGTGTACGCGAAAAGACAACCCGCTGCATCTGCGTGGCGGCACTGGCACTTAACACACACAGCTTTTGTCGAATGGGAGGCTATCGATGGTGGAGTGACTCCCAACGCTTTTGTTGAAACTTCCCGTTGCCAGCAACCGCCGCGCTGACATCACTTACGACACGATGGTAGCGGAGCGGGAGTCGTGTCGAAGGAGTCGCACAAGATTCGCTCGCAATTTACCCGCACTGTACTTTTCGGTAGCTGAAAATGGGCTCAATAATACTCTTACGTTACAATGAAAACATGAGTCCAGCCCACGAAGCGCGCTCCACTGCCACCAGGAACAATACAGTACACTGCGCTAGCAGCCATGTCAGTCACGAGTAAAACTCGGCGCTGGAAAACAGCGCCGAGTTTCACCCGAAATCGCGTTTCCATCAAACACATCCAGCCCATTCATTGCGCGGCGTAGGCCCTGAAAGCTCTAACCCAACAATGGGGTCGACTTCGTTCGTGGGTTAGTGCAGCAGCCAAAAAGTCACTTTCATTTGAATGCCGGTGGCGGTCACAAATACTTAGCAGCAAAAAAAAAAAAAAATCAGTCCCCAGGCCACTGCCAAGCAATGCTAATACAGTCGCTGTGTTCGCTTGCGTAGACGATGGCAAGAGTAGGATGCCTCGATGGCAGCGCCACGCTCGTGTATTGAGGCACTATTGACACGATTTTTCTACAAAAGCCTCCTTCCCTTCCCATGAAAACCCAATGATGACAAATGACACGACTTCAATGCCTAAAACGCACTCCTCATTGCTCAAGCGCTGAAATGGGACGATTTCTTTTTCTGTACGCCCCCCATGCTTCGACAATAGAAATAGAAACAACCCCCTTGTTACCCGCCGCGGTGACTGAACGGCTAAGGTGTTGCGCTGCTGAGCACGAGGACGCGGGTTCGATTTCCGGACACGGCGGCCTCTTTTCTGTGCACGACATTTCAGCCCATGCTAAAGATCCCCAGGTAGTCAAAATTAATCCGTAGCCTTCCACTACAGCGCGCTTTATCGCCTGCGTTGCGTCGACGCGTAAAACCCTTCAATCAATCAATCAACAAGCGCCTTGTTCACGCGGCCATGCCGATTAGACATAGGTAAAGGAGCGGTCCGTTCGTACGGACGCGACTGATGTTTTGTAAACACCTGGTAATTTGATTGTACTTTGCTGCTGCACTGGTGCTATCCTGAAAGCGAAAATCAAGCATGATTAAGTGGCGAAACAGAATATCTAGAAAAAATAGCCCGCCCACAAGGAGGCGTGGCCAACAGCCAAGGCGTTAAGGAACGCATATTCAAGCTCAATTTCAGATGGAGCTGCATCCGCATGATGCACAAGCCGCATTTTTAACACAAAAGTATTGTATGCCGGGGTCCACCAAGATCTAATTGACTTCATATCCGCCACGGTAATGACATCGCCAGAAAACTGCGATTGACGCGGCGGCGCCGGGATTCGAGCCACGAACTCTTTCGCCGCCAAGGGAAGTACGAAACGTGCGCCCGACTGCGCTATGAACAGACCCCGGAATAGGGCGACAAACGCGCCTTATAGACGTGCTTTCAGATGGTTCTGCCATCTAGGAGAGGCGAAGCAAGTAGTGCATCATGGCGCTAATGAGCGCCGACAGTTGGCGCCTCGATGCTAGCGCCTACGTTTACGGGGGACGCGCAGCGTAAGCTGCGCAGAAGCCGACTTGCGGATATCGTGCTCGTGGCGCGCTCCGCTGCTCCTTTCGCTGCAGTGGACCTTGGGTTCACCAAACGAGTCGCTGACAAACCGCTGGGTTTCGTTCGCGCACGGACGGTTTGCGGGCGGCTGTGGTTCCAGTCGGATTTACGCAACGATCCTACGCGTGCAATCCACTGTCCATCGTTGTTCCGTCTTACGGTGCCATACCGAAGAAATATAAATAGCGACGTGCAAGTTTATATTGTCATGAATTCTAAAACGGCGCAGTTGTCTTCAAGGGAGTGAATTGGAGCGAATAAAGAATGGAACATACGCTTCGCTTGGGACACAGATAACACAGCCGGGCGCAGCCGGGCAGTAAAAATTAACCATAAACAAACACACACAGTGCATAGTTCGCGGAAATATCGATGCCCAATAAACATTCAACTCGTCCTGCGAAGGGACATTTCACTGTCGTGTTTTACCGGTTCTTATGGAAGAGGGAACAACCACATTTATTTTTCGACGTACGCGGCCCCAGTAAAGAGCGCTGAATATGCGAACCGTGGTTCGCGCGATTGGGGCTGTTTCGCTCGAGGTGTATCGGTGGCACACTATCACCAGTTTCTTTACTTAAGCCCCTGAAAACTCGGGAAGAGGCTGATCTCCGGCATTCTGGAATAGCGCCCCAGAACCTGCTTACAGCCAAAGTGGCATGCACTGGTAGACAGATTGCGTCATTGCTGCTCCTTGGCTTTCTTTCGCACCAGCAGCGCTACATTTGGATTTTACCAAACGTATTCTGTTTATATTTCTACGTCTCCTTTTAGGGGCGAAGCTCCTTAAGGCGTGGGTCTGTCCATCCTCGACGTATGTATGTAGCCACCTCTAGTTTAGGTCTTGGATTGCTTACTAGATGGCGTGGCTACCTCTAGTTTAGTTCTTGGATTGTTTACTAGATGGCGGTACTTGTATATGATGAAAATATGCGCTTGGATTGTTTACTAGATGGCGGGGAGCGTTGTAATAAAATCCGTTCGCTGTTGGCGCGCGCTCGGAGTCGCCCGATGGATAAGGCTGCAGATGTGCGAGCCCGCGAGGCAGAAGCGCTCCGTGAAGCTGCGCGACACCGCCGCCAAGATCATGCCGTACGAGAGCGGGAGGCCGAAGCGTGTCGTCTGGCTGCGCGACGACGCCGCCAAGATCCCAGCGTTCGAGAACGAGAGGCCCAAGCGTCACGGCAACGGCGCGACGACCCTGCCGTACGCGAAGCGGCACGGCTGCGGCGCGAAGAGGATCTCCAAAACGTCAGAGAACGGTAAGCGGCGAGAAAGCGCGCGTATCGGCAGGCAGACCCCGATGCAGTGAGAGCTCGTGAGGCGTCTGCAAAACGCATCAGGCGAGCTCAGCCCCAAGGTGCCGACGCGCGGTTTAAGCGAGACTTTGTAGACGTTACGTTCGGACACAGATGTAGTGGGCGAACTTTCACTGAAGAGTCACGGTTTCACCAATGACTTCCCCTCAGGAGCTTCGCCCACTCATCATCATTCACCCCGTGGATATGCTGTGAATTTTTTTCGCCGATTTCAAGCTCCGTCTTTCGTGGTGCACACGCACTTCTGCACCTGTCCTTTGGACCAACATGTCCACCTTCCATGTTTTACAGGAACTATTTGTGGTCCCATACTCGGCAGATAGTAGTGGCCCTTGGTCCCTTTACATCCCAGCATATTGCCTCTCTCTGCACCCTCCTTTGCGTATGTACGCTGCTTCTGTCAGAAGGGAATGGTAGAGCTGAGGTTCGCGTGATCAGCGGGCAGTCGAATCAAGTGACCGCTCGTTGGGATCCTTGCGCGTCTATGCAGTCAAGAGACCAACGTCGTTATTGAAACCACCACCTCAAATACGGCAATGGAATATTGTGGCTGTCTTGTGCTTCTTTTTTTTTTCAAAGGCGGCATTTTTTTTAAACGAACAGATCAATTTACACGGTCAATACATGAAGCGTTAGGAACCAGGAAAAACGAGAACACCTATATTAGTATTCTTTGTGTTCATGACACAAAGAATTTGCTTCCATCGATTTGATTAAGGCCTGTAGATGCGCTCTCCGTGTGAGGATTTTTCCTGCGTTTTTTTGCAGGCTTCTCGAGCCACTGCAGTGTGTCGTTTACCGGCATTCCTGGCATGCGTACTATGACATTGCAGCAATGTGTCTTTACCCATTTTCTCTCGCAAAAAGAAAAAGCGTAGTTGCAAGTATGGGTAAGCCTGCTGGCATTTATAACCTCTTGCTCGTCCAGTCCATTTCAGGCGGATGTGGAAATGTACCAAACTATTTGCAGCTCCACGAAGTGCACATCGACATTTTCGAAAGCTTCTAGCAAGTCATTCCTGCATGTCGGTGACAGAAGTGGAGGATGTTCATTGAAGGACGCTCGGCGTTTGTGTCGTCACAAAAGAGCCATGCTATCCTGCTAGAGAAGATGATGACGATTTCACAAATTGCCCGTGGTAACTCCATTAGATTATTAAATAATCTTTCAAAGTGAGGAAATATTGCGAAGCCTATGGCAGCGTCATAGCCAGTATGCTTCCGGACGCTTTGTAGTACACATGCTTTAGTTTTCAGGGAACCTTTTTCGGGCGAAGTAGCCTATAAATGTAAGTACAGTTTTTTTTTTCGGGGGATCACAAAACGACACTGATGAAGAAGTCATAGCTTCCATAAATCGCAATTCCATCTGAATTGTTTGATCTTTGGCTAGAAGTTCGTACAGATAAACATTCCACACAAAATGATAGATTGGACATATGTGAGGCAGTCCAGCTTGACGTCGTCGATAAAAGAAACAACGCACTTTTCTATCTGAAACTCCCAGATTTAAATTTTGCCTGCTTGTCCTATGAGCTTTCCTATGACCATGTCTTTTTTACACCCGTGTTTTCCCGAACAGGACAGCTGTGCTCTCCACTGCTTGAATCTCGTTTTTCCTTGTAAATGACGTAAGAGTATATAAAGTTTCCTTGAATTGCAGTGTCTTATGCGCTCATCATACCAAGAATTAGAGCCAGAGTTATTCTACAACTTAGTTCGCGCGCAAAGCAGTCAATAAGATCGCGCATTTCATTGTATTAGAACAACACCTGTGAGACTCCACCATACTACTCTGTCGGCTTTGCCCATTTTGAGCCCCAAAAAACGCTAGTGACAATTTATTTTTTGCGACCATGCATTAGTAGCTCATCAGACTTCCTAAGTGAAAACAGCTCAGAGGAATGGAAACGTTTTGCGCTAATTCAAGATTACCGTGAACATATCTGAAGCGGAAGAAATCCTCACAATGAATTGAATATAGTGGCGGGTCAGGGTGGGGGTACTCGCGCAGAAACAAATGTTCCTGTAAAATCACCTCTAACTAAAGCTACAATCCTGTGACATGAAATTTTTGTAGTCGTTGGCTCAAACATCATCCTGGTCAATTTATTGGTAGTGAAAGGTGTCATCGCTAACAATTGACTGCTAACAGCGAGTCGTGGGAAAGATTTGCGCATGCATTCTGCAGAAGTATATATTATGCATTTGGCACGTCAGTTCGATGAAATATGCTCTGTGCATATTTCTGTGTACTACTTTTTCGTTTGTAGTTATGTCCCGGGTGATCAATGCATGTCAGACTACCTCGTTCTTGAAAAAAAAAAACCAAATGAACAAAAATACAATGTTCAACAACGCATTTTCGTTAACTTGCGCCATGATGCAATAATAACCTGCGGTAAGTCTTACAGCCCAATGAAAACTCGCCGCTCCAGGGCTGTACCGAATGTTGTAATAGATTATAACGCTGCGGTGCCGTAAGGCAACGATTCCCCCTACCATGCTCAGAGTTGGGAGCGCAATGCAACAATAAAATATGTCATGCGTTGCTCCCAGCAGATGCAACATCATGAAGACTTCAGGCGGGATTTATTATTAACAGACACCAGAAGCGCCGGTTTGAACTGACGATACTTGAAGGTCTGGGAAATCAATCCTAAAATTGAGATGAAACATGGTAAATATCGCCCCGAATCACTAATTCTGTTTGCATACGTCTGTTTTGTAGATATCACGTAGTCAAAGAGGGCGCAGCTATCATGACGAAAAATCAAGTTGTTTGAAGCGAATTTATGCTCCCCTGACAGCGGTCAACAAAGTGACGTGCGCCGGCTAGTGCCGGGTAATCCAATACCGTGGCGGCTGCCCTGGGAGTACGTATCTTTCGGCGCGATTGTTTGTTGAAACGTCGAATTGCAACGCGAACGCTGGAGATCAACGAAGATTAGCGCCGTAAAGGCCAAACACTCTCCCTATTACAATAAGATAGCCCGTGCGGCATTCAAAAAAAAGAAAAGGATACGTGCACTTTGCTTGAAACAGTGGTAACACAACCAGGGGCCGCCAGATAGTAAAACAAAACAGCAGTATTCAAATATTCAAACAGAATGCATGATTCGCGGCATTATCCTCGAGTGTTAGGAGCTTGGCCCCGAGTCACTTTGCTGACTATTGTTTCGCCGCCTGTGTATTGTTTGAGTTGTCAGAAGAGCACAAATTTGCTTTAAAAAACTTGCTTTTCCTTCAAGAGAGCTGCGTTGTCAGTGATTACATGGCATCTGGTGTAGGTGCCGGTACATGCCGCCTAAATACTTTTCAAGTTCTCAACCAAGCCCAACTCGTCCCAGCCACCGACAGCAAGGCCTACTGCAAGTTAGGACTACTGCCGGATAAATTGAAGGGGGAAGACGTCACGACAGCTGCCATGAACAACGCATCTACGATGACCAACGCGCCTGCACTCGTGTAGTTTTTCACCAAACACGAGAACCACCGCCATTTCACGGGTCACTTCCGGGAGATCCTCAGTAATGGATGGAGCATCTAGAGAGGGTCCAGACATTTAACGGATGAGACGACGACGAAACATTCAGGCAAATGTTTTTCTATATTGAAGATTTTGCACGCATTTGGTTAAAGACACACGGACGTACGCTGACGACCGGGGTGTTATTCAAGACTGAGCTTTCGAAAACTTCCACCACTCTGGTACGCAGGGAAAGGGCCGAGCAGCTGCTGCAGACACGCACTCAGCATCCCACGGTAAGCGTGCTCAGGCTTGTTGAGGAAATGAAGCGACTTTTTTACCGTGCGTACCCAGAAATTACGAAAAAAAGGATCTACGCATGCTGCTGCGCGGGTTCTTCGCTTGCCTTGTTCGTAGCCACCCTAAGATAAGGTCCGAATTCGCGTCTGATTGATTGATTGATTAACGCGCCGTCGCAACGCAGTCGATGAGGCGCGCCGTAGTGGAGGTGTCCGGATTAATTTTGACCACCTGGGGATCTTTAACGTGCGCCGAAATCTCGCACACACGGGCGTTTTTGCTTTTCCCCTGCCTCAGAAAAGCGGCCGCCGCTGCCGGGAATCGAACCCGCGACCTCGTGCTCAACAGCGCAACGCCTTAGCCACTGAGCCACCGCGGCGGATTCACGTCTGAGACCGCTGCAATAGATAAGACAATGGAAATCTGTACGAGGAAGTACGACCGCGCCTGTTTCGCAGACGTTCGGTTCCGGAGCTATTATCTCCGGTAGACTAGCGAAGCAATCCGCGCAGTCGTCAGGGAGGAGCTGCGGAAAATTTTCCCAAGAACTCCGCAAACAGAAGTCGCCTCCCTGGGTGAATAGATTCGGGGAGAAGTTCAACACGCCTTGGGGACGTCTACACCTTCGGAAGCATCCCTCGAGCCACAAGCTATGACCTACACCGCAGTAGTTCCTCGACCCCGCCCCCCTCTACCTTATCGTCAAAAGGGACCGCTGTACCACCGTCCGCTGTCGCCGCCGGTCCCCCTGTAGGCCAAAACCAGACGCCGCGGAGGGGTTGGAAATATAGCAAACACCAGATAATCGTTCGCTGTGCAAACGGCGGTCACGCCGACCACACAAAAGGCTGGGTGTGTGAGGGTTCTCAGTGGACGCACCACGCCCCCTATCCGGACAGCGCCGTACTGAGATTGAGGAATACCTTTCCAACACCGCCTGAGGTCCACCAGGAGTCAATTGTTCGCCGTCGCCCTACTCATACCGATCGGCAAGCCGTCGAAGCAACGAAGACTTTACACGTGGGAGATTCTCCAGCCCACGTAGGGGAAACTATAAGCAGCAACTTGTGGAGGTGAAGTTCCTCTGCGTCGAAAAAACCGGAAACCCTCCAACGACGCAAAAACGCGACGAAGGCCGTGATTCACGACATCCTTTATCACGACCCGCCTTAACCCTGACGTCACTCGAGGTCACGACAAGAGCCACACGGCATAACGTGTACACTACAAGACCGAGCCTGCCGTTGAGAAGACGACGGCATCGACGACGCATAGAGCTGAACCATCAACAGGAATAAGCCGAGATACGACGCCCCGACGCCCACGTAACACCAGGAAGCCGGCTTCCGACGTACCGTGGTCCATCGACGGCTCTGATGTAGTCGCCCCATAGACGCGGGAGCCGACTACTCAGTAATGGGCGGATCACTCGCAGATAAGCTGAAGAAAGTTGCCAACAGATAGGGACGGTCCACACATACGCACAGCAGGTGGCCATTTTTTAACGCCACGCGGAATGTGCCCATCACTCGTCACCATGGAGGGCACCACGTACCCTGCCGCGTTCGTCATTTTGCCTTACTGCCCCCGCTACGCAATAGACCCTTTGCAAAATGGCCGAATCGTTGGCGGAAAAGCAGCAAGCCACTCTGGCAACACTGTGCACCCGCTGCGCCGCCATTAGAAAGGAAGCGAAAAGCTGCGAGCAGAGAGTTTATATGGAGTAACTACCGTCCACCGTCCACGTAATTGCATACGCGTCGGGGGCAACAGACTCGTGAAGCCGTGGGCGAAAACGTGCAACCGCAACGGCGTTGCTACGACCTGCTTCCTTTCTAATGGCGTCGTCGCGTTCACCACCAGTGTTAGCATCGCTGAATTCTCAGTGTTGTCCGCCTTTTTGCAAACGGTATATTCTCGGAATAGACTCTTTAACGGACAGCGATGCAATAACTGATCTGCAAACCAAGTCGGTAACGTTTTTCTCCGACCACTCCATGACGCCGGGACCGAGCTGCGAACCCCATTGTGCTGTAAGGATCGTCGATGAACACGTCGCCCTGCCACCCCGTGCAAACTTGGTGATTACCGTCTACTATATAGTTGAAAGTTGAAATTTATTTCCATAAACGTACACCGTTATGGCGGAAGATAGGGTAAAAAGATGCACTCAGCAACTTGACGGAGCCCTACATCCTTCATGGTCAACAGAAATACCATCACTAACGCCAATTCTACCTCAGAGAGTGACCAAAGTTTCCTTCCCAACCGCGGTCTCTCCATCGCAGGAGGCACAGCACGATTTAAGCAGCGCAAATCCCACGTATTGGTCATTAATTTCACCGAGGAGTGCCAGCATTTAAACAAGGGCGCTGCAATTGCGGTCCTCGAAAAAACGCAAGAAGCAAGTGACGTGATCACGGTAGCCGACTTCGAACGCACACCTGAAGACGCATTCAAGCTTCCGCTTCCCTTCGGCGTCATCCCGGCGCTCGCAGTTTCCAAAAAGTACCCGCCGCGGTGGCTCAGTGGCTAAGGTGGTGTGCTGCTGAGCACGAGGACGTGGGTTCAATTCTCGGCCGCGGTAGCCGCTTTTGTGGTAGATGCGAAAGCGAAAAACCCTCGTGTGTTCGAGATTTTGGCGCACGCTAAAATCCCCATGTGGTCGAAATTAATCCGGTGCCCTCCACTGCGGCGCCCCTGACCGCTTGTGGAGGGTGGTGCGTTAAAACCGAACAATAAAATCAATCTATCAGTCAGCTTCCAGAAAGCTGCGTGAAGGTGGTGCATCGCTTGAAGAGACGCCAGTGGGTGGAACGTACGTGGCTGACACGACCAATTTCTACTGAAGCACCTGGAATTCTCCTTCACTTGCCATAAGTGACGTTTGTAAACAAAGCACATAGTTGTTCAAACTGGTTGGAGACTTGGAGAACGACATTTTGAAAACACAAGAATCGCATTTCCCGCGTGTAGTGATTAGAATGTTGAAAAGAACGTTTGAAATTCATTTTTGGAGATCTGTGTAAGCCACATTTCTAAGTGAAATAAATTCGACGTTTCAACGGGATTAAAACGTTTCAAGAAAAGTGGAAAGAAAACTAAAGTTGCCCCCAAATTCATATTTGCCCCTACACGGGTTGCGCGTAGCGCAAGACTCTGAACTGACTTTGTATAATTCTCTGCGGGGTTTCCATACTACTAAGGTGAGTTTGACGTTTCACTCTGTGTCCCAGATAGTCACAAACCCGTTGTCACATTTCGCCCTTCAGAGTGCAATTTCAACCCAGCCCCTGAATTTAGCACCTATGCACCGTCAGAAATGTGCTCTATAAATTCCAGGTCCTGCGTTGGTGAGTTAGCCAGAGCACTGATTGCGCAACGTCGCAATCACTAGCTGTGCTCTATGCTGCTCCGGAATGTTATGGAGCAAAGGCGAGATCGGCGCCCATTTCCTCTGAATATCTTACACTTTCGGTGTGTGTATTCCTGCTCCGTACAACAGCCCCGCAGCATTTGTCATAGAGAAGGCGCCGTTATAAGCGGAGGCTATGGGGAGATCATGCAGCCGCCACGTAATAGGACATGCCAACTTGACCATCTTCAAAACAAAAATATATCAGAGATTCCCTCTTTTCTGGCAAAGGATACGAATTCTTTGAACCAAAACACTGTTCAAAGGAATAACCTGCCAATCAGAAACGTTGCAAACTCCGTAACAACTTCATAAAATTACGCCTCGTCAAACACAATATAAATGCATGTATGGCCGAAGAATTTCACATGTATGGCCGAAGAATATGAAATGTGGACATGAGGACATGCCTAATTATACAGCCATCTTCTAAATTTAGCTCTTCATTGTATGGTATAGAAACGAATCGCTGAGTGTCGCCTACATGACTTTTTGAGTTTAAGGATCTTGCCGAGCAGCACATGGCAGGACGCTTTAACGTTTCTTAGGCGTGGTAGAGCACCTCTTAGGGTCCGTAAATTCATAGCGACCAGTAGGAACTCTTTTTCGTAGGGGGAGTAAACTAATGGGGAGTGTGGATCTACACTCCCCCTTGGTTTACGTGGAAATAAGGACCGGGGAAAGTTGAATTGAGGGCAAACGAGGAGCACCCAATGCAAACAGGTATTAAAGAGAAGTTTTTGCACTTTCGTTTTGCGTATACAGGAGGACATCAGAGCGATCATTACAACTTCACGAAACCTGCTTGTCGGAGATGGACCAGTCAGAATCTCGGCCAAACGAATCAGGCGCAATCCGTTCTTCCTAATCCGATCGGTACACACGCTCTGAGCAAGCCTGCACGCTGCGTTTGTACCGACGCTTTCGTAGATTTAAGCCAAAGGCGTCGTTCCTGCGCCTCACAGCCGCCGGGGAAACTCAAATCAGATTTGGCGAAACTTTAACGGTTCCGCATTTTTTATGGCACAATGCTGCGTTATAATGTGGTTCCGCTTTAGAGCCCGGCTTTGAAGCAGAAAATCGGACGTACCGCGTGTAGGGATGACCCGTACTTCTCTATTAGGAATTCGAAGTCGTCCGGCACCCGTTCGCTGTCATAGTGTTATGTAAAATGCAGGCTGCACTTCGCGCCCCCGTTCATCACAAACCCGTGCTCGCCCACACTTTCAGGATCACATTTTTCTAGAACTGCTAAATGTCACTACTGTCAGTGGTAGTCTGCGGCGAACAAAGAGGGAAGAGGGAAGCATTTATTCATTCTTTCAGAGTGAAAATGTCAAGCGCACATTCGTGCGCCAAGCGGCGTAGACGCCGCCGTGGGTATGGCTGTCGCCGAGCAAACGATCTGTGGCATTGGGAAGGTGCAAGAGCGAACGCTGAGCACAGGGGGAAGTAAATTACCACGAAAGCGAAGAGAGCGGAAGAGGGAAAGCGTCCTCAGGTACAGCTGAAAAGAACTTGCCCTGTATCGGCTCACTACGCTGCAAACATTTCCTTCAAAAACGATAGTCTCTAGGTAAATTCCTCGCTCCTCTTTCTGGCCCCCCTCTCGCGCTCTTCCCCTCCAATCTCGATGTTTCCGCAATAAACACGGTGGAGGTTCGCTCAAGACAATTCAATTTTTCCGCGTTTCGCTGCGCACGCGCTATCTACAGGAACGTTTTGCAACTGTTGGACTAGGAATGCCGCTACGGTGTGCTTCCTCGAGCGCAAGCACTTTTATACTTTTCGATCAAAACGTTGTTTTCAACGCGCACTTTTTTTTCCGATCGCACTATAAAGTACACATCCATTTTCACTTAAAACACACTAGACGTTACAGTGATGTATTGATGTTTCGTCTCAAATATCCTTACTTCTTTCTTCTTGCACAGCAGTGTTGACAAGTATCAAGCGCGTTTTCATATTTATTGGTTTGGAAAAGTTTCTCCTATACAAACTTCTCGTTTCAGAGATTTTTCCTTTTTTGGCCGGGTGGCTGAATCGACAGACAGACAGACAGAAAGACAGACAGACCATACTTTTTGGGTTTAAGTAGGCCAGGAAAGACTATCGTCATTAAAAAACCGAGGATGACAGCATCCAAGGCGGAGTGTTAGTGTGAGTGACGTTGGCGTTACAATAGCGCGCCATCGTACGCCCGCTGACCAGGTGTGTGTCTGCGGCGAGTAATGTGAAACGCGCCCAAGCATTTCCCAGGCGTTCCCTCCTGGCATGTTCTGATTGGCGGTGCACTTTCGCCACACTCCGCACAGCCAGCAATGCGCTGCACAGCACACTGTTTGCTCGTAACGTTCCCCTTGCAGCATTTTATTCATCAGAATTTTGAGAATTCTTTTGTAACTGTACATAGATACAATTCAATGCTTCATTTTTCCAAGAGGTGCCTATATCTTACTTCATGCGCCTCTGTCCAATTATTTGCCTCAACATATGGTAAATTCAAAACACCTGAACAGTTGATCTTAAGTATTTCATTAAAAAGTGGCTTAGTAGTAATTTTTTCCTTTAGAATTTACCCCTCAACACAAAAAAGCTTACGTATTGCTTCCGGTATAGAGCACCTCTCTTATAAATGCATTGTTTCACTAATTTTTTTAAAACTAATAATGACTGTTCGTCAGTCATTGTTTTCTTTTCAATATATGTCTGCTTACAAAACAAATTTCGCTTACTCCTTCGCCCACCAAGTACACATTTTATATTTTGATTGGTCCGCTGAAGCAAGCTATTAGCAAGTTTTTTCGATTTCATCCCAACAAATTCCAGATCAGCGACGGCTAAACTACCGCCATTTTCTGTAATAAGCGATTATTCTCTATCTCAAAATTTACCTGTGGACATAATAAAATGACGCGCATTCTTACCCTATTGAACATATATTTTATCGTAGCATTCGCATTAGAGCTCCTGTAAACGACTCACACAACACGTTTATTTTTCTGCTCGCGTTTCGAAATATCCTGATTCAAAGCGCGATAAGATGTATGGACGCACGTTCAGCCCTGCACTTCCACCGTCATGCTAAGGGAAAGTGGCTGGACCCTCATATGTTTTTGAAAAACAAATAAGCAGCCGTTATAGACATAAAAGCTCAGTATTTACCCCAAACTCGGAGCTTCGTTTTTCTGTTTGTCCGTCGGTGCAACGCGGGACATAATTGATGTTTGCTCTGTCGTCCTCTCTTTCGTCCCTCTTCGTGCTTCAGTAACTAGGGGAGCAGCAATGACGAATCCCCTCCCATTGATGTTTTCACGAGCAGAGAATTTTACCTTTAAGAAGAATACCAATCTACCATGCTCGTAAACCTTTCGTGAACAAATACTTTCGTTTTCGGGCTTAATTTTTGTTGCAGACAACATCCGTTAGTTTTCACTGCAGTACAGGCGTTTCACTGGATAGACAAAACCAATCGTTTGTGCCGGTACCTGTTTTTTGTAGAAATTTTAGGAACCTTCTCCTAGCCCTCTTGTCTTCGCATCTCTTTAAAACATGCGTTGTGACGCATGCCCATTACGAGGGGAAGACCACCGCGATTTTTTTCGTCCTGCAGACAACCGCGGTAATTTTTCGTCATGCAGACATCACAGCTTGTTCAGCTGTATTGGGGGAGGATAAACTTCTTCCCTACCCCTTCATTTCATAAATTTCCTTCATTTTAAAAAATGGCATAATTAGTCGTGACATATGCTTCCCCCAGTACCACAAATATGTTTGAAGTTTTTCTAGAGCGCTTTTATTTTTTTGCAAATTTGCAATCTTTTGCACTCGAATAGTTATTTTATAGAGGAGAATGTTCGCAGGTCTAAAATTAATAAGATCACTCATGAATGGTTCGCCAAGGAGTATGCATCGGTGTGTTTACCAGGGAAGACGTTTGTATCACTCAAATTCTACCCCCCCCCCCCTTGTTAAGTTTACATACTAGATATATCGCCGCCACTACTTAGCAATTAAAATGTGATTATTCCATTAAAACAGTAGACCCCTGCGTGTTCTGTGGAAGTCTGCTTTGAGACTCTGGCGAAGACAGCATGTCAGTTTGAGGTGCGTAGGAGAATGACTGGTGATGCTTGAAATCCTCATATTGAACGGATATTTAGTACCCCAAGTTTAACGCCCTCAAACAGACAACCGCAGACAAAACGCTTGGTTGCGTGTTTTGTTGGCTTCCCACTTTGCTCGAAGTATCAGGGTAATTTATGCAATTTTATTTCCAATTGTCTGAATTTTTGGGGCTTAACACGCCGAAGCAATAGCTATGCTATGAAGCGCGCCGTTCTTGGGGGCTCCGGATAACCCTAACAACAACGGGATCTTTAATATGTGCTAAAATCATGAAACACGGGCGTTTTCGTTTTTTGTATACATCTAAATAGTGGCTGAGGCAACCGGGATGAAACCCACCCTCATAAAATTTTTTACCAACATTGAATTCAATGTTTGTTGACAAAAGTCGACAAAAGCTACCAACATTTAGTAGACTGTCTACAGACTGCCTATAGACCTTCTAGCAACAGCCTACCAACTTTTTGTCAACCATTGGCCACCGTGTTTGAACTCAAACGTTTCTGTAAACTTTCTACAGAAAGTTTTGTGTAGACTTTATACTCAATCGCCGTTGCTAACCGAAGCCTTTTTGACAGAATATTCAAAATGTGATGCAGTAGGAAATTCCGTCCATTCGTAGACCCTGCTGTCAATATCGCTTAATTGAAGGTCGTCATTATTTCTCTCTAAAAGATCGTGTAGTGGCAGCAAAAACGAAAAAAAGGAACGAGCAAAAGATGAGGGTTCTTCAAGGGAAATATAACCGTTTACATTACCGCTCACTTTCTGAAATGTCACGTAACAACACAACCCTAACTCAGAAACGTACAGCACCCGAAAAAGCACTAACTCAAAGATAATATAACCGTTTACATTACCGCTCACTTTCTGAAATGTCCCGTAACAACACAACCCTAACTCAGAAACGTACTACACCCGAAAAAGCACTAACTCAAAGCACGACACCGCAACCGCACACATTCTAGCAGTGCACTTCATGTATATATAGCCGCCATCCGCTGGATGCCGATGCCGTGGTGAGGCGTGCCTCTCATTGCATGTTTACAAAACTGCGCGTTATTATTTCCAAAATATAATACCGAGAAACACTGGGACGTAGACGATTGCACATATCTTCTTGTTTACTTTATAGTTGCAAGCTGTACCCAAACAAAACGGAAAACTGGAATGGGTTGCAAGAAAGCGCGCCGCGCGCCGCGTGTTGGCTGCCTCCGTGATTGACGCGTTTCTCCCGGAGGTGCGCAAAAGGGAGGGGCGCCGGTGGTGGTTGGTCGAGAGCGGCCAAAGCATATGCGCCAGGCGGATTAGGTTAGCATAGCGGGCGATTTTCTATTATTGCCGTTGTTAGAGTCGCGTCCAGCAGTCTATCGCGAAATATTTACGCAAATAATTCGTTCCTTTCAACCATGTAGCACTTAGCTTGCGTAAATCAAAACACAGTGGCGAGTG
Organism: Haemaphysalis longicornis; assembly: GCF_048455015.1. Classification (NCBI taxonomy): domain Eukaryota; kingdom Metazoa; phylum Arthropoda; class Arachnida; order Ixodida; family Ixodidae; genus Haemaphysalis; species Haemaphysalis longicornis. The sequence goes on from NW_027526245.1 coordinate 37,053,864, forward strand.
GTTGCGAGTGGTTGATGCCGCTATAGTGCTCTAGAAGGTTCTTCTAGAGCACTGTAATGCCGCTGGCTGGCACTTGTTCGGAACCGCTGATTAGCCATGTTTATCACCGTGAAGAATGAAAGCGAGCAAGTGGTGAAGGTTCAACCCATGCGTCTGAGGGACGAACTGGTTGTTCCGAGGAAGAAACTGCGCGGCTCGAGGTACGAACAGTGAAAGTTGCTCCCTTTTGCCACTTGTTTTTCTTGGAGTGCACAAGTGTGAAGATATATGCAGCGAGAGAGGGAGAGAGAAATACGTGTGTGCGCGTCTGTGGCTGTGGCTGTGTGTGTGTGTGTGTGTTTGTTTAAAACCTGATCCAAACAAAGTAACGTAATTTGGTTAAAGTCAAGTAAATAGTTTGTCCCCAAATACTGTGAACCTTTCCAGGTATTCAGAAAAAAAAACAATATGAATTAATTTAAATCGGACTCCAGGACGAAGGAATCAGATGTTTGCGTTCAATTCAACTTGCGACAAGGCGTCTCAAGAAACTTTCAGTGGTCATCCTACAGAAGACAGTCAACAGACAAATGTCAACATAAATTTGGTATACTTTCTATATACCACCGTCAACCGACAAATGTCAACGTAAATTAAGTAGGCTTTCTATATACAACAGTCAATAGACGAGTGTCAACATATATTCAACCGACTTTTTACAGACAACTGTCAATAGAATGTAACAGTATGTAGGATAGCAATAAAGTTGGTAGGATGTCCACAGAACGTCTACAGAATGTAACGAAGCATTTTTGTAAGGGCACGTTCCCCGGCTACTTACAGTGCCTTAGCCAATGATCCACCTGGGCAGGTGGAGTTTTCAATACATGCGACATATATTTTGTGGAGTAAGCTTGTAATTTAGCGGGCAAAAAAAATTTCTTGCGAAAAATATTCCCGGTTAGGAGTTATATTGCATGCTTTTTAAGTGCGATCTTGAAGACTACCAGTGGTTTGGCCAGCGAATAGTGGCGACTTGCCTCACGCGATGTGACCATAGTTGAAGCGGGAGCAAAACCAGCCAGCAGTTAGACTCTCACATAATTGGTAGAAGGGTTCGGCGCTTACTTTCATGAAGCGTCAAATTGGAGAGTCTAGTCCACGATGTATTTGCATCGTCTTGCAAGATTGAAGGGGGAGAAAAACAACGCTGGTAATCCAAATTCATGTTCCTAGAGTCTGGCAAGTTTTTGTTGGGTGCTACGCACAAACTACTCTTCAGTGATCTTATCGTAGGTGCAGTGGTGTACGGAACGGCGTTACAAGGAACGGCGTTCCTGGAACTAGTTCCTTTTTGGAGGAACGTTGGAACGCCACCGTTACATTAAGGGTCGGTGGAACTGCAACGGTAACTCGTTACGTTTTTGAAGGAACGGCAGGTATGGCGTTCCTGCCGTTACATCGCTAGGATTTGGCTGTTTTTGATGCCAAGGCTCGAGTACAAAAATCCACAACGGGCTACAGCGTTTCTCTTCCTATAAGATGGTCAGTTTGCACGCCCTTCAGCCGTGCGTGCGTCCTCGAAGGTCAAAGGCCGAAGAATAACCACGCAGCAGGCCGCAGCTTGTGCTTGCTTTCATGCTGGTTGAACTTACGCGATGTTCGACGGGTGGATAGCGGAGCCGTGAGAATGCTTTTCACCCTTCATCGTTTGTCTGGGGAGGCCAGAATGCGCGTCTGGCGGATAGAATTGTTCCCTGGCGGGGAAAGAATAGAGAGTTTTAGCAGTCAGTCCGTTCTGTCGTATGCGTTGTTACTGGGTTGACCGGGACCCGGCTGGACACTTGGACATTCGTCGCAGTAGGGGGATTAGTTCCGCGGGCCTGCCTTCGCCATGTCCGCGCCTCCGCACCCTTCCTACTCGCCCTTCCACGCGCTCAGGAGCAGACCGGTCTCGGTAAACCCGGTAACAACGTAGCCAACGAAACGCACGGACTGCTAAACGGGTTCCGGACATTTCTGTGTCGGATATTTCGGTCCAGGACGTTTCACTGTGGACATTTCTGTGCACGGGCATTTTCGTGCACGACGTCTTGGCCCAGAAATTTGAGTGAGGGGATGTCCCAGGCATTCTTTGAATATTTTAGCTTTAATATTGGAATTTCGTAACTTGATATGATTTTACGTTCGAGACTTGTGCTTGCGCCGCCGTTCGTGGAAACGAACGCTAAACCCTGGCGGAGCATTGCCTCGTGAAACCCAATATCTGTAGCAGCTGGTAAAAATTAACCCTGTTAATTTGGATCCGTTCACCCATTTTTTTTGTTATTTTAACATTCATGTGAACAACCCTAATACTTTAGGTGTTACCAAAGCGTTTTCCTTTCACTTCACCCAACGGTGCAAGACGCCGCTGCTTTTAGTCTAATCCTCCACCCCCCATCAAAACTTCCGCAAAAAAACAACAGAAAAACGAGGTTTATTAGGCGCGTGTTCATTTCGTTTTAATTATTCTCTCAGTTAATCTCGTCTTCGTTGCATTCGGTGTCAGTTTTACTTAAAACTAACAAACCAACGATCGCACTTACGGTGACGTTACTTAGGGGAGGGGAAAGCTGAGCCCCGCCGGTTGTCATCCCCCTAAGTAGAGAGAGAGGGGTGTCACTTGCGCTTCACCATTTCGTCGACTGGACTTCGAAAACTTGCAGACGACTGTTGCCGCTCTCGTCACACTAGCCTATTCATTTTCTTGCCCCTTATAATGGGAGGAAGCGATGTATACCTGGGGTGTCCATGATATGCGCGACTTCATGAGTTAATTCCCAAGGGGGCGACTGAAAGCGCAGAAAAAGCGATTCCTGGAGTGGGGGAGCCGTCGATATGACCGCGACGCGCGGAAGGGCGTAGGCAGTAAACGATACTGGCCATTGTGTTCTCAGCGGCTTTTTGGGTGGCTTTTTGTGCCACATTATAGAGGTTTTGTGCCACATTATAGAGGTTCCAGTGTTAAGAAGGGTGCGTTGTCAACAGTGGACAGTGGAGTGTTTTGGTCTAGTTAGTATGTCATTGGCTGGTGTGGGCACGTGGCGTGGGGGAGGAGAATTCTGTGTATGTATAAGTAGTTACGACGTTTTTTCCATTAAATCGAGTTTAAAGTAAGCGCTTGTCCTGTTCAGTTCTTTCTTATTTGTGTCCCTATTAGTTCGCGCTGTTCCCCAAGGTGCAAGTACACCAACTAGCCCAACTCGCAACCCTTCTACAGCTCAATTCTACAGGATCAGTGTGTGGTTTTTTATTAAGAACTTGGTAGGCCTGAGGCGAGATCTGGCCTCTGTCATAGTTTAGAACGGCCGTTTTCGAATCTGAGATTATGAACCGGGGTGTTGGTATACGTGTGAGTGCAAGTTTTATTGCCGCCTCTTTCGACACTTCAGGGTAGGGGTTTCAGATGGGGAGGGCCGTGAATTACTGCCAAGGCAAAAGCGTCCATGTGACGATACTCCTCGGAATCAACATACAGTGAGCCTAAATCATTGGGGTATTTTGCTGTTAATGCACGGGCTCGTCGTGCGCTTCTTTGGGAATAATATTGGGGGTGCATGTTTCAGGGGAGGGCCCGAATAATGATGTTCTCTCTAGTCACGGTTTCGATAAGTGATTTTGTCTCGGGTTCTTGTAGATAGACAATGCGCAGTCTGTCTAGTAGGGCTCTGCCGGCTGCACTGCGCGTAAGGCGACGAAGCTGCCCCTTGCGATCTCCTTCGATTAACTCTGTGGCCGTATTGTACATGCATGTGCTCTCCCGTCTGGCAGTGGAAGCTCCTGGCGGTATTTTTAGAGCGGCTCAATAAGCCTTCCGGATTAGGCAATCCACTTTTCGAATTTTCGTTTCCGTAAGGATAAGATACTGGAGCGCATATGTAATCGTACTTGTTAGGAATGCTTGTACTAGTTTTAGCCGATCTTTTTCTTTGGGGCCATGTCGTCGTGCTACAATTCGTCTAGAAGCCCAATTATTTGCTCTACATGAGCTGATAAGTTTCTTATGTACGCTGTGTTTTGTCGGTCTTGTTGTAGAGGCAGCCCAAGTATATTTATTTGCATTAACCGTGGTACGGGTGTACCCCCCAGCTGTATCGCGATTGAGGGGTCCCGTGGTGCTCTAGATTTCTTGGGTGGAACGACTGATAGTTCGGATTTGGCTGGTGAACAGTGAATGCCAGCCAAGGCCGCGCCATCTTCTACAGCTGTTTCTCCAACCTGCAGGGTGGCTTCAAGCTGAGCATCACCACCTCCCTTGACCCAGAGCGTGACTTCGTTCGCTTAAAGGGTGTAATGCGATTACGGTATCTGATCGGAGGTGATTTATATATGAGCCACTGCTAGGTTAAAGAGCAGCGGGGAAATTACGGATCCCGGGGAAGTACCGCACCGTGGAAGCTGTATTTTGGGCAGTGTGAGATTTCCCATTCGGAGTGCGGCCGTCCTTTGTGTGAGGAACGCGCGCACGTAGTTATAGACTCGAGCTCCTGGTCCTATGCTTTCCAGACCTCTCAGGACAGCATCGTGGGTAACTCTGTCGAAGGCTTTAGTTAAATCCAGGGCTAAAACAGCTGTGACATCCAATATGGATGGGTTTTCCAGAATATCATGATGCAGCCTCAAGTGTACATCATTTGTGGAAAGCCCTGCTCGAAAGCCGTACATATTGGGGGACAGATTGCGTGTTTTCGATGAAACGATTTAACCAAGCTAGAATTACCCGTTCTAGTAATTTGCCAATACATGAGGCTAGCGAGATAGGTCTTAAATTTTCCGGAGATAGTGGCTTGCCTGGCTTTGGTATGAATGTCGTGTTCGCATGGCGGAACTCTTTAGGGAGCGTGCCCTCCTTCCAATGGTAATTGAATACCCAAACTAAGTAGGCTATGGAGGCGTCATCTAAGGTTCGTAAAATTTTATTCGTAACCCTGTCTGCACCCGGGTCTGAGGATGTACGCAATTCATGCAGGTTTTCCCGCACCTCCACCTCAGTAATGTCCTCATCCAGAGTAGGATTGGGGGAGCCGGCATAATCGGGATGCTGGACCTGCTCACCTTGACGGATGTACATAGTTTTCAGCTTTTTCTGCACTGCGTTCGGGGTCTCTGCCCTTCATGGATCAAGAGAGTGATTCCGTTTACCTGTTAGATTTTGGAGTGATTGGCGCCAAGCAAGTGCCTAAGGAGAGAGCATGTGCGTTTTATTCCAATTGCTCCTCGCATCCGGTCACACAGCTCCGCCAATCCTGCACTCGCTAGTTTTTGACTGTATAAACACCTTTGCCAGATTGGCGATGCGCTTCCTGAGGATTCTATTGTTCTTTTGTGTGCGCCACCTTTTTTAATGCTCTTGAGCGCTTCCCACATGTGATGTAACTGTGAGTGAACAGTTAGTGATGGCATTTCCGGGTCTATGACTTCTTGATGCTGCTGGACGTCGGTGAGAAGCTGTCTGGTCCAGTCAGAAAGGTTAGGCCGGTTCGTCTGCGAACTGGTTGCCTCCTGTCTTATTTCTAGGAAGGCGTGCGAATTCGTAATTTTTGCTTGTGTGCTTTTTTGTGGTGATGGGTGTCGTAGCGTTCTTGTGAGCTGCACTATATGATGGTCACTTCCACGTGTATCTTCTAACCTGTCCCATACCGTTTCCCCGACTCTATGGGTGAGAGTGAGGTCCGGGGTTGTGTCCCGTTGTGTACTCGTTCGCACCCGAGTGGGCAGGTCTGGTGTGGTTTCTAGTGTGAGGCGGTGTGTGGATCAACTCCCACGGTAGCCTTCCTTTTTGTGTCTTAGTGATACCGCCATGCTGTGTGCGACGCATTAAAGTCTCCAAGTACGATGACTGTTTCCCATACAGCGGCTTTCTTGGCTGCCATGATAACTGATTTGAAGTTGTGATTGTGTTCCTTAGGGCTACTATGGGTATTAAAAATGTGTATTCTACGATGGGTGGGATTTTTCAGGTATACTGTAGTAAAATCGTTGGAATGTTAATGTAATGAAGCTGTTTGGGTTGTGCTAGTACGTTTCGCTGCACTAGAATAGCAGTGTTATGGTTATCTTGTGTCCTAAATGTCTGATAACCAGTGAATTTTACTAGCTTTCCGGGTCTTTTCAGCGCGTTGGCATCGGGTGGAACCTCTGCCTGTTCTCTTAGGAGTTGGAGCTCCACCCTCTTACGGTGAGAACCGCGGCAGTACCACTGCCATACTACGAACTTTTTACGGGAGGTTCCCATTGGTAATGTTAAGGTTTTGCGTAGCCGCGCGGTTGATCTGAGCCATAATGGTGCTAATGAAATTACGCATGTGCAAGGGCATGTCCTCACTAGTGGCCCGCATGTCCGCCTGAGTGCTCAGCACAGTCCCAGTTATATGCGTGTACTCCCCTTTTCGCCTGCATGCGTACGCTCTAGACTCTCAAAGCGATTATCCTGGACAGTTTCCATTGAGAGGGAGTCCTCATTTGAAGGCGTACTGGTCGCTCTCCATTTGGGAGGGGGTGATACTTGTTCGGTATCTGCATTTCTTGCGGAACGCAATGCGAGGTTTTCTTCAGCGCTGCGTTTTCCGCTTTAAGTGCTGCCAACTCTAATCGCATGGCCTGCAGTTCCCTAGCGATATCAAAGGATGGAGATGGGGAGGAAGAGTGGAGGATGTGGGGGGTATTACTGCAGGTGATAGCGACAATGTTGACGAGTTGATGGAAGGGTTACCATGGGGGTGATTGACCAAGTGGGGAGATGCACTGGGATTGCTCACCTGCTGCTGATAGCTTCTCTTTGAACCGCTGGTCGAGCGAGCGCCTTGAACTGGGGAGTTCTTGACCTCCTGGCTTTGCCATTGTCTCTTCTGTTATGTGTGCAGCGCGTCTTGTGAAATGGCCTGAAGAGGCAGAAAGTCGCTTCCATTCTGAACTTTATTTGAAAGGTCTTGTGCCTTGGCTGCCATTTGGGCGTAAGTGGTGGGTCTTGGACGTGGCAGGAACCTTCTGGGGCAGTCCGCCGTGGTGTGAGGTGGGGTTTCTCACAGACTATGCATTTTGGTGAACATAGGTGCCCGTCCGGGGTATTTGTCATGCCGCAAGAGGCAGAGCGGGGGGACAAGGACTGCTGCGGACAGACGTACTTGCGATGTCCAGGTCGCCAGCAGCTGGAACGCACTTCGCTTTTGCGTCTCCGAGCCTTGCAACGGTAGGTAGCCGCTCGATACCTCACCCAGTAGGGGAAGCGAGGTCCGTCAAAGAAGATTTGAACCATGTTGGACGTTCCGAGGCACCTGACGGCCAGAATTTTCAGTTCAGGGTAGTAAGCAAGTACACCGTGGAAGATTTTTTCAGCACTGTCCATTTCCGGTACATTAAAGATCATTCCGAGCGAGGTGTTGGAAGGTACCGGCACATGGGTTGCCAGTTCGTACCTACGTTCTTTCACGAGCAGCTTGTTGAGTGCGACGTACTGGGTAGATATACTGGGTAGCCACCGGGCGAAAGCATAACAGAATTCTTTAAGGATGAGTCAATACGGCCAAAACATTTCGAAAACACTAGATCTGAAAACAAGTGTTATGCTTGTACGCATCGTTCAGCAAAAAAGACATTAGGGACATTCGAGGCGAAACATTAATGCGCAATTGTCACTCGCAGTGTCTTTTAATTAAAATTGATCGGTTGCTGGACTTCTGCTATAGGAGATCAAAACCACGCATTGAAAACAATGTTTTAACCCAAAAAAACAAAAAGCGCCCCCAGGAGGCATTCCAAAACGTTCTACACTGGCAAAAGGTTCCAGTTTATGGAACGAGCAGCGGAACGCGGAAAAATTGTATTGAATTCAGTAAACCTCTATTGCGTTTATTGTGGGGAGAGCCATATGGGAGAGGGAGAGTGTGAGAGGGGCGCAGGTATGAGAAGAGATGCACTTACGCGACAGGCCGGCAGAATGCGGTCGTTCGACGACATTTGCAGGAATTGAGCATATACGCGGCCGATTTTTTTATAGTTATTTAACGTGTGCCTTCATCCTGTTGTCTGTATTTATCATGTTCTTTCATTTTCCCGCTCACAAGGCTGGTCACAGTGCACTCATACACCCTGTCTAGTGGATTCCGCTTATTGCTGGAGAAGGGTTGCTGTCGGGTGTACCGTATGCCGGACACGATGCGCCTGTCAGGAATACCAGCTCTCTGTAGTCCGACGCCGACGCATGGCCAAACAGAACGCGAAGGCGAGAGCGGAAAACATGTCTTGCTTCCTGGAATCTTCTGTCAACCACCGAAAAAACAGACAGCAGAAAATGGAGCGCTGTGTTTGAGATCGTCAGTGCGCTTCACTTATTATTTATTTTTCCGGTGACTGAAAGAAGGTCCTTCCCAAGGATACGACATTCTCCCATAAATGAACACAAGAAAAACGTGTTTCATAAACTCTTCTTCCGTTGCCGCCGTCCACGGAACACCCTCGCGGTCTCATTGCGTATGTCATGAACAGCTGCAGGCACCTTCGTGCTCGCAAAAAAGGAAAACTGCAAAACCTTCCACTTGTGCGGTAGAAGCCTACCAAATGGTGAACTCCAGTTCAAATTGAAATGCCGGCAGGCCGTGATTTGAATGTCCTGTGGATGAATGCCGTAAAGTCGTCAGCGCACATGCCGTAGACATGATGGCAAGAAAAACGGATGCATTTGTATACAGTCAAGACCGTTTCTTCTAATGGATTTATTATTGAACAGAGTGAGTGAGTGAGTGAGTGAGTGAGTGAGTGAGTGAGTGAGTGAGTGAGTGAGTGAGTGAGTGAGTGAGTGAGTGAGTGAGTGAGTGAGTGAGTGAGTGAGTGAGTGAGTGAGTGAGTGAGTGAGTGAGTGAGTGAGTGAGTGAGTGAGTGAGTGAGTGAGTGAGTGAGTGAGTGAGTGAGTGAGTGAGTGAGTGAGTGAGTGAGTGAGTGAAAGACCGGCCAACAGACTGACCACAGCTGACAATGTCCGCACTAATTAGGGTTGAAAGTTGGGCTAGTTGGTGTTGACTTGGAACCATTTCACCAGCGAAAAACGGGCAGGGACCCAGAAAGAAGTAGACGGGAACTCGCTAGTCCGGTCTACTATCGAGTGTCCCGTCTACTTCTTTCTAGGTCCCCGTCCGTTTTTCGCTGGTGAAATGGTCCTCAGCAAGTTGTTCAATGATTCAGCACGGGTCGCTGAGAAAAGGTTAAAAAAATGCGTAAAAAAGATACGTAGCAGAACTGACGGAAACAACTGAGGCTCCTAACACGCAAGGCAGTACGTGTACTTAATAAATCACGAGCGGAACTAAGCCTAAGAATAAAGGTCAAAATAAGTCTAATTGATATACGCCCGTATGATAGGCGACAACAGGCAATGCGCACACTACGTTGCGTCCAAAAGATAAACCGCACAAAGCAAGTGCTGTTTCACCCTTTTACACAATTTGCTTGCAAAGAAGGACTAAAAAAAGAATTTCAAATCTTCAATAGAGCCCGAAATAACATTTATGTGCGTTATTTTTGCGAATATAGATTGCATTTTCTATTCCTTCGTGGGGAATTTTCTTGGCGTGACTAGTGGTTTAAAAAGCACCATTATAGTTAGGCGCACCGTTGAACACAGGAAGATCTACAAATAATGTGGTTCAATGTATTTATTGGTTTTATGGCGGGAATGTTTTGTTGTTTGTTTTGTGCTTGTAAATGATGAAATGAGGCAGTTTGGGTGCGCGAACTCAAAGCTATAAACGTAATTGCAGCTAGCACAAGGCAAGCGTCATTACCAATACGTATTGAAGTCTTGATCTAATAATCTATTAGCTGACAGAGCCTTACTTGGAGCATGCTTAGGCTTTCAACCAAAAACACAATTTGCTTTATATTGTAGCGACAAGACGTTGCACGGGTGGATTACAATTAGTTTATTGAGGCGAACTTGTGCCCACAACGTAAAAACACCGACCGTTCCGAACGTCTCCCCACGAGCGTCTCCTCCAAAACTAGCCCCGCCGCACGAGCGCGCATTCCACGTGGCTTCGTGGAACAGCGCCACGAGAGCGTGCTCCCAGTGACGTAGAGGCTCATTGTGGGAAAGCTTTCTTCGCGGCATTGCTCCCCTCGTTAGCAGCATCGCCCCGATGCTGTGGTACAAATAAGGTGAGGAAATTAAGCCAGAAATAAATAGAAACACAAAGGAAAAAATACGAGCAAAGCACGAAATGTAAACCCAAAGAAGAAAAAAAAATGAAGCTAGTCTAAAAAGATAGCACATCAGTGTCCTGTGCAATGAAGTCTTGAGTGGATCTACCGCGCATAGTATGGCTTCATGCGCACAACATGCACGACTTCTTTGCCGGGTGATCGTCCGCGAGCTGTGGAGCGAGAACCGCGAGGTACAAGTTCATAGGTAACGTCACTGATTCGGCGGGTCACTTCATAAGGGCCAAAATACCGCCGGAGAAGTTTTTCTGAGAGTCCACGGCGGCGGATTGGCGTCCACACCCACACGAGGTCTCCTGGCATGTACCTTGTAGCTCGGTGGCGGAGATTATACTGTCGCGCGTCTCTTTCCTGCTGGCGCAGAATGCGATGCCTGGCCAGCTGTCGTGCCTCCTCAGCCCGTTGGATAAACTCTTCAGCTCCGTTGTCACCTGAGTCGCCATCATAGAGGGGGAGCATGGCATCGAGTGTTGTCGTTGCTTGACGTCCGTAGACCAGTTGGAAGGGTGTCCTCCGCGTCGCCTCTTGTACAGCCGTATTGTATGCGAATGTTACATATGGCAGAATTTCGTCCCATGATTTGTGCTCCACGTCGACGTACATGGATAACATGTCAGCCAATGTTCTGTTCAGACGTTCCGTAAGCCCGTTGGTTTGTGGGTGATATGCGGTGGCCTTCCGATGGTGGCTCCCCGTCAGCCTGAGGACGTCTTTCATCAAATCGGCGGTGAAAGCTGTTCCCCTGTCTGTAATAATAAATCCGGGTGCGCCGTGGCGTAAAACAATCTCGTGCACAAAAAACTTTGCCACTTCTGCTGCTGTTCCTCGAGGAAAAGCTTTGGTCTCGGCGTACCGTGTCAAATAGTCCGTTGCTACTACTATCCACTTGTTACCAGAGAAAGACATCGGAAATGGTCCGAGCAGGTCCATTCCAACCTGGTAGAACGGCGTTTGTGGTGGTTCCAGCGGATGAAGTAGTCCGGCGGGCTTCAATGGCGGTGTTTTGCGCCGCTGGCAATCGTGACAGGTCTTCACGTAGTGTTGCACTGTGGGAAGAAGCCTCGGCCAGTAGTATTTTTGGTGAATTCTCGCATACGTCCGGCTAACACCTAAGTGACCCGCTGTTGGCTCATCGTGGCAGGCCTGTAAGATTTCTTCGCGAAGCACTGAGGGTACGACAAGAAGGAAGGCCTCTTTGCTGCTGTCATGGTTCTTTTTGTATAGCACGTTTTCGCGGAGGCAGTAGGATGACAATCCTCGAGCGAAGGCGCGCGGTACGTCAGTGCGTTTTCCTTGAAGGTATTTGATGAGTGGGCCTAGTTCCGGGTCCTCACATTGTAAGTCGGCCATTTGGGATGAGTCTATCGCCCCAAAAAGTGTTAATTCTTCATCGTAATCATAGGACTCTGCAGGTATCGGTGCTCGTGACAAGCAGTCAGCGTCGCTGTGCTTCCTTCCAGATTTATATACAACTGTTATGTCGTATTCCTGAAGTCGAAGGCTCCACCGAGCCAATCTACCCGAGGGGTCTTTGAGGTTGGCGAGCCAGCACAGGGAGTGATGATCGCTGACTGCTTTAAAAGGCCTGCCGTAAAGGTAGGGCTTAATTTGGTGATCGCCCAGACGACGGCCAGGCATTCCTTCTCCGTGGTGGAATAGTTTGCTTCGGCTTTTGAAAGGGTGCGACTCGCATACGCTACGACTCGTTCGGCGCCTTGTTGCGACTGAACAAGTACAGCTCCGAGGCCAACATTGCTAGCATCAGTGTGAATCTCCGTGTCAGCGGTTTCGTCGAAATGTGCGAGCACTGGAGCTTCCTGCAACCGTCTCCGTAGTTCCTCAAAGGAGCACTCTTGCTCACTTGCCCATACAAATGGCACGTCTTCCCTTGTAAGCCGTGTAAGAGGTTCAGCGATCCTCGAGAAACCTTCGACGAACCGTCTGTAGTACGCGCATAGGCCTAGGAAGCGTCGTACAGCCTTCTTATCGGTAGGTCTGGGGAACGAAGATACCGCGGACGTTTTGTCAGGGTCTGGGCGGATACCTTGTTGGCTGACTATGTGGCCGAGGAATTTAAGCTCTTCGAAACCTAGATGACATTTTTCGGGCTTTATAGTGAGATCTGCAGATCGGATTGCTTGTAATACGCCTATTAGTCGTGTGAGATGTTCTTCAAACGTGGCCGAGAACACCACCACGTCATCTAGGTAAACTAAACACGTTTGCCACTTCAATCCGGCGAGGACAGTGTCCATCATCCGTTGGAACGTTGCAGGGGCAGAACACAAGCCGAAGGGGAGAACTTTGAATTCATACAAGCCATCAGGTGTCACGAAGGCCGTTTTCTCCCGGTCCCGCTCATCGACTTCTATCTGCCAATATCCTGATTTGAGGTCCAATGATGAGAAGAATTTTGCATTCCGCAAGCGGTCTAGTGTGTCATCAATTCGAGGTAAAGGGTAAACGTCTCGTTTTGTCACACTATTCAGTTTACGGTAGTCCACACAGAAACGCAATGTGTTGTCCTTCTTTCTTACCAGGACTACGGGTGAAGCCCAGGGGCTTTTCGATGGCTGGATGACGTCATCCATTAGCATTTCCGTCAATGCCGCGAAGATTGTGACGGGCTTGGACTCGAATAGCGGCGTCGCATCGGTGACGGTGATCGGTTGTCGCGCCGTCGCTGCGGAAACCCATTTCGACGTTCGGCCAGGTAGCTTTCGATTTCGGCGGGGCGCTCACCGTACCTCGGGCGCGGGGCGTGTGGAGGAAATCCACGAAGACCAAGTCGTCGGTAGGGACAAGCTCTGTATATGTGGCTTGCCTCGCCGCAATGGAAACATAGAGGTCGCTGATCCGGCGTGCGCCACTCGTCGCTCTTGCGAGGCCGCCGTGCCTCATCAACAGTCAGCATGGCGCGGGGTCGGAGGCCCAGTGTCGTTTGCGGTGTTGCGGCGGCAAGTGTTGGGGCAACGTAGCGATCCGACTACCTCAGGGCTGCCGCATATGAGGCAACCTGGGTCTGTTGTTGCGGGACCCCGTACGGCTCCTGCGGCACACCATACTGCCTTTGTGGGGCTTCATACGTCTCGGGCGCTCCAACAGCTTGCCTGACTTCGCGGCGTATAGCCTCCGCAAGGGGCATGGAGGCTTGAAGCTGCTGGACTCCGTGCAGCTTTTGGAGTTCCTCTCGAATGATCGACCTGACCAACTCCCGGAGGCCGCCGTTTCCTTGCTCCACTGAAGGGGCGTCGCTCGACATAAAAGTGATGTCCCGGCTGTACTGCCTCGCTCTTTGGAGTAGGGCCCTTTCAATTGCTGTGGCCTCAGACAGAAATGCGCGGACAGACTGCGGAGGATTGCGCACCAATCCAGCAAATACATCCTGCTTTACACCTCGCATAAGGTGTCTCAACTTCTTTTCCTCAGACATAGCCGGGTCTGCGCGCCGGAAGAGGCGAGCCATGTCTTCTACGTACATGGTGACGCTTTCATTTGGCCGTTGGTTTCTAGCTTGAAGCTCCGACTCAGCTTTTTCCCGACGATCCGTGCAGGCGTACGTGGCCAAAAACCGGCGGCGAAACTCGTTCCACGGCGTCAACGTGGCCTCGTGGTTTTCAAACCACGTGCGAGCTGACTCTTCTAAGGCATAGTACACGTTATGCAGCTTGTGTTGCTCGTTCCATCCATTAAAGTTCGCAACGCGTTCGAATTGGTCGAGCCAATCTTCTCCGTCCTCGAAAGAGTCCCCATAGAAAACTTTTGGTGTGCGGGGCTGGTGTACCACGAAGTAGGAAGGTGCCGTACCGGTACCGGAGTTCACAGTGCTGGCGTCCCGCGTGGCCATCCTTGGTCTGCTGGTCATAGGCTGGAATTCTACCGGTAACCCTCGCAGTCGCCGGCTGGTTCGTTCGTGGACGGGTGTCAACTCCGTGGCTGAGCTTGTCGCCGGGCCTACACAGGGGGGGGTGGATGTAGAGCGCAATTGATCGTTCCCCGCACCTCCACCAGTTTTGTAGCGACAAGACGTTGCACGGGTGGATTACAATTAGTTTATTGAGGCGAACTTGTGCCCACAACGTAAAAACACCGACCGTTCCGAACGTCTCCCCACGAGCGTCTCCTCCAAAACTAGCCCCGCCGCACGAGCGCGCATTCCACGTGGCTTCGTGGAACAGCGCCACGAGAGCGTGCTCCCAGTGACGTAGAGGCTCATTGTGGGAAAGCTTTCTTCGCGGCAATATGATATGTCTTGTTGACACACTGCTTTTTAAACCTTGGTCGTTTAAGTTCGTATCCGCTTTATAGACATAAAAAATCCATTCATTCGGATTTCATTGTACCAGAGACAATGTACGAATTATCGCGAGTGCGGCAATAACAACTGACAAATGCCTTAACATCACCAAGATTATATAATTTTAAAAAGTCAGTGATCGTCGTCTGCTTCACGGAGGTAATGTGCGAGACAATCACTATTTTACGAACTTCCTCTACGGCGAAACCATGCAAATTTCTTGAAGAACGCTCAACGCATGCGCGGCCTCCTTCAATGTGTGGTCCGGTCATTCGTCGTAATCACTAGGGTCTTCGTCGGCCGGCTCACCTCATCCCGTACCGACCTCAAAGCTGCTTTTTAGGTGCGTCCTTGATTTCTACTTGATTGATTGTAGGGTTTAACGCGTCGACGCAACGCAGGCGATGAGGTACGCCGTAGTGGAGGGCTCCGCATTAATTTTGACCACCTGGGGATCTCTAAAGTGCGTCAACATCTCGTACACCCGGGCGTTTTCGATTTTCGCCTCCATCAGAAAAGCAGCCGCCGTGGCCGGGGCCTTGATTTCTGCTGCGAATTCGAATTAGCGGAACCGCGGCCGGAGCGGAATGCGCTGCCGTTTCGCCACCTGAATTTGGCAGGGAGTCCAAATTAACCGAATTGCGGCAGAATGTCCGAAGTGATCAACGTTCGGCCCAGAACAACGAAAAACTTGGACGGGACCAAACGCCGTGTCCCAAGTGAATGACATTTCAAACTTATAGGGGAAATGGGGGGCATAGACGTGGTTTTATTGAACTGATTGGTTCGGCTTCCCTTGCGGTAGCTGCAGCTGTTCAGTCTGCATCCGCATACGGTTTACTATGTGATGACAGATATTAAATTTTGCATGTCAGTGTGCAATGTGAAACGCGTGATATTATTGTCACGCGCATGCTGGAAGCGTTAGGCTAAAGGCGCAGCATGCACAAAATGGCCAATGACATCGGAATCAGGGGCAGAATTTCTCACGCAGCGTTTTCCCATTAAATAATCCTTTAAATACTTCACATCGCAGACGGTACATTCAAGGCAAATTGGTCGCAAAAGCTCTAGTCGTGCAAGTGTAATAATGAAAGTAACCTCGCAGAAAATGATTTCGTGTAACAACTGTACGACAGGAATTTCACGGAAATAACCATGATCCGTTCTTTATAGGCCCAATTCTATTCTGTGTAACTTCTGCCGCTCCGACGCGTCGACGGCCTCAGACCTCAGGACCTCAGGTGGTGCCCTTGTGATAGAGTAAAGACATCCAAGTGGAGATTTTGGGTCGATAAACGGAGCTGTTGGCTTTGAAGACCAAGCATCTTAAATACAAAAAAATCAGCAGCGGCTTAGCTGGGCTATGCCAGGATATACGTAGCGTGAGCTATGTTCAGGTGTGTATTGTTACCTTTCCTGGTAGTCTAGGATAGGTGATTATCATGCTTACTGCTGCTTCAACGACACACACACGGTATACGCATTATGTGACACAAGTATATT
The DNA here is from genome assembly GCF_048455015.1 of Haemaphysalis longicornis. Classification (NCBI taxonomy): domain Eukaryota; kingdom Metazoa; phylum Arthropoda; class Arachnida; order Ixodida; family Ixodidae; genus Haemaphysalis; species Haemaphysalis longicornis. The sequence goes on from NW_027526245.1 coordinate 37,069,900, forward strand.
TATCAATCGGGTCCGCCGCACCGTCACCAATTGCCGCAGAGCTAAGCTAGTTATGCAGTCGCACGCCGGTGTTGCTGCGACGCACGAGCCATCGCTTCCGCACCCTGCCACCCCTCGCATGACTTCAAGTGGACCGGGCCGCCAGGTGCGGAACGGAGGTCGGCGAATACGCCGAGCTCGTGGGTTGTGTGAGAGACGCCGGGCAGCGAGCAACGTTCTGTGTGCCGTGTGACGACACTGCTGCTCGCGCATGCGCAGCACGGCTCTCAAGGAGCCATGCGACACTGCTGAACCTCGGCCAGTGTATCTCACGCTACAAAAAAACAAGCTGTTTTGTCAAACGCAACCCACATGTGACTTTACAACCACTCAAATCTTACACGACGCCGAATGTGTCAGTGTAATGATCAGGAGTCCAACTAGTATCTCGCACCAGACCTACGACTCGCTCCGTTGCACGTTGCCAGCAGTTGTATTTCCAACACAAAGACAAGACCACGAAATGAAAGACTGGCGAATAGTTCCCAGGACCCAACACACACAGACGGGCAGTTACACAAAACACAAGTCTCTGGAGAATGTTCTCGCGGCGTCTCACCAAACCCCAGTCCCGGCTCGGATGTCCGCGTCGGTGACTGGCCGAGACTGCTGAGAAGTTGTGTTCCTCGGGCCTACGCCGCGAGACAAGCGGGCACCAGGGCTGTTTGAGCGCTCCTCCGGAACAAGGACGAGAGGTACGCCATGTCTTCTCGCCGGCCTGGAGCTTCGGTTAGCCCGTCTCCTTTTTTTTTCCTCGTCTTTCTCCTCTTCTCACAGCCTGATCCAGCCATCTGAACGTCCTAGGGGTTGGCCACACACGCTTTCGGTTCACCTTACCACAGTCAGCATCCATTGCCGAACACAGACACTCAGAAACTTGCCACGAACGAATTCCATTCTAGTTGCTGTTTGAATTGTTGGCGGCCGGTAAAAATGCCGATTCCTTTGTAGAGTTTCTCTTCTTAGTGCCATCACAACCGCGAGGTCTTGGTTACTCTTGGCACGGTTACCGTATAGCCGGCACGGACGTTGGTGGAGCATGGAGCTGGAAAATTTCAGACCCGGATGTACGGCACCCGCTAATCCCGCCGTACATAAACACGTGCCTGCGATTCAAACTAGCATGTTGTGGGAGCTGTAGGATTACATTGTAGCGACGTCGGCAGGCTCGAAGCACTTGACATGAAAGAAGCCGCACACAGCGCACCTGGTCTCGGACGGCCCCTTCTCTCAGATGCATGCGGCCACGGCGAGGGCAGCCACTGAGTGCATACGCAGTAAGAAAACGCAGTCTCTGCAGGAGAAAGGCATAGTTCAATTGCCTGGAATGAAGTTCGGCAAAGGAACGTTTTAGCGACTAGTGGAAAACTTGCAATGGTTTGAAGCCCGAGCTTAAACCACAATTTTGCTCGCATCACTCCCGCAACGGAAAAAAATAAAAATAATATAAACGTGCGCCATTGTTTTTAGGGCAAACACGATGCAGGTGCCACAGAGAAGTTTATGATCTGGAATTAATCTGAACTAGCATTTTAAAAAAACGGTATCAGTAACCATTCGGATAACTGAAGGAAACAGAGGCCTGCGCGGAAAGTTGTTATCGGAATCTTCAGGAAGAGATTTGGCGTCTAACCTAGCTGGTTTTTTACCTACACATATCTTTTTTGTATGACTCGAATTTCACTCAAACGAGAAAATTTCTGCTCGTTCTACTGCTTGTGTGTACCTCCACTCCAAGCTATGTTCTTCCAGGGACGTTAATCTTCATTTTCTGAAGTTTCTGTGAATTTACTAGGTTGCGCGGAAGCGTGATGGGTGGGAATTTGCCAACTTACGATTTTATGAGGTTTAACGGCACCAGTTTCAAGGTCGAATCACTAACTGTTTTGTAGCTCAGCTCTTAATGACACACGAATCAGCATTTTTCCAGTAATAGTCATTACTGTTACTGCGCAAGACAACATTATTTGCTGTAACCACCACTTCTTTTGTGAACGCTGTGTAGCCCTTAGACTAACCGAAATATCTCGCAGTAAACCATAGTTAAGATGGTGCTACAGACGACTATATCAACGCGCCGAGTTTCATGTGGTAGTCATTATTAGGTACTTTACAGGGAAGGCGCAAATATTTTGGGATTCCCGCCTGGTGTCACTCCATCAGTTTTCCAGGGTACAGTATCGTCGCAAATAAATTGGTTTAGCTGTTCTTTTGCCTGAACTACTCAGAAAAAAATTATATCTCGGGTGACTCTTCAGACAACGACTTGCCAATAAAGTGTTTTCGCACAGCTGGTATATTATAAAATTGTCAGTGGCAGTTTTGCTACACTGTGTAGAACAAAGTGCTTTTCCTGAGCCATTCCGGATGAATTATCAATTTTAATTAAGCCACGTGAAACGCACAGGCCCATATTTGTGAGCTGAGATAAAGCTCTACACCTTCGAGGCTGGATAGCATGTAAGCCAAATCGCAGAGAGAGAACAGCCGTTTTTGCACGCTCATTTGGTCTTGCACTTTTTGTACAGTGTCCTAGTCAGTACGCTCGGGAAAACTTTTCTAAGAATTGCAATTCAAAGTGCATTTATCAGCCATACTTTATATTGGATTTGTATTGGTCTTCTAGCAGTTTGGATATCCAATTATTTGACTGGAGATCAATGTCGATGAATTTATTTGGCGCCCTGTTATGTCAAATTCCTGGCTGGAGTTGAAAAACTAGGCCAAAGGGGCAGATGGTAGCGAAGTAGGAAGCAATTGCTTGTTTACAAAAATTGCATGTGCCTACAGCCTAAGGGGCTTTTTCGCTTTGCGACTGGCTGCAACGTCGGGGCGCAGCTTTTCTTGTTTGCCATTGCTCTAACCGCGCTGAGAAATTTTGCGAGACTTTGGTACGGTGATTTCGTCAGAAAACCGCTCGCAGCCCTTATCTTGCTAGTACGTTGAAAATATTTCACTGCCCAAATGAATCGTAATTTTGTGCTTCCTCGGATATAAGACAGCAGCAACATTCCTTTTTTAAGTTTCTTGGGGGTTGGGGAGCAACAATAAATCTTACTTGTTGGTCGGGTGAAACAATCCCTGAGAGGGAAGGACACGCCTTTTGATTACAGAACCCAGCGAGCTCCGTCCCTCCAAAATTATTCAGATAACATTGTTGGTCACATTATTTGTGAGTAGTGAAAAAAACTCCCACCTCCCCTCGCGGGAACCCCTGTGTAGATGCGACGCATAGGCGGAGCGGCTAAGGGACTGCGTTTTATACCGCGCATAACGTTGAGGGGACTGCGTAAGCCGGTCCCAGTCGATGACGACGTTGGCCTACTTGTAAACCGGCGTGGACTCTAGGTGTTTGAGCCAAGCGTGGATGTTGCTTCCCCGGAGAACGGCACACCGGTTATATGCGCAGCGCGCCCGAAGGAGAGGAAACCGCGGAAGAGAGAGTACTGCACATGCGCCGGCCCCAGCGCGTCTGCCGCGGCTATATAGAGCCTAGCCTCCCTAGCGGCTATGACGCAACGTGCCGCGGCTATGACGCAACACAATCCAACACAATCCACTTTAATCCAATACAATCCAAATCCACTCCAATCCAGTTCAAGCCAAGCCAAGCCAATCTAATCCAAGCAAATCCAGTCGAATCCAATCCAATGCCCCTCGCGAGAGAGTGTTCGCTATGGGAGAGGAGAGGGGGTGAGCGGCGGAGAGCGCAGCTGGCGCGGCGAGGAGAATGGGGGAGGGGTGGACAACGCCGACGACGACGACGACGACGCCGGAGGGACAAGGCGAGTGAATCAGATGCTCTGCATCTAATATTCGAAGGCAAAGTGATAGTCCTGTTGTCTATCATGCTAACAAAGTTCAAACTAGAATATTCGGTCAATATTCCGAATAAATGCGCGTTTTAGGCTGTATCAAGAATAATTACAACGACGGGCTGGTTTCTTGTATGCTTTTTTGTGTTTTGGTATATCATGTCATCTTACTCTCACCGTAGGAAAACGGTAAAATTTATTACAGGACTGCGCATATTATGTGGAATTTCGGAGACGAACTGTGACTTTTTGTTATTTTGGCGTCTAGTACCACTGCATGTAGAACTTGTAGGGGGCATTCCCCGTCAAGCCCATTGTTGGCTTTTTGAATGTTTGAATGTCCCTGGCATCATTTGATATTGAAATAAATATATTTTATCTTGTATCTCATCTTCTATTATAGAGGGAACCGTATCGCTGTCAGTGCCCTTCCACCGAACTAGTCGTTACCGGATAAACGGGACGGTGAGCGCCTGAATGACTGCAGCGACACCGTGGTGACGGTGCTGGCTATAAAAATCACAGGGCAAATACACTTTGCAAGCTAACAATAAATGAGAGGTCTCAATTGGGTTAATAAACAAATTAAAAATAAAATGTAACTATTAAGCAATTGCGCAATGGTCGCCATTTACTTGACTACAAAACAATTAGGGACTACAGTAACGCTAATTTTGACGCAATTAACTCGGAGCTTGCAAATTTTGTCGATTCATATTTTCCGCAATTCTGGGAGCGTAGCATTGATGATAATTGGTGCTTAATCAAAGATATAGTTAAAAAACTAACAGATAAGTATATCCCACTGCGTCGATTGGCACAGCACAAGTCGCCGTGGTTTAACCCAACGCTTAAACGGCTTCTTAATAAAAAAAAGCGCATCTTTCGCAGCTACAAGCATTCCAGATCGAGCAACAGACTATCCTCTTATCTCTCCGCAGCTTCAGTATACAAACGCGCTCTCTCAAGCGCGAAACACACGTTTTTTACGCAAACACTTCCTGATCTATTAAACACTAATCCACGGAAATTTGGGAACGTGATTACCATGCGCCGAACCAATGACGTACAATTAAGACTACCCGATGATACACCTGTACCCTCTCACCAATGTTGCACCGTCCTAAATAACACATTCTCCCTGTCGTTTACAGATTCTACACCAACAACATTCCCTTCTTGTTGCACCGTACCGTTTGAACGAATGAATGATATTACAATCGAATCAGAAGGCATTGCTAAACTTATTCGTAAGGCCAAGCTCTCATCCTCCTCCGGTGTCGACGCCATTAACTACAAGTTTCTAAAAAGCACTGAAGCATACTCATCCATTATCTTGTCATACATATTCTCACAGTCTTTACGAAGTGGCGCCCTTCCTTCAGACTGGGGTATCGGCAAGGTGGTCCCAGTGCACAAGTCTGGTGATGTTCATTCTCCCTTTAACTACAGACCAATTACCCTCACTTCTGTTCCGTGTAAACTCCTCGAACATATAATCTATACTAATCTTATCAGTTTCCTCGAATCAAATTTCTTCTTTTCACCATACCAACACGGATTTCGTAAATATCATTCCTGTGAGACCCAATTAATAGCCTTTACCAATGACCTTCTTTCGGCGTTAGATCACTCGTTGCTCATTGACTGCAACTTCATCGATTTTGCGAAAGCTTTTGACACCGTATCCCATCAACTTCTTCTCTTTAAGCTGAGCAAACTTAACCTGGACGCGAGCATACTTAAATGGATTGAGTACTTCCTACATAACCGTACCCAATATGTCAGTGTCAATGGTTACCAATCCAACCTTCACCCAGTGACGTCCGGTGTGCCACAGGGGTCAGTTTTAGCCCCTCTCCTGTTTCTCATATATATTAATGATCTTCCTGAATCTGTTTCTTCTTCCATACGGCTGTTCGCTGATGATTGCGTAATATATAGACAAATTACTAACCAATCCGATGTCTCTTGCCTTCAATCTGACCTTAACAACATATCTGCGTGGTGTGACCGCTGGATGATGAAACTTAATACTTCCAAGTGTAAATCGATGAGAATTTCACGGAAGACTACTCTTCATGACCCTGCTTATTCTCTGAATGACTTGCCTTTATCCCCCGTCAACAGTTACAAATACCTTGGTGTCTACATTACTAATGACCTCACCTGGCACACTCACATTCAGCACATAACCAACAATGCCAACCGGATGCTTGGTTTCATTCGTCGAAACTTTTCTCTCGCCCCTACCGCACTAAAATTGTTGCTTTATAAAACGCTAGTACGGTCAAAAGTAGAATACGCATCATCAGTTTGGGATACACCAACTAACACGCTCATTTCCACACTCGAATCACTCCAGAATCGCGCAGCACGACTTATGCTTTCAAATTATTCCCGTTTAGCTAGTGTCACGCAAATGAAATCTTCATTACATCTTCCAGATCTTTCGTCCCACCGACAACTATCTCGTTTATCACTCTTTCATAAAATTTTTTATACCAATGCAATCCTTAAAGAAAGTCTTTTCACTCGTCCCAGCTACCTATCATCTCGCATAGACCACGATTTGAAAGTTGGCATACCCCAATGCAGGACTAACCTTTTTTATGATTCTTTTGTACCCAGAACCAGCAGGGACTGGAACCACCTTCCGGCCTCTGTTGTATCAATCACAGATCATTTCACTTTCAAAAACGCACTTCTTGGCTGTGTAACTTGAGATTGCTTGCCATTTTCATCCATTTCTTGCTTGTTACTTGATTATTATTATCTTTGTACTTTGTACCCGGTCCTCTCTCTAACGCCTGAATGGCCCTGAGAGTATTTAAATAAATAAATAAATAAATAAATAAATATTGGTCAACGCTATAAGTGCTCCATGTTTAGACGTTGTGACACCGGCTTTAGTTTCAGTTTACAAATTCCTCTTTCTTTAGCGTAGCACTCCGTATTTACATTCAGAATACAGTTAAAACTGGATTTATCGAACTTTTATGTAACGAATTTCTGGATTTAACAAAATTTTTCAATTCCCCATTTTCCGCCCCATTGAAATTCATGTCTTTACGACCTCTATGTAACCAAGACATTGCGACCGTTAACCCTGATGTAAGGAATTCGCTACGCTGATGAGGCATTGTTTCTTGCACCTTTTCTGAAAAATTGGCTGCATAAATGCATTGATTTAGCGAACATCGTCCGCACCGCAAACTAAGATGCGTTTCCAGTGTCAATGCGGTGTCGGTTGGGTGCTCGGCGTGCCTGTCGACGTGTAGTCGCCAGTCTTCACTGCTATCTGTGGTGTCGGTTCGTCGGTGATGAGTTCTGCTGACAGAAAGTGAAAAGGTTTGTCTTTTCAAGACAAGCTCGCAAGTATAAATACCGTCTCTCTCGTCGAGAAAAAAGAACGTCGCCGCCCGGTACAGTATCCCAGCTACTACCCTCTTAACATTTATGAGCTCAGAAAATAGTATCAAGTTTCGTAAAAGGCGCTCTTTCAGTATACGTTTGGTCCTTGAAATGGGTTAAGGCATAAATTATTGTTAAGCAACGTTTGTGAATACGGGGGAAGTGCCCTTGATTCGTTGGAGTGCCGTTCAGTAACTAAATTTGTGGGAAAGCAGCACGCGCAAATCACGCCGCTTTTCCTTGCGAAATAAATCCTTATGGGTTAGTTCGCCATCACTGAAGTTTAGCATTTTGGTTCCGGTTCTGCTTCGTTCACTCGAGCTTTAACTCGAAACCTGCATGGTACGAATACCTGGATGTAACAAAAAATTTCGAATTATCGCCAACTTCCTTATATCCAGGTTATATATGAATTATGTAATTATCTTTCCCGCATTGTAATATCAATATGTTTATTGGGCGTTGTTTCTTCAGCCATTTCATAAATAATTCCCAAAGTGCTGACATAGAGGAAACTCACAAATTCCCAGAAATTTATAGGGACCGTGTTATGGTCGAGCATGCGAAAATAACACTGACGTGGCCCTCGGTATGAACTACACGTCGTAGTTTTGGAGGTATGAATTTCAGGACTGGTGTCCGGCCGCCGCGTGGCCTTTTACCCTCTCGATTGTAACCAGCGCGGATGCTTTGGTTGCTAAGGCAATGCTGCTAAGTGAGCCACTCAACCTGCACCGCGCAGGACCTTCCAGAAAGCCATTTCGGAAAGTGGACGAGAAGATACGGTTCAACTATGATATCGGCAGTACCAGGCGTGAATTACAAGCAAATCAAGCCGTCATTCAGGTAACAAGAACTTGGCACGCAATTTACCACTTTTAACTTTTCTCTTGTCTGCCAAAGTGACCCACGTCATTATGCCTCATCCAGTCATGGGTGGGGCAGCGATCGTTAACTGATCGCTCATCTGGAATCGTGTCTTTATATCCCGCAGTGGGTGTTTCAGAACAGAAATACGGCACTTGAAACGTATCTTTTTTGTCAACATAATAGCAGCGAAATAGCTATTTGGTTAAGCAAGCTACTATCAAAGGAATGGAATCCTACGTACGCTCCCTCCTGCCTCAACCCCGTTCTCCCCGGTGAGAATGTCGCTCTGTGCCCAGAGGCGAACCTTTGCGCAGTACCGATACCGTTCTCTGAATACTGCCCGTTTCCGCATGGTGGGGTGCAACAAAACCAAAACAAGAAATAACGTCCTTCTCGCTGCTGCCAAAATCCTTCTTGCTAATTCCACACGGCTTCATGACACAGCACTATTTTGTTATTTGAACGCCCCTGAAGAGTTCCAAATAGCGTCTGAGTACTGTTGCTATCCCACATAAAACACAGAGACGCTTACGCAAGAGATAACCTTTGCGGAGTAAGTTTTTTGGAGGTTCTAACCTATTCATCATTTATGCAAGCAGTAGTGCTGCAGTTTCTAACGGCGTCCAAGAGTTCGCGCGCCTCACCAAGCAATCCATTTATCAGAACGACGATCACTGTGCTTTATACTTGTATTTTGGTTTGAGATAATTTAATCGCAGAGGCCACAAAGAGCCTGAAGGAACTGCACTGTACTATGGGGCAATCAGCATTCATGCCTGCAACAAACTTATGTTAGCCTTTGCCGGGGCTCATAGTTGAGTAGGTCGTGTCTTTTCTTACCCTCCTACCAACTCTAATGGCACTCTGTTTGAAAGGAGGGTCCCAAGGGCCTTTGTCGAACAGGGGCGCCAGCGACGAAGCTTAAAAATTGGAGCACGACTTATACAACGACACACAAAAGACCGGCGGGACAAGCACTTGTCCCGTCGTTCTTTCTTGTGTAGTTGTTTCAGTCGCGCTCTACTTTTAAATCATTATGCACTAACTTGCCCAAGAGCTTGTTTTAGTCAGGAAGTTCGTGTAACTGAGTGGCTACGCAAACTTCTCAGCTTGGCTAAGCAAACTGCGAAGATTGCGTTTCGAAGCACTAATGAACTTGCCCCTTTAGACTTACATCGAGATGCACCCGGTCGCGAAGGGCTGCTTTAATATCATTTGCGGGTGGCTCTACGAATAAGGATTTCCGAATAGGCTGAAGTGCAAAAAAGGAAACCCGGAAAATGCTGCATAAGAAGTCGAATACAGGTAACGCCATACATTTGTAATCAATGGAAAAGTATACCTTCTCTTGGGTGCCCCAGGAATAAAAGAACGCATTTTAGGCAGCGTTTCAGCTTTGTTTGATACGCTGATTTTTTTATTTTTGCAAGATCCGATGCCTTTGTTTAACTTGATCCCTTTGTACGGCTGACTCTAACTTGGATAAATTATCATTATATGGACGCACATAGTGTGGTATTACTGGGTAATTTACCGACCAAATGCTTTAGCATGTTTGGTGTGGTGCATACTGATGAGCACAAATTCGGCAATCTGGTATACACTTAAAGTTGGATGTAACTAAGTTGACAAAAATTCCCAATTTTATGTTACACGCAGGCCGCTTTCGTTACATGCAGGAAATGAGTCAAAGCTCGCGTGAATAAAGCAGAAACGAAACCAAAGTGCTAGAAATCAGTGATGGTGAACATACCCTTCAAGGATTTATTTCACAGTGAAAATCTGCGTGATTTGTGCCCGCTGCTTTCCCACAACCTTAGTGACTACACAGCACTACAAAGAAGCAAGATCACTTACCCCCGTATTCGAAAACGTAACGAAAGTATCACTTTTGCCTGTTTACACTTTTTGCCGCCTTAACCCGTTTTAAGAACCAAATTTGTGCAGGATCGAAGGGCGCCTGTTCTTGAACTTGATGCCATTTGACGGACTCAAAATTGTTGAAACAGTGCTAGCTGGGATAATGTACTAGGCACGACGGCGTCTGTCTTTTTCGCTGGCGGAGACGGCATTTAAAATTGCTAGCCTGTCTCTAAAAGACAAAATGTTTCGTTTTCTGGCATCAAAAAGTCATCATTCACGCACCGACACCACAGATAACAGTAAAAAAGCACGACAGCACGCCTAATGAACGCCGCACTGACGCAGTAAACTCAGAGTAGTTTCAGGTGCGAGCGAAGTTCGCTAAATTAGTGCCTTTCTCCAGCCGATTTTTCAAGAAAACTGCGAAAAACAGTGGCTCATCAGCGCAGTGAATTCGTTACTACTACTATTATGTATATATTATTGCCGCAAGGGCGTCTGAGGCCAAAAAGCGCCAAGACAATGTTTGTTTTCTCACATTTGTGGTTAAAATGTGATGGCGATGATTGTGATGTACTCGATAAACTTAGTGTATATATGGGTGTAAAGGGCCCTTACTCTAAAAAGTGAAGATGAATAAGATGAGAGGTAACAATGATGATGTTTAAGTGTGTGCTGGGAGCGCCATAACAACAGGGATGGCAGTGACGTCCCTGGCATGTAAGAAAATGCTCAGAACCACCCTCACTATTTGCATTGGGTGGCCCTGATGTCACACATGGTATGAGATAAGTGCTAAAAATCCAATGTCAGCGAGGTAGGCTAAAAGGCGTTCACTTCTGATGGGGGGTTGATCAGATAAAAACAATGATGGGTGTAACGGTATCATGTAGGTGTATGGTTCGGGGAAGTGTTGTTTCCTTGCGTCATGGTATGCCAAGCATTCAATCAATAAGTGGAAGACTGTAAGTCTTCGTCCGCATTTCTCACAAGATGGTGGTGGGGTTCCGTTTAAAAGATATGAGTGAGTAGCGTGTGTGCGACCTATTCCTAATATGCATATTGATATTTCTGTGAACCTGTTCCGTTTCTCTGTGTTGTATTTCCCTATTTGTGGTTTTATAATGTGCAGTTTGTTTTCGATTTGTGTATCCCACTGTACCTGCCAGCGCCTCCGAAGCATACTCCGAACGAGTGGTTTCATGTCTATGCAGGGAACATGTGGGATATCTAAAACACTGCGGAGAGCCGCAGCGGCATTCTGGTCCGCAATTTCATTGCCCGAAATTCAACTGTGCCCACGTACCCAGCACACTACTACAGTTACTTTAGAGCGTAAGCAGACATTATGGATTTGATAAAATGGTTTATATTGAAGTTTCTCGTTGGTTTTCCTGGATGGAGAGCTACTACTACACTCAGGGAGTTTGTAAAAATAATAAAACTGTGTATTCTGGTTTCTGTAATGTGTTACACAGTGGTTAAAATGCCGTGTTCTTCAGCTGCAAAAATACTGGTATTTTTGTGCATTGTTTTTGTGATACCAAAGTTTGGGCTATTTGCAGCGCATGACACAGAATGGGCGGACTTGGAGGCATCTGTGTAAAACGTTGTGTAGGGCAATTTGTGTCGTAGGTGTAGGAAGTGCTGCAAGATGAATTCTCTTGGTGCAGTGCTTTTGTTAATGGCTCTAAAAGATAAATCACAAGAAATCGGCGACATTTTCCAAGGAGACACAAGGTCTGTGATCGAAGTTTTGTAGGTCTCTCTAAAAGAAACCCCTAGCTCCTCGGCTTGCCGTTTCACTCTCAACGAAAAAGGCATAGATATAGAGGGCCACCTGAGAAACGAGTGCATGGTAGAGGTGTCATTGACAATAAACGAAGAAGGGTGATTTTTTATGGATGTTGCCTTCATGGCATACAATAGGTCTGTGTATAAGCGCGGGTCTTCCGGGCACCACTGGTCACATTCCACATATAGGCTTTGTGCAGGACTCGTTAGGAAGGCTCCTGACGAAAGGCGAAGCCCAAGGTGCAGAACAAAGTCAACCATTTTTAAAGCGGTTTTCGAAGCTGACCCGTATACTAGGCTCCCATACTCCAACCTCGACTTCAATAAACTGTTGTAGAGACGCAGCAGGCACACCTTATCTGCGCCGTAGGAGTGGTGGGACAGGACTTTTAGGATATTCATTGCCTTTATACATTTTATTTGGAGTAGCTTTATATGTGGAATAAATGACAGCTTTTTATCTAGCACAATCCCTAAAAGCTTGTGTTTCTTCTTCACAGGCACAGCTACTCCACTGAGCTGGACGGTGGGCTCAGGGTGAATACCACGCCTCTCGGAAAATAATACACATGTGCTCTTCTGAGGATTTAGCTTAAAGCCATTTTCATCGGCCCATTTTACGAGCCTGTTTGTGGCAAGTTGTAACTTCCGTTCACAGATAGACAGGTTACAGGACCGGAAACTGATATGAACATCATCCACGTAAATGGAGTAAAAAATGGTACGGGGCAGAGCTTTTCCAAGTGTGTTCATCTTAGCTATAAAAAGTGTGCAACTAAGTACTCCACCCTGAGGAACACCGTTTTCTTGCATATACAGTGCGGATACTGCAGCCCCGACCCTCACTTTGAATGTTCGTTCAGACAAATAGCTTTCGAGGGTGTTAAGCATATTCCCACAAATACCAAACGATTTTAGGTCCCGCAGGATGCCGTAGCACCAGACAATGTCATATGCTTTTTCTAGATAAAAAAATATGGACATACAAAAGTGCTTGTTAACAAAGGCATTTTTCTCATAGGATTCAAAAGCGACAAGTTTGTCTGTTGTTGATCTGCCCGACGGAAAACCTGCCTGGCATCTTTCAAGAATCCAACTGTATTCCAGGAAGTACAGTAGCCTTCTGTTGATCATTTTTTCGAACAGCTTCCACAAGCAGCTGGTCAGGGCAATTGGACGATAACTTGAAACACAGGATGCATCCTTTCTCTGTTACAGCATTGGCACAACGATAGCCTGTTTCCATGCTTTTGTAAAGTGCCCAGCACGCCATATTCTGTTAAATGAAAACAGAAGAGTATTCATTGTATCTGTATGAAGGTGTTTGATCATGCCGTAAGTAATATTATCTGCACCTGGCGCCGAAGACTTGCAACCAGCCAACGCAGTCATGAGCTCGTGAAGGGAGAATGGAGAGATATAGGAGCCATTTGATTACTTGTGGTCACGTATGGACTTACGCTCAGCTGACTTCTTGTAGTGTATAAATGTGCTTGTGTAATGTGAAGAGCTCGAGACGTGTTCGAAGTGTTGTGCCAACGCATTTGCCTGGTCCTCTAGGGTGTCACCAGTGGTGTTGACAAGGGGTAAGCCATGTGTACTTTGTCTCTTTAGTTATTTTATCCTGTTCAAAACCTTTCTTGTATCGGTGAAAGAATTTATTGAAGTTAAAAAGGACCTCCAGCTATTGTTTTTGGCCTGACGGCGAATGCGCCTTCCCATGGCTTTGGTGCGCTTGAACGCTACAAGGTTGTCCGCAGTTGGGTACCTGCGAAGAATGCCCCACGCCTTGTTCTGTGCTTGGCGTGCTTGTCGACACTCTTCATCCCCCCAGGGCCACCTTAGGTTAATTGTGTTACCAGAAATCTGGGGAATGAAGTTCTCTGCAGCGTCAAGGATATGTGCCGTGATAAAGCTACAAGCTTCATCAATACCCAAGTGTTCTATGAAATTGCGTGTGAGTTGAGATTTCTGCTAAAATTTCTCCCAGTCTGCAGCTGTTTCTTTAGACCTTTTAGTTGAGATGGCCGTGTAGGGGTCTGTGTCTAGGCATCTCAGGAATACTGGGAAATGGTCACTTCCGAGCGGTTTTTCTCCACGTGCCACTCAACGAGTGGAAAAAGAACAGCAGAACCGATTGCCAAGTCTATGTGTGAGTAAGTGTTGTGTGTGATGTTATAATATGTAGGCTGTTATTTGTTGAACAAACACGCACCAGAACATACTAGGAAATGTTCAATCAAGCGGCCACGAGCGTCAGTTCTCTCAGAACCCCAGAGTTTGTTGTGTGCATTTAGGTCTCCAACTGAGATAAATGGTTCAGGAAGCTCATCCACCAACAACTCAAATTCTGAGGTAGACAATTGATGACCCAGGAAATGTATAAGGAACATACTGTAATCAGCCGACCGAAAATGATCGCGCGGACAGCAACTGCCTCAAAGGTGGTGAATAGTCTAATGGACTGGGAAGGAATGGATTTTCCCGTCACAATGGCAACACCGCCAGATGAATGAGCAAAGGCATCTCTATCTTTCCTGAAGACAGGGTATTGTTTAAGAAAGTTACTTTGCTCTGTATTTACGTGTGTCTGTTGGAGGCAAACAATACTGGATCGATGTTTATAAAGGAGTTCATATACATCATCTAAGTTTTTTATGAGACCCCTACAGTTCCATTAAACTGTTTTCAACAGCAATTATGGATTAAGGATAATAAAGATGTAGTTGTGAAGTTGCCTATTTTGGTTCATGTCAGTGAGTCTTCTTTAGGGCCTGTGATACGAGGAGGTGATTTTTTCCACGGCCAATAGTGCTGCGGCACTCATTTTGTGCCTGCTGGGAAGGTTGAGATGCCGAGGTGAACATGTTCTCGACTGATAATTCAGGTTGCACCGAAATGGTGTCCTTCCGACATCCACCTCTTGGATTGGTTCCTGAGGTTGCCGCAGGCTTCTTTGTTGGAACCTGCGGTGTGGGCAGGGAACGAGTACCTGTGGGGCCCCCTGAGTTCATGCTCTTAGTGCCCTCGGGTGTCGTGTGGGCCAATGGAGCTGGACTGGAAGAGGCCGGACCAGTACCAACAACGCCCGTCACCAAGTTCTCCACGGACTCCGCAGTAGTGGTGGTGTGCTCGGCTGTGGATGGCAACCCAGCAGGAGGAGGAACCACCAGGGCCTCTGCTGTAGAGGCAGGAGCTGGTGGTTGCTCGGAGGGGGTTAATGACAGCGACACATCAGCTAAGCTGCATTGTGTCGCAGTACTAACCAAACGTCGCCCCAACCCCCGGCGGGCGGCGTCTGCATAGAATGCAGCAGAAAACATCTTGTGCTTTTGGCGTGCTTCAGGGAAACTGATATTTTCGGTTACTTTGATCTGAATGATCTCTTTTTCTTTCTTGAAAAATGGGCAGGATTGAGAGTATGCAGCGTGTGAGCCACTGCAGTTCGGACATTTCATGATTGTGTTTTTGCAGTCATCAGAAGAGTGATCGTTTTCGCCATATTTCGCATAGGTGAGCTTGCCACGGCAATCTATAGTTCAATGACCGTAGAGTTCCATGACCGCTGACATTTAAAGCATCGCCTCGGGTTTGGCATGTAGGCGCGTACACGACAGCTAAGGAAAGCTGCTTTCACTGTTTCGGGCAGGGTAGAGCTAGCAAATGTTAGGATGGTGTGTCTTGATCTCTGCTCCATCTCTTCTCATAATAATTCTACGCACGCCAACAACACCTTGGTCATGCAGTCCCTCACGGAGGTCATCATCTGTCTCATGGAGGAGTTCTTTGTCAGAAATAACACCTTGGACAGTGTCTGGCGTGCGGTGTGGCGTAACTGTGATAGTCAAGTTGGCAATTTTTTCTTGCTTTACGAGGTTCTCGCTTTGGGTTTTTTGCATAACTTCAACAAGGAGGTCTCCAGAGGGCATCTTTTTGGCATTGTAGTCTTTTCCAACAGTGTTTTTAATACACTTGGCAATGAACAAGACTGACAGGTCGGTGATAGGTTTGTCATCGGTAGAGTGTACAACTAGGTATTTGCTGAAAGCTGCCTGAGGTGGTTGGGTTCGGAGTGCTTCAGTGCGACCCCTTTTAGGAGGTCGATAAGGGTATTTTGCGGGAGTTCAGAAGATAGCCATACGACATGGAATCAATTAGGTGGCAAGGCCAGTCGTCCACCACTGAGTCCAACAAGGGAACGTGGCTGTTAAGTACACCTTAACTGTACCTCGCCACAATAGCCCTATGCTCGGGATCTAGGGTGAAGCCTTCGCACAGGGTTAAACCTCGCCGCCTGGAGAAAAAAACGGAGAAATAAAAAAGAGAGAAGATGACAGGACAGGGTTAGGAAAGACAATAGGAAAGCAAAAGAATGAAGAAGAGGACAGGAAAAGGCGACTGGCTGATTCCCCCCAGACCGGGTCAGACTGGGGGCACCGTCTACAGGAAGCGGGGGCCGAAGGGGTGTGTTGCCTCTGCCAGGGGGCCATGAAGGTCCAAAACAACCCTGGCTTTGGCTCAGCCACCAGGATGCCCTTTTCCCCGGACACGGCAAAGCCACGCACAGCCGAGGGCGTGGGTGGGTCCAACCCATATGGGCTCGGGGTCCGCGGTGTCACCACTACCATCACCTTGAAACGCAAGGCGCCCCATCGGGCAGCGAATTCGCTACATCAAGGTTAACCGTCGCAAAGGCTTCATTACTCCTGGGTTGCAAACACATACGTTTCAATGGGGCTGGAAATGGGCAAATGAAAAACATTGTTAAATCCAGGAATTCGTTTCATAGAGGTTCGTTGATTCCAGGTTCAACTGTACCGTAAATATTCTAGTACCTAGCTACAATTGTTCGCGAGCAAGTAAATTGATTCCCTTATGTCGTCTGCTTCTACCGCAACACCTTGTCGAGTGGTATATAATAGTGATCCATGTACGCTACAGCACGTGGCATGAGAGGACATCGCCATAACTTATCTTTATCACTGAAAGACTCCGTCAGAAGGTGCTTCTCAGTACCGCGCAACCGGACCCAGCCATGCAGGAGTAAACTGGTACCAGCCGCCACCCAGCAGAACATGCTAAAACATGCTATGAAAGGCATGCTAGAGAAATTCTCATTGTGCGATTTTCAGAATTTACCCTTTAGTAGCCACGTGACATTTACTTATCCACCGTGCGATGTCGGACATTCGTCATTTACTTACTTATATATTTGCGTATTTATTACACCCTCATGTCACTTGGAATTACAGAAGGAAGTAGATTACATTGAATAGAACATGAGAGATGGTTGGGAGAAAAAAATACAGCGTTAATACGATTACAAAGAAAACGTCAACATACAAACATAAAACTGCGTTAAATTGACCCTGCGCACACAATGTAAGGTAGTGTTTCACGAAAAAGATGTTGCCATTAATAGCAACAACTGGAAGAGATCGGTGATTCCATTTACGGGAAGAACGCAGAATGAAGGATGGAGCAGCTGTATTAGTATGATGGGTGATCATTCCAGCCTTGAGACGGTGACCGATGCGCTAAGAAAGATACTGGAGCTGTGGAAACAATTACGCCCATCTTCCCGCGAGGGAACCCTGATGTGATGCGACGCATCGGGGGGTTCAATTGGCGTTTCCATTGGGTTGATTTTCTTGCGCTGACGCTGGTATTGAATTGTGTCAGCCCACTCGCTGAAGGGACCGTCGCTTCCATCATGTCTTCATCGGAAGAATCAAGCCAAGCAGGAAGTCGTCAAGCAAGTCACGCGGAGTGGAACGAGAGCAAGGGCTGACTGAACCGTCGCAGCGCGCTACCCGCTTTATAATCACAGCGCCTGAAGGAGAGGAGACAACGGAGGAGAGTCGCGCACGCACGCACTTGCGCGACGGGAGCGGAGCGAAGTGAGCGAAGCACGCGCACGCAGCTGTTGTTTATGATAATGAGACGGAGTGAGAGTGTTGCGCCCATCTGTCGGAGAGAAGAGCGGAGGAGAGTCGCGCATGCACAGGTGGCGTGCGGACACCGCCGACGCCGACGCAGGAGGGACATGCCTCAGAGCAAGAGATGCGTCGCATCTAAAAAGTTCGTCGTGCAAAATGGGGTGGTGGTGCAATTAATGGAATGTTGATAGGCAAGACACTTTTCGTCGAAGTGACAGAGTAGGCAGGGGCGCATTAGTTTTCACTGCAGATGTACTAGCAGTGTATTGTAGTTCGAGATTATAAAACGCGTGAAATTGTTTAGCCCAAGCGATGTAATTAAGTGAAGATGGCAGGAGTCCCCAACTGAAGAAGAATATTCTAGTTTAGGTCGTACTAATGTTTCGTACAGGGCTAATTTCAATGAAGATGGACCTCTGGAAAACTTGCTCAAGCGTCCGGTTAGCGTTGTTGGTAATCTGTTCGATCTGGAGTGCCCACTAGTACTTCTGTGTTATGTGGACGCCTGAGTACTTGAACGAGAAAGTACATACAAGAAGGATATCATTTAAATAGAAAGCAAATTGACCGTAAACACATCAGAGAACACGCATAGCTTTACAGTTACTAATGTTTAATTCCATTAACCATGTACTGCACGAGTTTGCAACAATGTTAATGTATGATTTAAGAATACACGAATCAATTCGCCTCCTGTATCATTATTGTTTGATGCCTGTAAACTCTACTTTTCTTATTCTTCTAGTAGTGTTTATTGCCTTGATTCTGTATTGCCCCATGATTTAGTGTTCTACTTGTTACTAGCTTGAACACTGTCCCGGTCGAGCCGTTATACTTGCGAAATCGAATTGAATTGCCCTACGTCTTGAGCATGTGAGTTCGGGACTCCCGACACGTCAGTTCGCGTCGGGAGTCCTACCACGTCGCCGCCGAGTTCCCTGACTGTATGTGCTGCGTTGTTGCTTAAGGTAGCGGGTGTACGCTCTCCGTCGCCGCTTGGACTGGATAAACCCATGTAAGAGCACTTGAAAGAAGTGTTCTATCAAGTTGCGCAGTGCAATCAATTGTTTTGCCCTCTTCCTTTTTCGTAAGTTCACATCCTTCACCGTCTTTAAGCATGATATTTGTATGCACCTGCGCGTGTTGCCGATCCGTGTTGCCGCTTCGTTATTCTCGATTATCTTTTAACAGCGTAGCTGCTCTAGGTATAGCCCTGACAATAGTCTCTGCTGATATCGTGTCGCGCTCTCCCCGGAGCAGCTTTCTCCACCGTGCAAAAACGGGTTCCCAGTATAGAAAGAAATTCATTAAAAATAGAAAGATGTCACGCGGCCTCCTCATTTTGATATAGGACGGCTTATTTTGCCTATAAAAAACGTATTTTCAGAAATTCATTGGTGCTTAGAGGTGAAGCCGCCTTTAAGGGTATTGTTGTAAGCTTGGTGCTTGTAATCTGGCTTCTCCACATTGTCTGTTGCACGGTGAAGCTTGTCCATCTACGGCGGGAGTATTACAGAAAACGGCCGGCTACAACTATTCTGTTATCAAAATTATCCCGAAACAAACTATATGATAATTATCCCCTGACAACTGTGGCATTACACCGAGCCTCATTTACTTGTTCCGATTAGTCGACATTGAAATTGTAAACGCTACAGAATTACTGTCTGCTGTCAATAGATGGCAATCTACGGAAGGCGTGTGGTTACAGAAAATAGCGGTAACTGCTGCTTTACCTCAGGTATTCGGGAACAACTCGCATGACAGCCGCTATGACGACGATAACATTACGTACCACAGCTTCGCTGGCCATACTTATTCTCATAGAGGCAACGCAGTGAATTTTTCTTTTCCCCTTTTAAAGTGGAACTTTGTATAACTATAGGCAGAAGGAGAAATTTTGTGGTTCTGTGCACGCAAAAGCCTCCCCCGGCGCAACCCGATACGCATGCGTGAAAGCATCATGTTGGAGAAACTTAGATGCAAAAAATTCCCCCGCATTTCCCCGAGGGGGAGAATGTGAAAGTGCGAATGCACGGTTGTCGGCCCGCTTGCGGCGCTTGCGCTCGGCCCCCGCAGCCCACCGCCTCGCCGCCTTCTCTTCCATCTCTTCCATCGGGTTTGTAGTATCACGTGTACACCACGCAGTTATCAAGCCGCTATAACGCCGCCGAGTCGCCAACGCACGCAGCTGACGACGTAGTTTGAATGCGTTAAAGATATAAGGCGCGTTACTCACACTGATATCAGCGTGGCGTCCGTGGCTTAGTCTGTAGAGCGTCGCGCTGCGGCCGCAAAGTCCTCGGATCGAAACCTGGCGCCGGATGCTGTTTCTTTTTTAAATATAGAGGAGCACTGCGGACGCCGCCGCCGCCGGCGGTGGATGGTTTGGGGTCGCTCATAAAGTGCATTACTTAAAAGGAGAGAGTGTGGCTGCGTTATCTTCCGCAGGAGAGCCTGAGCGCTACAAGGTACTGTGTGAAGCACAGATCAAGCGACAACGGCTGGCCGGGCGTGCGCGGTGAGCACGCAGTGCGCTCAACGTGGCAATGGGGAACCCCGGCTGCACATTATTAACGCAAAAGGGATACGAAAACCTCACCGACGTCGTAGCCTTCCCGGAAACGACATTACCAGAAAATGTTTCATTGGCGCGGCGGCGCCATAGAGTTTCATACTGATATACACTAAGGGAAATCTGGCGCCACTGTCAAGGGGAGCCGCGCTTGAGCGAGCTTTCCGTCATGTACCGGGCAGGCACTATGGTCCCTAGAAATATTTCTAGGGACCATACAGGCACTTTATACTTGTGCTTGGCATGGCTCATGAACAGGCTGAAAAGTTGACTCTGGCTGCAAGAGGCAGCAATATTACTGCAGAAAGTTCATGAAATTTGTTTTGTTACCATAAAATTGAACCTCCAAAAGAATTGATATGTCAGTAGTTATTGAGAATCTTCATCCACGATGAACAATAAACATTATTACCTTTTAAGTGCGAATGCACTTTATAAGCGACCCCAAACCATCCACCGCCGGCGGCGGCGGTGTCGGCGTCCGCAGTGCTCCTCTATATTTAAAAAAGAAACAGCACCCGGCGCCAGGTTTCGATCCGAGGACTTTGCGGCCGCAGCGCGACGCTCTACCGACCAAGCCACGGACGCGACGCTGATATCAGTGTTAGTGACGCGCCTTATATCTTCAACGCATTCAAACTACGTCGTCAGCGGCGTGCGTTGGCGACTCAGTGGCGTTATAGCGGCTTGATAACTGCGTGGTGTACACGTGATACTACAAACCCGATGGAAGAGATGAAAGAGAAGGCGGCGAGGCGGTGGGCTGCGGGGGCCGAGCGCAAGCGCCGCAAGCGGGCCGACAACCGTGCATTCGCACTTTCACATTCTCCCCCTCGGGGAAATGCGGGGGAATTTTTTTGTTGATTTTGGCTTCGAGACAAAAAAGAAGACGTATGTGAGAACGTATGTGAGTAGGTGAGGAACGTCGCTAGTGGCAATGGCGCCGAACAACGGCGTCATGCGACTGCAGCAACTGATTACCCTCTAGTATATCTTCGTATGAAAACCTATGGGTGGCGCTAGGATTCGAACCCACGATCAGTCTGGCCTCAACGGGAGATGTGAAACGCTCTGCCAAGTGAGCCATGAAGCCATGCCCGGATAGCTATACGAACGCGCCTCATGTCCTTCGCTCTAACTTCTCCATCATGATGGTGCGGCTATCTAGGAGAGCTGAAGCGAAGTAGTGCATCATGACGCTAGTGAGCGCCGATAGTTGGCGCCTCGATATGGCAGCGTATAGAAGCGGAAGCTGCTGTGTTTATGCGTACGCCGCTTATGTGGAACACGCTCAGCGTGTGGAACGCCGCCGCAGCGTTCCACAAGCTGAGCTCGTCGCAATGCAAGCGTCTGGTGTACACGCCATGGAGCACGACCAATGTCGTCGCACATTTGGCGAAGTGACCCGGCAGCGGGACGTCGTTCGCCAGCAGGACGTTGCTCGCCAAGTAAACCCACAAGGCTGCTGGCGATCGGCAAATCATGCTCCTTTTGCTGTAGCAGACTGTGACTGCAACAAACTATTCACTGAAACCTCGTTCGGTTTCGCTCGCACCGTTTTCGAGCCCCTGGGTTTTCAATCGGATTTACGCAATGCTCCGGCGCGTGTAATCCGGCGTCTAATGCTGATACGTCGAACGGTGCCATACCGACGAAATATCAATATCGATGTGCAAGTTCATATCGATGCACAATAAACATTCAAATGCTCCTTTGAAGGTACATTTCACTTTTGTGTTTTACCGATTCCTACGAAAGAAGGATCAGCCAGATTTTTTTTTTTTTCAAAATGGGTAGACCACGTGTCGTACGTCCTTGCGGGGAGCAGGCAGCTTACAACCAGTGACTGCGCTAACAGAAACAAAAATGATGGTAAATACCATAAACACGGAAGCTATAATGAAGAAGTCATTAATGAACTATAAGAATTACCACTAGGGTAAACACTGGTCGAACTTTACAGCTCCGTTGGTTAGCCATTTTTACACAATGCTTGGGCGCATTTTAAAGGTACCCACCAGTTGAGGGTCAACAGGAACACGTTTAGTGTCGCGTCGTTCGTGCCAAAGGGCTGATCGACGAGCGGGAATCGGAGCATCGGAATCAGTCGAGGTACTTGGCCCATCCATTCTGTGCAACTATTGAGAGACCATAGGTGTTGTAGAGGTGACAAGCGGTGCCGACACGAGGAGATAAGGCAACGTAAGCCTCCCGTCTATAATTAAGGGGGAAAGGCGCAACTTGGACGAGGACGGCAGTAAGACCCGGGTCACTTGAGGGCTGCGTGCCCCCTTTCACTCTCCTCCCGCCCCCGTTCCAGCTTCGCTGTTTTAATCCTTTCAGGCGTTCTTTTTCTTCAAGCACGAATATGTGTTTTCTGTGTTATACTAAATATTATGGTGACCGCAAGCCCGCAAACGAAAAAAAGAGTTGTTAGTGCAAGTAATTACATTTATTAACTAGGCAATTCATTACGGCATCTAGCAATTAACAACGCCATGTTCAGGATACTTTTTTGTATGTTTTCCTACTTTTGATGACCACATTAACCTACAAACGAAAAATGAGCTTCCCAGTGCGCATATTTAGAGACTTGCAAGAGTGGAAATAAAGCTAGGACCTTTGTTTTTTCAGCCTCTACGACAAAACCTCCTGTTCACTCCAGCTTCTTCGTGTTATGTAGCCTCCAGTTCCGCTAAAACGCCGCAATGGAGATGTATATCGCAACAGCCATCCTTGAAGGACACTTCCGCAAAAACCTAGCGGTTCTGGTTTCCGTTTTCATACGCTAGAGGGAATTTTATGGGGTGCCGTCAATTGGCACCACCAGGGCCGAAACGGCTAAGGGCGAAGCTGTTCTTAGTCGCTGCTTTCATGGGGCGAGGCGGAGAAATGCGGGCCCAGCGATGTCAAGAGGGCAGAGCCTAGGGGGTGGAGAGAAAGCGCCAAACGCATGTTTGTGCAACGCAGTAGAAATTGCACAATACACAACTGCTAACTCCCATGATTCGCAAATTTCTA
Source organism: Haemaphysalis longicornis (assembly GCF_048455015.1). Taxonomy (NCBI): domain Eukaryota; kingdom Metazoa; phylum Arthropoda; class Arachnida; order Ixodida; family Ixodidae; genus Haemaphysalis; species Haemaphysalis longicornis. The sequence goes on from NW_027526245.1 coordinate 37,093,230, forward strand.
GTTACATCCGGTGTCCCCCAGGGAGCAGGCTTATCCCCCCTATTATTTTTAATCTACGTCAACGACCTTCCATGTAACACAAAAACCAGACTCCGTCTTTTTGCGGATGACTGCGTCATCTACAATGCCATTCGTAACCCTAGCGATTCCACTGATCTTCAGGAAGACATTGACACAATCGTTGCATGGTGTGCAAAATGGCTCATGCCTCTTAACCTTAATAAGTGCCAATCCATGTCCTTTTCTCGTAAACGCAGCATCACAAATCACGCATACCATATCAGTTCAAATGAAATAACTCGAACAGACTGCTATAAGTATCTAGGCGTTCACTTGACATCGTCATTATCATGGGTCTCTCACATTGAAACAATATGCGCACACGCCTCACGCACACTTGGCTTTTTGCGCCGCAATCTCAAATCTGCATCACCAGCTGTTAAAAAACTTGCATATCAGACATACGTTCGGCCTAAATTGGAATACGCTTCATCTATCTGGCACCCCTCACAAGCATATCTCACCTCCGAACTAGAATCCATCCAGAATCGCGCGGCTCGCTTCATCATGTCAAACTACTCGCGTAAATCTAGCATCACAGAACTCAAATGCACACTTGACCTTCCATGTCTCCAATCATGTCGAATCATCTCGCGTCTCTGCTTGCTTCACTCGTTCTACTATCACCCAATAGCCAGGCACCCTCGACTTCAACCCCCGCCCAGAATCTCGCCGCGCCTCAACCATAGCAAACCAATCGCACACATTCAGTGCCGCACATCATCGATGAAAGATTCTTTTTTCCCTCATGCAATAACCCTGTGGAATACCCTGCCCGACAGTATTGTTTCGTCCGCTGACCGCACGACTTTTCGCGAGAAACTAGCAGTGCATTTCACCTAAATGGTTCTTGTTAAAATGACTTGCTAGTTGAACCATGTTTGTAACAAACTTTTAGTGACCCATGCATTCTGATGCTTATTACTTATGTATATTGCTCTTTTATTTGTATTCTATGATTTTGAATATTTTTCTGCTTGCTTGTTTCCTTTCTGAGCGATGTTTTTGGTTCCCTTTCTTCGTCTTTTCTTCCTTTCTTCGGCCACTTGTGTGATGAAGAGTCCCTCACATATTGTTTGCCCCCGCCTTATGAAATGCCTCCGGGCCCTTAAGGCTTCAATAAATGAAATGAAATAAATGAAAGTAGTCTGCCGCAAATAATTAACAAAAGGTATCAGTCCGCCCACCTTCGTAGCTCAGATGCGCGCGGCGGGGAATAGCACACGTTCGAGGGTCCAAGGCTCGAAACGCAGCCGGGGGTCTTTGTTTCACTAAGAAATTTTTAATAACAATTGCATCGGTAGGAAAAACTTGGCCTCGTATCCGCCCCTTTTGTAACAAATAACGACGAAAGACGATAGTCGACTGGCACCCCTGCCAAGTACAAGCGTCCTTTCTATTTCCCTCTCATCTCTCATGCTGTTCCTCTCCCCTCTCGCTCTTCCCAAGGTAAACACGGTAAATGTTTGCTCAAGTCAATTTAAATTTACCGCGTTCCAGTGCTCCAGGTCGGGTGCTTTAATGCCAGCGCTGCCTTACGGCGGAGACGCGCGTGAATCGAGGCACCCTAGTCAAACGTTTATAAACCACGTTACCCTACTCCACGAGTGTTGCAAGCGTAACGGGGAACCTATCTAGTGGAACCTTTCGTTACTCTTGCGGTTTAATTTTTTAAAATGCCGCCAGAAGTTATAGTGGCGCGGGCGACAGCAGGCGAAGGAATTAATTTTTTTTTCTTCAGTTGATCTAGTATTTCATCTGATATCGCAAAAATCAAGCACCTATGAATTTTTTAATTAATTCATTTTTTAACAAATTGATTGTATGCCTTATATTTGCGTAATGTCTTGTTTTTCAACTATGTCGACGAGTATGAACGTTCTCATCGGATGTAGGCGCTTACATTTGGCTGTGCGTATATAAAACTATTGCGCAGATTCTGTTTCACTTTGAGCGGGTGGCTGAATCTAGTCGCAGGCAGACAGACAAACGGACACACATACAGAGAGACCAAAATTTCTGCGTTTAAGTAGCCCAAGAAAGACTATAATAAAATAAGCACAGGCAACTTAATGCTGTCTGCATGGCTGAAAGGTAAGGCATTAGTGGAAAAACCGCTCGTGGTTTTTCCACTCAGACGCAAAATTCAGACGCGCTTGTCTCGCAGCATTCTGCTTGTACACAAGGCGGCATCTCTGAATACCCCTTGTAACAAATACAGAAAGCAAAATGCCGTCAAATGTTGCAGCAGTAAACGTACGTAAACTTTGTCTGTCCAGATAACACCAGCAAAACCTGGGATTACTGAGTTCACCACTGAGGTAAATCATGCGAGCCAGGGGTCCTGACCCCCGCCAATGCGCGGAATATTTCTTGAAACCTATATTTATAAAAATCACATGACCACCAATGCAACGTATGCGTCCCCCTTGTGATTTTTCTGGATTTACGCCAATGGAGCTTACAGCATTTCGACGTCTATTGCTTTGAGCAGCCCTGTGCCGTACTTTTCTCGTCCCAGAAAGCGCCCAATCGTTTCCTCTGTAGCCTTGGCAGCACTGTAGGCTGTCCTGTATAAAATGAAGTATAGCGCAGTGCAGTAATTTCTAAAATTTTCGGAAAATGGATAAATTCGTGGGCTCTGCGCAATAACACGCCGCCCTTAGGGAGCGCCAGCTCTCGTTGGCGGGCGAGCGAGCGTGATTGGGAACCCGCCTGGTGGATTTGAGCACAGCCTTGCGATTAGGCAACGACATTCAGCTTCGCTATTAAATTGAGAGTTCGCGACGTGAAGTCAGTGAAGCTGAGGTAATTGTTTTATGTTTAACTAACACGTCCAAGTTGCCACTCCTATCTGTACTTGTTTCCTCGAGTATCTTATGTAGCTACAGTACTCTTCACATAGCAGCCGCTGGGCGAAGAGGCCCTATAAAGTTCACGAGGATGGGCTGTTTCAGAGTGGTATAACTCCTGTATCGGTATATATGTTAAGTTAAGGACGGGTCGCGCACTTACATATCTTCCCCACTTCCCCCTGGTCAGACTACGTATTCCATTGACAAGAAAACGTGCACCGCATTACTGCACGGAATTGCTTGAGCTCATGCGGGGTTCTAATTTAGGTTAGCCGAGATTTCGAGAGATGCCCAAGGCGAACTAAATGCTTCCTTGACGGGGGTTTTTAAGGGACGTCGAGTGTCAGGAACCCTGCACTCACCGTAGGTGCCCTCTTGAACCTGGAGAACAGCCCAGTGGTCGTAATCGGTGCCGAGGACTGTCACCCAAACGACCGGCTTATCTGCGCATAAAAAATAGAATTGATTTATTTGGGCATTTCGACTTCCGAACGTCGTGTTCCCAGGCAGCACAATCAGAAACAAGCCTGGTCTCTGATCAGATTGCCCAATCATGGGGTTTGCTGAATATTACTTAATTCCTTGTTCGCAATATGGGAATGCGAGCAGCATTTGCTGAATCTTACATTCTATTCTTACTCGTCCCAAAAAGTAATAATTGTGGTGCCGTTTGATCATACTTATTCATCGCTATAAAGGAAGAGGAGAGTAAGTATGATCAATAAATATAGCTAGTTTTGTGTGTTTCCATTTATTTCTTAGTCTCGAGGCTTAGCGGAGACGAAGTGAGTTGAGCTACACGTAGGAAGCTAGCTTATCATGATATTGTATACTACGGTACGGTATGCAGGACCATGGGGCCGCCGATGGTTAACGAGTGTCTTGCCTGAAATTTCGGCCCGCCGCCATCAGATGTTTACATTGAATGTTCCCAGTTCCGGGTCTAACATAGCGAGTTATTTCATAGTTTTGCACTGAACGTGGCTGGTATAGTGAAGTCAGAAGCCACCGCCGAAAAGTTCCTACTGCTGTCTAGCTGGTTGCGTTGAGCGAGAATTCAATTTTTATGAACTTTCCTCCGAGAAGAGGCGTTTTTTACCAGGACCTCCTAGTTGGTGTTTGTTTTCATCTTTCTCGGCACAGCTTTTCATGCCGCACGGGTGAAATATTTTCATATAGGTTGCGAACGTTTGTTTTGTGATAATTTATGCAACAGCAGTTCGTTCAAGGGGCCAGAGCTCATATGTATATTAACGCACCTATGTCACTAGCCTTGTAACACATGACATTTACGTGGCATTTACACGATATAACATGTGACATATACACGAACTGTTTCCTACTAACTGCAATGTTTTCTTCTGCCTTTATTTCGCTGCATATCCTTCGGATGAGCCTACAGGTCTTTCTTTGTACGCGCTTACGTTTTTCGTGTTCATAGACGCTTAAAAATTGCCATTAAAATTTTTGATAGTTTGGTACACAGGCTGTCAAGATCAATTTCGAAGATTTTTTTCATACTTCCATTGAGTGCAGCAATTCCTGCAGGATATGTTTACAATTTACGTCCTTTCAAGAAAAAAGAGCAGGTCGCGGGTTCGATTCCCGGCCGCGGCGGCCGCTTTTCTGATGGAGGCGAAAAGCGAAAACGCCCGTGTGTACGAGATTTAGGCGCACGATAAAGATCCCCAGGTGGTCAAAATTAATCCGGAGCCCTCCACTACGGCGCGCCTCATCGCCTGCGTTGCGTCGGCGCGTTAAACCCCACAATCAATCAATCAATCAAGAAAAAAGAGCAAGTCCCCCAAAATGTAAGAGAACCTCGCCAGAGAACCTATTTTTAACTTGTGTATGCACCCTCTGGTGTATTCTTTGTGGTTGGTGCTTTTTTTCAGTGCAAGTTATGTCACCTGATATTGAGTCATAGCTGAGAAGGCCTAGTGTGCAAAGAGGGCCTCTCGTGAAATGCACCCTGTGAGCAAAATACCTTTTGCACCTGCCTACTTGCCCATACGTGCACTATGTGAATACAAAAACAAAACATGCTAGCCTCTGGCACCTGCCCCAGCAATGAAACAGATGATGGGCAACCCAGACGCAGGGTGTGCGAATACGTGATGCCGCCTTTTGTGCGATTAGGGTGGGAAAATCACGGTGAATTACCCTTTGGCCGAAGGAAGTAAAATTCACGAAAAAAGAAAGGCCGTGGTATAGACACTGTTGCACACTGTACAATATCAGTGTACAATATCAGTGTACAATATCAGCCTACTTCATTTAATATGAGGCTGCTGTAGGTGGCGCGAATTTTAAATACAAGAGCAGTACTATACAGCCCGCCATTTTAAAACATAACGATAAGCAATAAATCTGTCCCACTGAATTCCGAGGTTCTCACTACTGCTGAAACTAGCAGGGACTAGAAAGCTCCGGCTATATTAACTTAATCTGTATATTTGGTATAATACTATTAAATAAATTTACCGTGATTTTTCAACCCTAATCGCACAAAAGGCGGCAGCACGCATACTCCGACCATACCTCTGTGTTGTTCCTCATCCATTTATTACTGGGACAACTGCGAGAGGCAAGCAAAAGCCACAGTGTCACTATTAAGGCTAAGCCTAACTACATCGGCCATCAACATTTCATGAAGTAGTTTGGCTCAGAAGCTTTTCAATATAGTGTTTCGAAATACAACTAGTTCTTAGAGAATCATGTGTTGCGCACTGTGCAATGGTCACATCAAGGCACTTCTCGATTATTCATTAGAGTTTGCGCACGACTTTTTCCGTAAAACATATAACTTCTTACCTATGTGCGCAAAATGTTACTTCGACCACATATTGGGCGCAATATGTTGGTCTACGCTATATTATAAGCCCCTCCTCTATGCGAAACCATGTTTTAGGTGCGGAGTACCTTAGGACCGCACAATGTCCGTCCGCATCCGTGAGAATAGCATTTACAATCGCAAAACATCACGCAGGCACCGGCACGATTCCGGCCTGTGCACATGTCTGGTAGACCAGACTGGTTTTTTAAGTTATGAGAGACACGGTGCTTTTGATTTTTTTATGTTATAATTTAGCATGACGTCCGTGACTTATGTGTGTATAGAAGACGGGTTTTTACAAAAATAAATTAGTGGTGAGTGCGGCGTTCTCCATTTGTTTCTCCCCTTTTGTGCTTGGCGTTTTGTTTCCCTGTGATCTTTAATTATGAATATTAACCAACTCTCCCAACTCACAGCCCTCCCGAAAATTGGCGGAAGTACCCCATTAGATACTTGGATATTATAAGGCTGTTCGATAATATAAGTTTACTCCATCGCCAAATGCGGAGCGCTTTCTCATCTGTAACTTCGCCAAGCGCCGAGATATTCTTCAGAGACGATGCAACGTCGTGAAGGCTTCGAATGGCACTGACAAAATGGTGTCTAGAAAGGCGTAAACTCGCACCATTTTTGGTGTAACGTTTTACGAGGTGAACCTTCTGAAAAGTGTCGGACCTGAACAAGTAAAATGCAAATGTCAGAGAGCATCGAATGACGCGGACGGATTTTAACTGCACTTGTTGAAACATTTGGCCACATATTCAGTTAGTTGAGTAAGTTCAGTAAGTTCATTAAGTTGGCTTTAGTGGACCACTTTTTGCGCTGTAATGAATATACCAGTCTCTGCTTCAAGTGTCTTACAACGCGTTGTATTTACGTGATAAAAAGTTGTCAGAACAAACAAACAACAAATTGTAACGGAAGTGAGTGCCCATCACTGCACTAAGAATGAAAACATGTTTCCCATTAGCTTCAATTAGGGCCTTCCTGGGGGAAACCAGGGTGAGTAGATGACGTCACCTTCCAGGCTTCTTCACCGCGCTGCCCACGGGTATCCCTCGCATGGAACCAATTGTAACCTATCCGCTTCCGTGAGTGCATCTTTCAAAGAACAACCGGGCAAGTAGGGAAATATCCAGATTTCAATCCGTGGTTTGTAGCCGACCTTCGAGAACAGTGAGGTGGTTTTACAAATGGCTTTATTAAGCGGAAATCATTGAAAGGAAGAAAAAACCGCTGCAAAGCTTTATCGTTACTTGAAGACATTTTCCTGTGGACATATGCCTCAACTTACATCTAAGAAGAGCGTGCCTCCCGAGAAGATTTTTAGAACGGGGAGCAAGTGGACTGGTTGGTGCATGTTTAAAAATGTAAGAGACAGCGCAAAGGACAGGACGTAGATTAGACGACAGACACGCGGCGCTGACTAACAACCAGGTTTTCTTGCTTGCAGGCGGCTTATATACACATCTACACAGCAATGGAAAAAGAAAAAAGGAAAATACAGATAGCAAGGGAGGAGGAGAATACACAAGTTATTGTCACATGGTCATCGATAATTTTGGTTGTGGGTGTTTTCCTTAATTCTATGCAAGGAATGTTGGTTCTCGCAAAAATTACTTCCAACACAGCCGAAACAGTTTTCAAAATCTAGCACTTTTATGGGACCGGAAAGAAAGCGTGTAGGTTACATTTAAGGCATTTATACTATGCATGTGAAAAAGACGGGATCTTAAAAGGACGATCATGCAGCACCGACAGAAGAAATAAAAACACGACGTCGCCTGTAGCCGCAGTTACTTGAACACTATGCCCCGTATTCTGAGTACCTCCTCCACTCAAGCTCGAGAAAACCCTGGAATGTGAGTTTCGATTCCATACACTAACCTCCACTCGAGTGTTTACTCCACTGATCTACACTTAGTGGCTGGATGGCGCTTCGGCGCTGCCGCGGCCGGGCGCGCGCACGGCCACCGGAAGTTCAACGGCTCGTCCCGGAAGTCGGGCGTCTGCTACGCTTCTCAACCGCTGATAAGCGTCCCCATTGGCGCATTTTGGCATTTTGTTCTCACTTTATTGCATTTTGGCTATACACATCGCGTTCAGATCGCAACTTATGCTATACGGAAACATGCGCCGTTAATATGAAGCAGAATTTAATGTCACCTGGGTCTTGGTTTGAGAGGAGACGACGCATCTCGAACGGGATTAATGCTAGTGAGTGTACTTTATGATTCGTGTTAAGATGCACGCCTCATAATAAATTAACAGTCCTAAATAGACTTGTGTTAGTCGAAAACCATAAATTAACAGCCGTGAAAGGACTTGCATTATCCGAAAATCAACTACCTAAGCGAGTTCGACATCAACACGGAGGAAGCTGCCTGAAACAGAAGAACCGATTTGAGGTTTACTACGTGCCGACAAAAAAAAAACCTGAAAATTAATGTGCGCAGCTTGCTCCTGCTTTACCTTTGGTCAGTACATCGGAACCTTTTACAGTATGAATTCAAGCATATGTGTGTTTGGGAATTATACCACTAGCATCTTAGACAGTTATTATACCACCACTGAGATATATAACGCAGATAGCAGCATTTCAAAAATTGAAAGAAAAAATTGGGTACTTAAAATTTAAGACCACGTGGTTTGTAACGTAATGGAGATGTTTTTCCAACAACGTTTCATTGCTTACGGTACAAGGTTTTGAGAGTAAGTTTGCAAAACAATTCTTCCTCAATTACAGCTTTTCACAGCTCCATGTAGATATTGTTGTGCTCCGAGCTAATTTGTAGAACGTCATTTTTGAAGCGACTCTACAAATATACCATATCTAGCTTTCTCGCTCAAAATTACAACCTGTCGGAAACCTAGAAAAACTACTTTAGGAAAATTATATTTGGCATAAATCTCGAAGTCAACGTGAAGATTAAAACGCTGAAAGAATATTTCAGGTTTCTGAATATTTATTGTGTAATTCGCTGTCAAATCTAACTTCCCATGCATTTCTACGGGATAGTTCCCATGACTCAGGAACCCAGTCGCGCAACGTGCGCGATTTGAAACTGTGCACAAAGCAAGCATTCACCCCAAATATTAGCTGTGCAAAAGAACTTTTCATTTCGCTAAAAAAGTGCAGAGTAATCACTGTTGAAAGGACTGCCATGAGCGGGAAAGCTGCACATGCTACGAAAGAAGGTAGCGCCCATGCAGGCGATTTCAGTGTCTAATAAACGTAGCATCAACTGCAGGGGAAGTTATACGAACGCTAAACGAGCGAACTGCGATGGCTGAACAGTATTCTTTTTTTTTTTTCAGAGCCGCTATACCAAAATTCTGAACGAGAGTGCGAAGCTGGGCGAGTCGGTAGGAATCGATTAATAAAAACAGCGCAAAGGACGGGACACGAGTGAAAACAGACAGGGACGGGCGCTGACTGACGACTGAAGTTTATTGAAAGAAACGGAGACATACAAAGGGAAATACACAGAGAAGCTTACTGCCAGAAGCCTACGTTCGCAGAGAAGCCTACTGCCGTTCTCGTCGGTTCATTCAAAGGTGGTCAAGCGCGGAATTGCTCAAGGTGCCCTGTGGAATGCTCCCCAGAGAGGTTGCCACCACCTTGTCCCAGAGAGCTTCAAAGAGCAAGAATCGCTACTGAAGACGGCGGGCTTCCCGGACAGTCTAATCAAGAGCCTTTCCAGACTTTTTCTAAAAGAAATCCGCGAGGGTAGGCCGCAGAAGAACCCGAACAAAGAAAAGGAAGGAATGGCCATCATTTTATTCCTGCACGGTGTTTCCCACAAGCTGATGAAAACAGGAAGAAAGTGTGGAGTAAGAGGGATGTTTCGGCCCCCAACAAGCTTTCCCGGCTCTGCAGAAAGGTGAACAGCGGTGGCCAAAGTTTTGGTCGCTGTGTGGTTAGGCATACAATTGCCTACACGGGATGCAGGAAAGGTGTTGTGTACAACGTCCCTCTGTCCTGCGACAAGTCGTACGTAGGGTAGACGGGGTGTTGTAATAATGACCGCCTGCGCGAGCATGCAAACTCGCTCAAGAATTTTCAGGGGAGCAATCTGGCAATCCATTGCGGGAAGCATAAATGCTCACCGAAGCTCGACCGCACCTAACCCGATAGTGAGCAGAAACCCGGACCAGCGCTCACATGAAATTTCGGAGGCGTTTACTATGAACAAAATGGGGGACTCTTGTGTCAGCATGCCATCAATCGCTCTGCATGATAAAGAGATTAACTATTTAGGTGGTGTGACTGTCGTGGGTGATACCACGGAACAGCAATCTTAGGTTTTCATGATGTTGTAATTCTTGTTTTCCACATGCTTTGTATTTCCCTTTGTATGTCTCCGTTTCTTTCCATAAACTTCAGTCGTCAGACAGCGCCCGTCCCTGTCTGTTTTTACTCGTGTCCCGTCCTTTCCGCTGTTTTTAATAACCAAAATTCCGAGCCATGTCGTACTATACCTTTTCCAAATGCTTCGGGAAAGAAAACAACGTGGTCACGGCGTCAGGCTGTAGCCGAGTTCGTGCGCCCGTTCTGTCAAAACAGTTGTCAGTAAAGTGGTCACTGCGGAGTCTGCTGCCTGGGGATGGAGCCCATTTGTCCCTTCGTAAGTTTGCCGCCCAACTCCGGTATAAATCCGGCTTAGAGCAAGGGAATCTGCGTAGCAAGAGCCACAGCTTAAAAACGACACTGATTCGACATTTGCGTTTCGCTGCGTATCATGCACGTCGTACAGAATATTGTAATACTTCCAAGTGGAACGTCTTGCCAGACGACTTCTCTGGTCTGCTTGTGCAGTTGACGGCGCAACAAGCAGGCATTTTTGGCGGAATGCGCGCGAAACCAGCCCATACGTAGCATGCGCTATGCTGGAACCGCGGCCGGACTTTCTGGGACGAGCGCTCGAACTTCCGGCGGCCGTGCGCCGGAGAGCTCGAAGCGCCATCCAGCAACTCTAGTGGAGATCAGTGGTCTACTCCAACGGAGGAGCCGTTTGGCGATATAAAGAAGCCACTCCAAGGTGTCGCCTGTGCTAAATTGAAACAGCCCTCCACTACTATTTTCAAGATGGTCACCTACGCTCCTCTCGGTTCAAGCCGGCTGTGCTCGCTCGCTTCTTTCGCGGAGTTCGCGGAGCATGTATCCAGCATTGACGTGGCATTTAATGAAGGTTTAGGGGATTTCCTCACCGTCAATTTTCCATGTCAGCGCATAAGGTACGGGTTGAATACGCTTGAGCACTTCAGCAAGGGCGAATTCGTGTCGCGGTGCCGCTTTACCAATCGATCACTGCTGGAGCTGCCGAGGTGGCTACCCTTCAAGCCAAACGCCAGCAACCGCGGCCACCCACTGGTCCCTGCGTTGCAGATGCTGGTTTCGTTGCGATGTTATGGCGCCGGGACATTTCAAGTTGTCATGGGTGCCTTTGTCAACGTTTCGCCGCCGACAAGCCGCGTCGTCAGGCGTTGGTTGGAGCTAGTAATTCGAAGGGTCGTGATGTTTCCTGCGACGGCGGGTGAGCTCCGAGATATGTCTGCGGACTTGTCTTTATCCTCGCAATGTCAAGGTTGTCGCTGTCATGTACCACAAGTCATCACTCTCCTGTAACGACGAAATTTGGTCAAATATCTGCCGCTACGGTAGCATGCTGATCGCAGTGAAGCAGTCGAGGCGTTGAAGAAGTTTTAAGTTTAACTTGTTTACTTTACTGATGACATTTACTGATCTTTAACACATACATATTTGAAGGAGTACACTTTTTACATAAATAAGAAAGACAGTCAAAAGATTAAGAGTATTTAACAGGACATGGCTGGCTGGACTCGGGTCTCTCGGCGAAAGGGCACGACGACGGGCGGCAGAGTTTCTGAAGTGAGTCCGGGTGCTGGCCGCGCGCCGCCCTCAATAGCCGGAGGAGCCGCGTTATATCCGCGTCAAGCAGTCCGGTAGGGAACTTATTGGGGGAAAAAGTGTATTCTGGAGCGTGCAGACCGCGAGGAGTAAGGCTTTCTGCAGCCAATCGGGGAGACGCTTGCAAACACCAATCAGCCATGTTCCCGCCAAAGTGAAAAGGACCAATCAAACACAGACACAAGGTTTGAACCCGAGAACGCGCGCTTGGAGAATTATGGGTGTAAAGAAAGTAGTTCAGACAAAACACACTAAAGTAAACAGTGGAAAAGACAGAAAGGTCGTCTGAAGTACACACCCGGAGCCCGAATGCGACCAGCGCACACGCCACGGGGGGTCGGGAACGTCGCGGCCGCAGCTGGGACGATGGTCCCCCTCGACAACCGCGCCCTCCGATCAGTCAGCGCGCAAAGACACACTCCGTATGCGTTTCTTAGAAAAAAACTGGGTTAGGCGACCGAAGAGGGATGCTACAAAAGAGAAAAGGCAAACTCAACCGGGGCTTCGCGACACTGTTATGAAGGTGCCACACTAATCTATGACACGGCTACCGTGGTCTGCTTACAGTGCGTAGAAGCAGACGATCGCCGTAGAGAAGCGAGCGAGCGCCTCGTCTGCTCCAAAGCGCAGTTTTCTTTTTTTCTTTTTTCTTCGCGTCACCCGCGCTGCGAGGCTCCGCCCCCTCCAAGTGCCCATCGTTTCGTGCTCGTCTGCTGCCTCGCGCTTTCGTGCTGTCGGACGCAAACATTTCTACCAAGTTTACCATGGTGCCATCCAAATTACAAACGCAATCCTTTGTAATCTGCGCATTATGTGGGCTTTTAGCAGAGGATAGTGGCGTGAACAGCAAAGAACAAAGAATTAAGCGCTCACTGTGTCGGCAATTCCGGCCGAAAATATGGGCTCGCCAAGCGTGAAAACAAAACCGCGTACACCTCCAGCCCTTCCGCTGACATCGTTATCTTGGCTGTCATCCGGAGTGGGGGCGCCGAAACTAATGGAGATCAATAAGATCAGAAAGAACGGGAGACACGACAATATACGGGGGGCAGCGTACACAAAAATAAAACACATTTATCGTCTGCTAACGAAGTATGTGTGCAGTGTGGCCACACGAAAAAGCATCTATCTCTAGTTGTGTCCACCTAGCTCATGTCATTTTTGTGCTCCGCTCAATCACAGAAAGTAATATTTCTTAAAATACCTATATGGTTATTCAGCAGAAACTAAAGACGTTATTGTGACGGCGCAGAGCAGCCGTCGGGGAAAAAGAGATCGGCCAGGGCCGCAGACACGACTCAACGCTTCTACCGTCAGACAAGAACTGTTTATTTCTCGCTCCGAGCACACGAGGGGCGAGCACCCCGCGGCCGCAGGCACGGCGTCTGGTGTCGGAGGGTCGGCGTGGGAAAGAGAAGAGGGAGAGAACCGCAGTCCGCAGTCACGCGTAAGTGAGCCGAAAAGCACGTACGTTATATAAACACAGCGCCCCACGCCACATTCCGGGGTTCTGAAAAATGTCGTCCCGACATTTATGTTTAACACTCCCCTGCGGGCTGTAGACAGGAAACACTTAGTTTTGAGAGTCACAACACGGCTGCGAGAACTCTGCAATGGGCGACAAGTATGGCTTCAGCTTTTCCACGTGAACTATTTCGCGGCACGAACCGTCCATGAGTTCAATCTCATAGTTCACTGGAGAAACACGAGACACAATCCGATGAGGACCTGTGAACTTCCGCTGAGCTTTGATGCCGACGGGAGGTATCTTTAGGAGCACCAGCTGGTCTTTTTCAAACGTGATATCCTTGCGGCCCCTGTCGAAGTAGGTCTTCTGCCGTTCTTGCGCCAGTTTGATGTTTTTTGATGCCAATGTCCGAGCTTCGTTCAGTCGCTCACGTACTAGCACGGCGTAATCTGATGATTCCCGGAGCTCGGCAAGTTCTTTGCGATTGAAGCTGACGTCGAGAGGCAACACTGGATCTCTGCCGTACACCAGAAGAAAGGGCGTCTCCCGAATGGTGTCTTGGTAGCCGGTGTTGTAACAAAACACAACGTATGGTAATATATCAGCCCATTTTTCGCCTTTGGCGGTCAACATGATGATCATTTGCTTCAGTGTCTTGTTGGCCCTCTCGCACAGTCCGTTCGCAGCTGGGTGATAGGCTGTAGTAGGCGAATGGCGAATTCCACGGTGCTGAAGGTATGCAGCCGTAGATTTTGCCATCATCTGAGTGCCACGGTCGGTAATAATTACCGCTGGACAGCCATGCTTCAGAATGATCCGACGTTCAATGAATTTTTGAACAGTCACGGCTTCTATGTTGCGGACCGGTTTGGCCTCTACGAACTTCGTTAAGTAGTCGATAGCAACGATGATGTACTTGTATCCCCGTGACGACTTGAATGGTCCAACAATGTCGAGACCAATCGTGTGGAATGGAGAATGCATTTCAATCGGCTGCAGGAGACCTAGCGGTGCAACTGGTGAAGTCTTCATTCGTTGACAAAGGTCGCAATGGTTGACAAAACTTTTGATTTGCTGGTACATCTTCGGCCAGAAGTATTTCAAGCGGATGGCTTCGAACGTGCGTCGGATACCCATGTGAGATCCGTACTTGCCTCCGTGAAATTCGTTAACAACTTCAGCCCTTTTGCTTGCAGGGAGGCACATCAGAAAGCGTTGGTGAATCGGGCCTTGATCTCTCTTGTAGAGAACGCCGTCGTGTATGACGAACTTAGATCGTGCTCGCTTCTGCTGTTTTCTCGTACCGGATTCTCCCGCTAACAAGCTGAAGATGTCTTTGCAGAAAGCGTCTGCATATTGTGCTGCATCAAAGTTTGCCAACGGTTGACGTACTTCTTCAGAAGAAATTTGAAGAACTTGGTCGGAGTTTTCTTCAGGGTGAGGGATTCTAGACAAGCAATCAGGAGGTCCGTGTAGTCTGCCGGATTTGTAGATTACCTCAAAATCGTACTCTTGCAGGACAAGAGACCAACGGAGTAATCTTTGATTTCCCTCTTTGTAGCGCATCACCCAACAGAGCGCATGATGGTCAGTCACAACTTGAAACTTCCGTCCCATTAGATAGGGGCGAAGTTGTTCCAAGGACCATTTCACAGCTAACGCTTCGAGTTCGGTTGAGGTGTAGTTGTTTTCAGCGCCTTTGAGAGATCGGCTCAGGTAGACTACAGGCCGTAACTTGCTACATTCGTCCTCTTGTAGAAGTAGAGCTCCTAGACCCAGCCGCGATGCGTCCGTGTGCACTTGAACGTTTAACCGCAAATCGTCTGAAAATAGCTTCAGCAGCGGTGGCTCACAAAGGAAAGCCTTTAGTGCTTCGAAAGCATCTTGCTGCGGGTCTTCCCATTGGAATGGAGTGTCCTTTTTCAACAGCGCGCGCAAAGGTGCGGCATGAACGCTGTAGTTTGGGATAAACTTCCTGAAGTACGACGTGAGTCCTAAAAATGACTGAAGCTCTTGGACATTCCTCGGTGGAGGGAAATTCTTCACAGCTGCCAGTTTCCTCGGATCCGGAGAAACTCCTTTTTCTGTGACAACGTGTCCAAGGTAAACAATTGATGTGCAAAAGAGAAAACACTTCTGTGGTTTGAACTTAAGTCCAGAGTTGCGAAATCGGTCGAAGACTTCTTGCAAGTGGCTCAGGTGTTCTTCAAATGTTTTGCTATAGATGACACAGTCGTCCATGTAAACTAGAGCGTTGTCGTACTTGAGGTCTCCAATCACTGAATCCACTGCGCGCTGACACGTGAAGGGTGCTCCTTTCAATCCAAAAGGCATACGAAGAAATTCGTAGAGTCCCCATTGAGTCACAAATGCAGTTTTTTCAGTGTCGGCAGGGTTCATTGGAATCTGGTAAAAGCCTGAAACCAAGTCCATGACTGAGAAGAATTTGCAGCCAGTGAGAGCTTGCAATGCGTCTTCAATTCTTGGCATAGGATAGACTGTGTCTTCCGTGACTGCATTGAGGCGCCGGTAATCGACACAAATGCGTATTGAGCCATCTCTTTTTGTGACCAGTACCAACGGTGATGCCCATCGACTTCTGGATGGTGCAATTATTTTGGCATCAATTAGGTCCTTGATCATCGCTTTCACGATGTCGCGTTGAACAGGAGATAGTCGGCGAGCGCCTTGTGCGATTGGTTTTGCGTCTCCGGTCGGTATTGTGTGTTCCTCAACGGAACAGTTCCCAACATCTGTACTACTTGTGGAAAAGCATGCGAGGTTTGCTGCGAGGAGCTCCTTTGCTTGTTCGAACTGGCTATCTGTCAGCGTTGAACCAACATTGCATGAAATGCCATTCAAGTTTAAGGTCTGATGCTGAGCTTCACTGCAAGGGGCGGACGCTGGTTCCTCCATATCCTCAGGAGACGGCAAAGTAGTGCAGCGGAATATATTCTCTGCTTCGTCAGCGCTGATATCTAACTCTGTGATGTCGGAGACGACTTCCGCCAATCCCACTGTCATGCCAGGAGTCAGGATAACAGGTTGCGTTGAACAGTTCGTCAAGAGAACGTAGAATATTTGTTCCGTTGAACTTATTAGCGCCGGCTCGAGAAGAACGGAGTGTCGCTCAAATAGCAAGCGCGTTCCACCAACCTCCATCTGTGCCTCTTCTTCCAATTGGGGTGAGCTAGCAAACTTGACCTTTACAAGCTTCCGCGATGTTGCTGGGATGTGGGTCTGCTTTATAAGGTTAATCTTCGAAAGTCGCTGAGGCTTAGGCACCTGAAAGGTGTTCGTACCCCAGTCAATAATGGCTTTCGATGTCACCAGAAAGTCATTCCCAAGGAGAAGTCGTTCGCTCTCGAGGTGAGGGACAACGATGAAGGTTTGGAGGAATGCTTGGCCGTCAGCAACAATCGACGCAGTCACTTCTCCTAAATTGATCAGTGGCTGGCCGTTTGCTCCTTTTAAATGCAGGGAGGATGGCTTAATTTCTAGCTCAAGCTGCTGGGCCAAGAGAACATTCATTAGGCTTCTCATTGCTCCTGAGTCCAAAAGTGCTGAGATCGTTCTTCTCTCAATGGAAACATCGATGCTTTTTCCGCCCGCTTCCGTGTGACATGCAACACGCTTGACTAATGATGACCTCTCACGGGCGTCAGAGGCATCACGTCGTCGTTTCCCTGGCTTGCACTGGTGAAACGCTCTTGCCATTCCAAAAACTGCTGTGTCAACGGCTGTCTACAGCGCGTGACGAAATGTCCAGATTTCTTGCAGTTGAGGCAAAGACGACGTACCTGTGTCTGCTGAGGAGTTGAACGCTGAGCGCTGTGTGAAGGTGACGCTGGTTGCGACATCCCTGCAGCGTTTCTCGACATTCGAGGAGACGAAGTTGGGGGCGTGCTGCTTCCGGATCTGGTGGGTGGTTGTTTCCTTGAGGGAGAAACTGGTGGGCTTTGCTTTTTGGGTGGTGCAGCCTTCAGTGTACCGACGGTCACGGTGAGTGCTGGCGCTTTACCTGTAGTTGATGACACTTGGTCGAAGCGCAGTAGCGAATCGAACAGCTGGTCCAGAGACTTGAAAGTCTTGTCGAAGAAATGCTTCTTGGCTTTCTGTGAAAGAGTGGCCAGGATTAACTTGCATTTCTCCGCTTCGGCCTCGGGGTAGCTGCACTGCTCGATGAGCTCCAATTTTCGGAGGGCGAAGTCCGTGCACGACTCTCCAGAACGCTGGCTCGCGCCGTACATCTTCTGCTTCGTTTCCACTTCATCATCCAGGTTGTAGCGCTTGCGGAAAACTGATTTCAGCTGATCCCAGGTTGTGACGTCCGCTGTCTTCAGGTGGTGTCTCATCCACATGAAATCCTTCGGTGGCAATTTCGAAACGATCAGGGGGATGGCTACGTCGGTGGCAATTCTGAAGGTTTTGAACCAAAACTCTGTTTGGTAGAGCCAAGCCGTGACGTCCTTTCCAAGTATTGGAAGTGAGGCAGCCGCAACGGAAGTGAGAGGCGCCTTCTCCTTACCCGGAGTTCCTGTAGTTTCGGATTTTACCGAGGTTCCTGGCTGTGGTGAGCCTTTCTTCTTTTTGGTTTTCACCGGAGTACCTGAAGCACTCGTGTCGGAGTCCTCGTTGCCTGTCACAGGTGGAGAAGCTCCACGCATCCCTGCTTCGATCTGGTCGAGGCGGCACAACACTGGGGAAAGCATATCCGCGATGAGTTCTTGCGTAGCTTGCAGCTGCACTTCAATGTCAGTTGCTGGCGGCTGACGCACTGTAGAAGTCTGTGAGGATGGCGAGGCTGCGGTTTTCAGCTCCGTCAGTTGTCGCCGCATCTCTTCAACTTCGTCCCTCAAACTTCTCACCTCTTCGACGGAGGCTTTGTACGCTTCCGTCTTGGCCGTGTCGTCCATGGCTGAGAAACTTTCGATGGATGGCTCCATTATGTTCACAAAACGTGGGCGACGTCGACCTGTAGCAAGCGGTGACAGAAGGGGTGGTCGAAGACAGCGTAGACCCCACATACGTTGAATAACTGCTTAAAATCCCTGGCCCCACGTTCGGGCGCCAAATGTGACGGCGCAGAGCAGCCGTCGGGGAAAAAGAGATCGGCCAGGGCCGCAGACACGACTCAACGCTTCTACCGTCAGACAAGAACTGTTTATTTCTCGCTCCGAGCACACGAGGGGCGAGCACCCCGCGGCCGCAGGCACGGCGTCTGGTGTCGGAGGGTCGGCGTGGGAAAGAGAAGAGGGAGAGAACCGCAGTCCGCAGTCACGCGTAAGTGAGCCGAAAAGCACGTACGTTATATAAACACAGCGCGCCACGCCACATAAGCGCTCACTGTGTCGGCAATTCCGGCCGAAAATATGGGCTCGCCAAGCGTGAAAACAAAACCGCGTACACCTCCAGCCCTTCCGCTGACATCGTTATCTTGGCTGTCATCCGGAGTGGGGGCGCCGAAACTAATGGAGATCAATAAGATCAGAAAGAACGGGAGACACGACAATATACGGGGGGCAGCGTACACAAAAATAAAACACATTTATCGTCTGCTAACGAAGTATGTGTGCAGTGTGGCCACACGAAAAAGCATCTATCTCTAGTTGTGTCCACCTAGCTCATGTCATTTTTGTGCTCCGCTCAATCACAGAACGTAATAGTTCTTAAAATACCTATATGGTTATTCAGCAGAAACTAAAGACGTTATAAAGCTATATTTTTGAGGGGTACTTTCATGTCTTGAAAAGAAATTTGCAATAACCTCGCCTCCAGATGCCTTTCGCTCCCCCTTAGAAACTGCGATCTCGAGGGTCGCTCGAAATGCAGGATTTCGTCGGAGGATCGTTCTATGTAATGCGTTGAGACCTCTAGTGGAGGTGTTGCCGTATCCTCCACTCGACCGAGTGGAGGAAACACATGGAGTGGAGGAGAGATTCAAAATACGGGGGTATATCTCTTTATTTCTTTATACGTCTTTATATTTCATCCCTACATATCCTGACCGAAATTTTGTATATCTCCATGCAATTCTGAAGAAGTCACGACTTACTCGTGACGTTTGCATGCAAAAGGGTGGCATGTTGGGCTAGTTGGTGGTTTTCAGATGCAAGGGAAGGAACAGCGCACATTCTAACAAAGTACGACAGAGTAACACACCACAAGCACACCACAAGCATCAGTTGATAGTCAGCGCTTGTGGTGTGTTACTCTGTCGTCCTTTGTTAGAATGTGCGCTGTTCCTTCCCTTGCGTTTGCATGCAGTTCCAGCACTGGGCGTGACCTGCAGCATGCCTTACCTCTTGCTGGAGGTAAGCTGTGGGCGTTGTGGAATTTTTTATTGCGAACAACGAAGAATCAAAGCAGTAAAGCGTCAGTCGGTTTTTTATTTGTACACTATGTCACATGGGACTCAATCAAGTATATAGAAGAGGACTACAGACAGTAATTGAAAGAAAACAAAACATAAAGGAAACTGCCGCTGAAAGGAAACTGAATTATGCCGCTGCATTTTGGACCCTATTGCTGCTATTTCTAAAGCTGGCGTGCAAACAGTTTTTCCTTCTTCTGTGCAATCGCAACATCCAAAAAACTAATACGGCCATTTAAAACGGTTTCTGTTTCTGTGACTTGTCGATTACAGAAAGGAGCCCTAGCCCATTATTAAGGAGCGGACATGACACTGGGCCGGAAGACGATGTGGCCGGAATTAACAGTTTTTTTTTGAAAAAGCGCGGTGCTAGCTCTTGCTGAGCGTTATTTGTGCAGATGAATAAATGATCGATTCAGAGTCTTTACCTCTTGAAAATTAAAAAAAAAATGTTCGCGGAATTTTCGTTTCTCGAAATTTTACTTTTGTTTTCGGAGTCATTGAATCAACAGTAACTTTACCATTCACGGAAGCCGTAAACTGGGCAGGGTGCGCCATGTCATCCTCGAGGTCAACGGTGAGTCGGCGCTTGCGGCCACTGAAACGCACAACGTTAAAATATTGTAAATATGTCATACGAATTTTGGGAGTGACTATTAACACCAGTTGTTCAAAACGAAGATTTGTTTTGAATTCCTGGCAAAAGTGCACTGTAAACATTTTGGCCTCCAAGCGTCTTCTCGGGAAGCTTGTTTTTAATAGCGTCCGAGAACTTCGTTTCTAAGTATTTTCAATGAACCTCTGAGAAAGGCTAGAGCTTGCCGCTGACAATTTCACATGTGACGAAAATTTTAACGACGAGAAAAGAGCGCTGGTTTTCATTATTGAGGGACTAGGCACAAAGCTAGCAGCCTATTTATAATTACCAGCTTTGGAAATAAACGGCATCGTGTGAAGTACCGAAACCTTTTGCCGTGTACTCGCAGGTCTAGGCAAAAATGGGCAGTAAGCTCCCTCATCAGTCATGTCATGCATGTAGGCGCCGCCCACCCGGAATTTGGAATCGGGCGGTACGTGGGCGTTTAGAAGTGAAAGTAGCAGCTACTTTCCTTTACGCGATTTGTAGGCCCTGCTTCCATGCTTGCTTCAGAATAAAAACCTCCAAATAAAGTTGTTATCCGGCTAGAATTTGCCACCTCGAGCAGACCGCAACCCTCGTTGCTCGAATCAGAATGTTGGCAATCAGAACTCCAGATACGCCCTTCTGTTGTGATCGCGTCGCGCTGTTGTAACAACCCCACATACATGGTACGGCGTCCGCATCCTTCTACAGGATTTGGTGCAATCACTTTTTGTTAATTACAATTGCGATATTGCTTTAAAATTTGGCTATTTTGAATTCTGTTCGCAAGCATTCGATTAGAATCATCCGATTCTCTTCCATTGACATTTATGTTTAATCTCATCAGCCAGCCATGCTGTACCTGTGTTGGTGTGCTACCGAGCTATTGGCGGGAGCACAACGGCCGGCACGGTAGCAACGGCAATTTTTAATATGGGAATCGGACACGACCCCGGAATGTTCCTGATTGCTGCTGTGAAACTCGTGTGGCGCAGCAAGCGTGGCCCAAAACAAGCGTGCTTTTTTGATGAAAAAGTTACATTTATTATGCAGGACTGTTTAGTACGACTTCATGTTGGCTAGATGGCAGCAACCAATCCGCGTTCGGACTGTCCATAGAATTGAGAACAAGAGCCAGGCGAGAAAGGCCCCCAATAACACGTCAGACAACACCAGTGCAGTGAACGAGTCTTTGAGGAGACTTAGCATCGTCTTTTCTGTTAGGTGTCCTTATTGTGGATAAGCATGCAATTTGAGTCAGTCACTAAAAAACGGAGCCTT
Source organism: Haemaphysalis longicornis (assembly GCF_048455015.1). Taxonomy (NCBI): domain Eukaryota; kingdom Metazoa; phylum Arthropoda; class Arachnida; order Ixodida; family Ixodidae; genus Haemaphysalis; species Haemaphysalis longicornis. The sequence continues at coordinate 37,114,657 of NW_027526245.1, forward strand.
TCACTGGCTGAGAAGAATGCGCGAGCCCCTGGGAATTTTTCTAATTTCCTTATGTACGAGCCAATTTCATCTCAATCTCTGCTTTTCTCGGTTGTCCTTGCAAGCGGACATCCAGAAAAAGTTCTTGCATTTCTGTAAAACCGAACTACGCTGTAAACAAAACCCTTACACTTTTAATGAAGCTTCAGCTAATGATGGAGACGTGGTGCAATGACCCAAAACGAGATAAACTCAAAATAAAACGCATTGCATGCACACCACCCAAGCCACAAGCCGAATACGAAGGAAGGCTGTCGACAGCACAACGGCTAATGTGCTCGGCAACGTCGGGCCCAAAGCACCGATGGCGACTCGCTATCGGGAAGAGTTGTCATCTGAGGCCGCGCCCAAGAGGTACAAACCTCACCTACAGCACGTTACGGGTTTCACCGGCGCGCATTTCAGATTCAAAAGAAGGTTTCTGAACGCGAAGTTAAGGCTACATTTCTTTTAACTTTGTGAAGAACGTTCCTCAAACTGTACAGCTTTGGTTAACAACTTAAATAACAACGCAACACCTCTGTATATCAAAAATGATCCCAAGGAGAGCTACGTTTTGTGACGTACCGCTGGTGAAAGAAGAAACACGGTTGCTGCATTCGATTCGATTCGGTGGTTTGGTTTAACGTGCCGCCTCAACGCAGGCGATGAGGCGCACCGTTGTGGAAGGCTCCGGATTAATTTTGACCGCCTGGGGATCTTTAACGTGCGCCGAAATCTCATACACACGGGCGTTTTCGCTTTTCGCCTCCATCAGAAAAGCGGCCGCCGCGGGCGTGTATCGAACCCGCTACCTTGTGCTCAGCAGCGCAACGCCTTAGTCACTGATCCACCGCGGCGGGTACGGTTGCTGCAGCTTTGCAGTCCGACCCCGTAAACACGTGGTCAGGAGTCAAATTTTATCTAAGCATTGTATGGCTAGTCGAAAGGAAACTCTGGCGGTCCCGTGTGCGCAGGCAACTCCTCCGGCACAGCCCCATGTGCATGCTGGAGAAATCAGTTGGAAGAAGGGTTGGAATTGAAAAGAGATTGGCTGGCTTTATAGATGACACGTCGCTACACTTTCGCAACTACCGGCACGGGTAAGGGGGAACGGAGCATCAGAGAGGAGAAAAGTGCCTGCACCCCTCCGTCTAACGACGACGATGGTTGAACGCGAAGCCTTCTCGTCATGTATTCTTTAGTTCGCCAATCGTACACTGCGGGTATGGGTTACTCTGGAGCTACGCACCACTTTTTTAGAATACCCACAGCAACTTTCGGGTGTCCACTCCGTAGGCCTAACGCTTGGTTTAGGGGTCTACGGCGCTAATCGGCAACTCTTGCTTGGCGTTCGCTTAGACGTTTTCGAAATAGAGCAATAGGATAGACGCCGCTTCATAACGCGAGGAACCGACTTTCGATTACGGCCAGGGGAAGCGTTTCTAAAGCACAGCTATACTACTTCCTTCCGGCGGTTTCGCCGCGGATGCGCAAGTTAAGCTTTTGACCGGACACACATCAACAGTGACACACCAATCGAACCGCATCGCATGATTCGCCGCGCCTGCTTTCGGCGCTGTGCACAAGGCCCCGTTTTCAGTCTTTCTGCTCAGCATGAGCGGCGGCCGCATCGCGCTTGCGGCCGATGAGCTGAAATACCGCCGACCACGCCCGCAGACTCCCATGCATGCGTCGCTGGTTCGTCTAGGGCTACGTGACTCGTCTCGCACCCGGTAAGGAGGAAGCGCTCGTTCGCCGTGATTGAACGCCGCGTTTGCCCCGGCGAACGCTGCGTTCTCCGGGCCATCTTCTGTGAGCGTTGCACCGGACCGAACAGTTTTGAGCCGTTGTCAGCAATGCAGCTAAATCAAAGGTTAACCAAGGGAAATGAAGACTCAAGCAGACTAAGCTAAGCTTTTGCTTTGCACATCCAAGGTTGGCTTCTCTAAGCCGGAGCCATTTTTACTTTCCCTTCACCCACGATCCTTCATAATCATCGTCACAGAAAGTTGGCTTTCCTGCACGGCGTAATGACGTACACCGGCGTCAAAGAGGACACTAAATCTCCGATTCAAAGCGCAATGAGGGGCGCGCCATTGGAAGCGCCGATAGTGAGGTCGTCTCTCTCCCGCAACAGAGCACGCCAGATGTGAGCTACTCCGGGAAGCGCAGCTTTTAAGCGACTACAGCGGGCAGGGGCGGCGCTGTGCGAGTGGAGCGGCTTCCACATGGCAATGACACACACAGACCGCACGTTACAGGTTCGCTGCTTAACCATTTGTACAGAATGCATGGGCGCATTTTTTTCCCTCCAGGTATTGCCTTAAAGTACCATATATGCACTGTTTTTCGTTAATCTGCTCTATCGAGGGAGTGGCCTCCCGCAAATGACGTCACCGTGAACCGAGTTTTAATGGCAGTCAGGATAAGGCAAGCGGGTGAAAGCTGCTGATGTACGGACTCACCCAGACAGGCTGAACTCAGAGGTAATATTGTAGATGCGGTCCTCCTTGCGGGCCACTGTGAAGTGCGCGCACTGCTCATTTTGGTGGAACACGCTGGCTGTGAGGCGCACGAACCACCATTTTCCCAGGAACTGAATGGCACGTGGATGAAGTGCGAACGTTGAGGGGCCATAGACACAAAATACAAATTAGTTGACTTTGAAAAATCTATCATTTCGCAACTCACTCCCAGCCTCTAGAAAATGGCTGATGGTTACGACACCTAATGCAAAACTTCTGCGCGGGGCGAACTGCAGTCTTCCGGGTAACTGCGCACACCTGCTGCTTCTCATGAAGTGAGAAGCAGCAGGTGTGCGAACGCGCGAAGGCGCGCGATATACTCTGCCGTTGTCTAGCGCGCATACTTGGTTCGTTGGTTGTAGCCATAAAAAGAATGGCACGTACCCCCTTTGTGAGATTGGCCAAGTCTGATTGCGGTTTCATTGTTGAAGAAGCTTATGAATTAGTTTCAAACTAAGGGAAAATAGAAGTGGGATAATGGGGCTACAGTGATGCTAACAATTTGGGGATCAACAAAGTAATTCAATACTGCTGTAACAACAGGTATTTTAATAAACGATTTAGAAGTGGTTGATGCGATTTATTAACAAGGCAAGCGACCAAGGCTCGACACCGCCACAAGCGCAATGTACAAGTTTCTGTTCTGCTTCTAGGCAATCGGGTCGTGGCTACCTGCCACCGCCCCTCCCGCCTTGGATACACTGCCCGTGACCGGACCTCTCCCTCCGTCCTTAACACCGCCCTGGATCCCCTGCGCGCCGCCATGCTGTCACAGCTTCTCCGGAAATCCGTTCTTGGCCGAACCAGGCGCATTCGCCTGGCAATAACCCCCAACATCGACGTCATCAATCACGGGACCACAGCAAATCGCATTTAACCCACCCGACAACACCGGCTGCTTGGGGCTCGACACCGCCGCAAGCACAATGTACAAGTTTCTGCTCTGATTCCAGGTTAGTTATCTCGACTGTGCCAAAGAATATCGTAGCAGTAACCGTTTCATTTTCGCGGTGCCTGGCCCCCGTGCTCTGCATTGTATTGCGGTTGTGCGATTGATCTCCGATGCCGGCGCTTGTCTTGTACTGTCAAACCTGCTCTTATTGCTATCTGGTGACGTAGAACTCAACCCAGGCCCACCCAAAACTACTCCTGACCCTATCCTATCACCTATTCAAAAGCTAGAAGCTGGACATTCCACCCTATGTACCGAAATAGAAAAGCTCAAGCTAACCGATGGAACACATTCCAACCAGTTGTCCACTCTAACCAATCGACTGCTAGCGCTCGAATCCTAACTAAGCAACCGTAACACGAATGCCGAAATGACCTCTGACGACCAGTTAATCCAGGAAATAGCAACTTTAAAAACTGAAAGCACCAAGTTAAGCAACCGCCTCCGAAGAAATAACCTGCTGTTCGTGGGTCTAGACGACACAGATAAAGAGTCATGGGAGGAATCGGAAGAAAAAGTTGTGGCTTTCTGCCAAGCAAAACTAAACTTCCAACTTAACGCATGTAACATTGAAAGGACTCATCGTATAGGAACCCCCTCTCTCAACAAAAAACGGCCTATCATCGTCAAGTTTACCAATCTCAAAACAAAAGAGAGCATACTATCATGTGGGCCAAAACTAAAAAATCCTGACTACGCGATTAGGAAAAACTTCGCATCGGCCACACGCCTAGCCCGGTCCAAACTACTAAAATTCATAAAACCTAAAAATTGCGCGTTTAAACTAGGATTAGACAAGCTGCCCGTGGGCAATAAATGCTACATCTACAACCCTGCCACCGATAGCATTAATGAATGCACAAAGTTTTCGATTAGCTCTGCGGGTCATGACGAACCACCTCTTGGAACTAACAATGGCGTCAAATGACGTAAACCAGATTGTTCCACCAGCTTCCCATCTCAACCGCGACCGTTATCATTCCTGCAGCTTAACGTCATGTTCACCAACATCCGAAGCGTAATCCCAAAACGCATCGAACTTAACAGTTTCATTGATGACACTGAAGCCGATCTCGTAGTACTAACCGAAACTTGGCTGCACAGCAACATCAGTGACAACGAGGTCTTCCCTTCTAACCAAAACTTTAATCTGTTTCGCCGGGATCGTGTCGGTCGCACAGGAGGTGGCGTCCTCATCGCAGTCAAAAACACACTGTCATCATCGCTCGTATTACAGGTCGATAACCTTGAATTATTGCACATCCTCATACAAAGACCCGCGGTCAAAGCGATTTTCAGCGTCTGCTACCGGCCCCCTGGCAGCCACCGATCCTTTTGTGATTCACTCACACGTGCCCTAACTGACATAAAAACCGAACATCCTGACACTCCCGTTTTCTTATTTGGCGATTTCAACTTCCCTGAGATAAGCTGGACTCTGCTTTCGACACCGAACAGAACCACTACTAATGAAGCCAACCAATTTATTAATTTTGCTTTAGACTTTAACCTTCACCAAGTTATATCATACCCAACACGGGGCAACAACACACTCGATCTGTTACTAACCACCTGCCCTGATGACATTAAAAGTGTAAACGTTTGGCCGGGCATTAGTGACCACAGTCTGCTCAACATCACCATAGCCCTTCTGCTTGCAAGAAGATCCCCTAGCACCAAACTGATTACTGACTACAAGCGTGGTAATTACGACGCCATTAACAATAAACTTATGCGATTTTATTCTTCCTTCTGTAAAACGCACTCCTAATGCTAACTGGGAATTGTACAAAAATGAACTAATAAACGTAAAAATAAATTTATTCCTTGCCTACTTGTGAAATCTGATTCCAATAACCCATGTGTGAGGAAGCGCTGCTCACCGGACAGGGGTCGGCAGGTGGAAGCGAGGAAGACGAGGTGTGCGGAGGCCGAAGAAGGGCGCGGGAGAGAAAGAGGAGGAGGAAGCCGGAGGATCCTGGCACTATCGCATTATGGTGCAATAACACCGCCCTGGACCTTAACACTATCGCATTATGTTGCAATAATTGGCTCATGCCCCTTAACTTATCGAAATGCAAACTAATCTCACTCTCTCGTAAACGCTCCATCACCCACCACAGTTACAATATTAATGCTGTTCCCATATGTTCTGTAACATCGTATAAATACTTAGGCGTTCACATGTCACAATCATTATCATGGAAATTACACATCGACACAATCTGTTCCGAAGCATCAAGGACTCTTGGTTTCCTCCGACGAAATCTAAAATCCGCAGCCATAGAAATAAAAAAAACTTGCTTATCTAACATTCGTAAGACCAAAACTTGAATACGCGCCATCAATCTGGCATCCATCCCAAGCATATTTGACCACTAACCTAGAATCCATACAAAATCGCTCAGCTCGCTTTATCACCTCCCAATCCTCCTCCGGTACCAGCGTCACATCTTTAAAACAGTCCATTTCCCTTCCGTCACTTGTATCGCGTCATATCGCACGTTTATGCCTCCTTCATGCGGCCTACTATCATCCAAAATCCAGGCATGAATTGTTAAAACCAGCCCACCGCACGTCAGCGCGCCTAAATCACACCCAGCCAATAGCACACTTACCCGGTCGAACATCGGTATTCACAAGTTCATTCTTTCCCAATGCAATAACCCTTTGGAATTCGCTACCCGACAATATAGTATCATGCACTGACCGCGCATCTTTTCGTAAAAAATTGGACGACCATTATCACCACTCCGAACATCAATGCTGATTCATAATATAGATCCTTAACAGTTGGAAACTGCACAATTGCTCAGTGCTTGTCTTTTCTTTTTCTGTGCTTTTATGTCTCATAACTGAACATGTGTATTTGGTAATTTGGTATTAGTTTACTCTGATCTGCTTTTTTTGTTTTGTTGTTGTTGTTAGTTGTGCTGACTGATGCATGTCAGTCACTATTTTTGTGTTTTTTTTTCTTTTTTGTTGTATTCCCTATATGTATTTGCCCCCCCTTATGTAATGCCTTCAGGCCCTTTAGGAACTAATAAATGAAAAAAAAATGAAAATGAAATAAAAGAGTGAAGAGTGCGACAAACACCCCTGTTGTATCAACCAAGCCCGACTGCCCCAAATGACAGTGAATTAGGCACCTACAAGGCCAGTCCCAAGCGCCGCAGGGGAACCTCCAGGTAACACTTTCGCAGGCAGGAGAACCGCCGGCAAGACAACAGGAAATGGTCAATTGTTTCCCCCTCTTTACAGAAGCCGCAGAAGGCTGATGGCGCTATGCGAGCGCGGTGTACATAAAAATTCAAATTAGGTGTTCGGCAGAGACAGCAAATCAGTGTGACCTCGCACAGACTCGAGACTGCGCAGTCACACTGCCAAAAGTACCGGAGATGCTCAATGTCAGGGCAGCCAGCGATACTGTCCGGTGGGAGGCTGACCAGCGAACTGTACCTTTGAAACCTAGTTACAACAAGGTAGGCTATCGGGGGCACAGTAACAACCAAGAGGACCCTTCAGTGGCACTCCTGTCAGGTAATCAGCGGTGTCATTAAGTTTAATACCTCTGTGCCCTTTGATTCTTCGCTTTCCGGCTCGCTCTGTCTTCGGTGGCCTCTTCACTCTCTGGGTTACCTCGTAGAGCATAGCCGACAGAGAAAATGCCTCGTGCAGCCTTGGAACCAACCTCCCTCTCACACGTTTGCCATCGTTTCCTCCATCGCTTTCCTGATCGTTTTATCTTTTCTGTCTTCGGTGTTCCCTTCATTCATTCGGTTACAAGGAGGGACGACGGCGCCGCGGAACTACAGGAGTGGGCACTTAAGTGCTGCGCGCAAAAATAGCTGGTAGCGAAAATACTGGCGAGAAATATTCCGGAACATTTGAATCTTGCGCTACAAGGACGCAAAATTGGCATCAGGGAAGTATTGTGAGAATGCACTAAACATAGTTATCGATGTGTTAACTGCATGTAGCAATTAGGTAAAATGCTATCAAATGAAAATAGCGGGGCCACTACACACTGAACACGCGTTACATCAGCTGCGACTTAACGTTGCATACACCTGAAGCTTCTTGTATTAGCTGGGCTAGGTAGAGTTGTCATTTTGTCCAGTGTGCAGTACTACGGAGGACATCAAGCACATTTAAAGCCACTGCCCGCGCTACACTAGTGAGCCGGCAACAGCATCGAAGGCACTTGTGCGACTCCGACGTGGAGGTCCTCGAGAGCTCTCACACTTCCGGGGACCCTGGCGAAGTCGTGGTGAGTCAGTGCGGCGAATAAAATGTCTGCTTACTTTTCTTGCGGAAACAGGGCTAGAAGAGGTTCTGTGAACCCTCTGAGCATATGCATTTTATATATTCGTGCATCTCCCCTCCCCTCACCGAGCCCTTCCTTTTCCTCCTTTTCTTTTTCTCTCTATTTTCCCCTGTCATCTCACTGTATTCGCCCCACCTGAAGTAGCAAGCCCTACCGTTGGCGGGGCTGACCTCTTCAGCTTTCATTAAAGGTTTTTTTTCTCTCTCTCTCACTCTCTCTCTGTCTCTCTCTCTCTCACATGCCCACTCATTTTTAGTGGCGGTGCCTGAGGCTGGCGGCCGCGAAATTGCAAACAAGATTCTGTGACGTCATGGAGAAATCGCGAGAAAGTGGTGTTATAAAACTGGTGTTATTGTTGTTAAGCCAAAGCAGTCCTTTTAATATACCAAACTTATAGTTTCTATTCATGGCCCCTTAATGCATTCGACAACATCGGGGTACTGATCCAGTATGTAATTTTAAAATCAGCAAAGCTTCACAGCTCTTCATCCCGCAAGACTTTCTTAACTGCCGATAAATTATAATACATGTAAAACCACGGGCAACTAGCATTGTTGACATGTCCGCCTAAATGCATCGCATTGGGTTAACTCTTTCTGAAGGTGGGGATTGATTGGATTTTAACAGCCTAGCTGTTTAAGCTTTTAGCTCCGCCGTCGAGCGTTACCACAAACTTCAGACAGGCCCAGCCCAGGTAAAATGTGCGCCCCGTGAGGAGCGCGCGGCGTCGTCAGGCTTGCGTGCGCTGTCGCTACATATGTAGCTCGCAAAAATAGTATAAAAAAAATGACGCAGCTTCCATAGTGGTGCAATGCTGAACAAATAGTAGAGGTTAGGGTCGACCTAGCTTTTCCTCACACTGGTAGCGTATTCCAGGGGAGAGGGAGCAGCTGGACCCCAGCAATGCAAAGCCACTTTTTGATGGCTCTGTAAAGCAAGGACCATTAAAGAATGTACAGTCTTTTATTCCGTACAAATCGTCGTCACGCCTTTCGTCATCGTCTTCCAACGGCAGAGCCGAGTATAGCAAATCCAATTGTAGCGCGTCCTCGTCTCCGTAGGCCACAACTCAACTTCATCAGCTGGTCCGGTGACCGTCTCCACGTGGGGATTGTGGAGGAATGGCTTGATTCGTCGTCATTGTCCTCGGCGCGGCGGACTCGTGGCGTGGCGGTCGCTACACGGCGACGACAACGAAGGCAGGAGTTCACATGTTGCGTAAGCCCACCGTAAGCCTGGACGACGCCCGGAGGTCGCCGCGATGCACGCGCTCAGGTGCGCTGGGGTTTTTTGTCTCCGCTGGACGAATTTGTGTCGGCCTAATCAGCTCTGCCGTTAAAATACCTAGCACACGCGAGCCTGCGCTTCGTGAGGAACCCCCGCCGCCGGCCAGCTCTACCTTGGAAAACACTAGGCGTGGTCTTCCGCGTGCCGTTCTCCTTGCGAGTTCCCGTGCGTTGGTGCTCGAAGTGGTGAGCACTGACGCCGAGTTGGCGAAGTCGGTCTTCGAGGGCTCTACCGCGTGCTAACGCGCTCCACTGTTTGGAAAGCTGTGAAAGCCCGCGGACAAAACAATCCGAACTTTCTAGTCATGGCGAACTTCAGCAGCAAGTTGGGAAATTTATGTGAGGTGCAACAGCATGGTTTCCAACAAAGACAGAGGGGCTGCCATGCCAGCTGTGCTGTTTCTCCAGCGTTGCACCACTAGAGCAAGGTGCGCCGTTTATTTTGTCTGTTCTGGACCGTGCAACACGCCAGCCTAGTTGTACTTGATATTCGTCCATCATACTGGACCCATGAATGTTCCAGGTGAACTTTAACAGCCGTGGTGTTCCGGAGTGAAGTGTTCATGACGTACAGAAACCCACAAAACATCTTTTGAAAGGAAACGTATCTCTTGTTTTTTTTTTTTTTTACTTTCAACCAAGTGCTTTCTTAATGAAAGAGTGCCACCTCTGTAGCTCTTAGCCTCCGTGTGCCTCACAGGCTATCCGTTAACAATATAAATGGACCGGTTCACAAAACTTTCTTCGTTTATAAACAGAACCTTATCCTCACTATCTTTCTTTTAAATGTTTACCTAGGGGTAGTACATGGCGATGCCCGGGTGTGCCGATGTAACAAGTGTTTTAACACATATTGAGTAGTCCGTAAAAAGCGTGCAATAAAGCCCAAAATATCAATAACCGCACAATTATGGCTTCGTACAAATTCTGAAATTACTTTACAGACATCGGCAACCATGGCAAAGACCGTTTTGGTATTCGAACGAACTCGCGAGGCAATCAACAATTTCGGGAGGAGACGTACATTTTAGCCTTTTTCATTTAGCAAGAATAGCTGTAATCGTCGATGGCTTAATAAGTGGGCTGCGCCCGAAAAGAAAAGCAAGAGCACGCTTTGTGGCCAAGTCGACTTTTTCGCAGTTGCTGCGTAATTCTATATATAAGTTAGATATTCCTGAACGAAGAGAATACTCCACAGCTGGTGTAGTAGCTCTATGTCATTAGGCCGAGTATCACTGACTTGTAATTATTTAACTGAAATTTAAAAAAAATCCAAATTTTGGAAATATGGTAACGAAAACGGCTATGACCTATGCTTTATTGAAAATATCCTAAGACAAATTATAATATCTTTGATTCCTCACATGATCATATAATCGTTGGAACTTTCATATCACCCGCCGCGGTGGCTTAGTGGCTATGTATGACGTTGCGCTGCTGAGCCCAAGGACGCGTGAAGCTGGTGAGTACAGCTTCACTAAATTCTTGGGACGTGTAAGTGAGGAAAATGCAGTGTCCTGATTCACTACAATTTCCTTAACCTCGCAGTGATCTGACAATATTCACAAAGTCTTCGATTATGTTTATTTTTATTGCTTTAGCCTCATCTGCGATAGGAGATGCCCGGGTATGAAGCAGGATTATCCTTGCGTGCTTCTTCCGCAATTCAGGTGATATTGAAGGCTTCGTTGACCTTGCAGATTCTACACCTGCTGACCAGAAAAAAACGTGCTGGCAGACCATGGCATGATTGTGCTGTTCCAGCCATTCATTGCTAAGCACTTTTTCTTCTTCGTAGATTTGAACCTTGTACGACACTCAACTGCCAGATGTTAACTGTTATCTTTGTGCAGGAAATTGGACACAAATCCTTAGTGTTTTCGCCTCAAAGGGCAATGTGAAAGCCCCACCGCTAGCAAGAATCATTTTGGAAACGACGGTGTTTGCGGAAAAAAGCTGGTCTGTTTCTAGATTCCATAACATGGGATGGCGCGAGCTGGAATAGGAAAATGTGGGGGCTGTTCGGAATACGCGGTAAGGTTTTCTACGCAATATGCAAAATTGCTCCAATCGCGTAGTGCGAGTGCAGCTATAAAGTAATATATAGGCACCCATTTTTTTAGCGTTAGCTACATTGCCCGAGGTTGAGCTGTTTCGCGTGGCTCCTGGAGAGCCGTGCTACGCAAGCGCGGCACGTGGTGGCCGGGTCCACTTGATGATCATGTGAGTGGCCGGGTGTGGAATCGGTGGCTCGGGCGTCGCAGCAAAACCGGCGTACGCCTGTGAAACCAGCTTAGCTCTGGGGCGATGGGTGACGCTGCGTCGGAGCCGCTTGATAAATATACATGTCACATAATGTATATACCATGTGCATGGCATTAAAGTAGCAGTAAGCATGATAATCAAGCTACTCCTAGACAACCAGGAAAGCTAAGAATAACCAGCTCAACCTTAGCTCACGCTACGTATGTCCTGGCATGACCGAGCTTAGCCACTGCTAAATATTTGCTTGAGGGCTTTCTTTGGAAGGATGACTTGGATGTCAGTAACACGAGGCCACCCTATTTGTTCTTCTAAAACCTCTAAATAATTTAAAAACAAGTAATTTTTTTTCACATGTTGTTTCGGTTTCAACTATACCGAGAAGTGGGTGTGACGCCAATGTTGTGTTTAGGTCACATGAGGCATAGAAAGCTGCAAATAATCGCTAACGCGTCGGCTTTTTGTCATTCCGCCTGTTCAGGCAGGCGTACTGAAGCTATGAAGGTAATAAAACGGCTTATCAGTGGTTATAGTAGTGTTTTATGCTTCACGTAACGTAAACGTTCAACTTTTAATTGACTTAACAGATATGCATCGTTCGGTTTTTCAAACAGAAACAGCATCAGAAATTTTTATTTGAAGTTGTTGATCATTCGTAAGTGAATGCAGCGTAAATGCCCATGTAAGCCAATGTCTTATAGATTCGTACGAAAGCGGCAGCGCAACAGATGGAACGGAACGAGAAGTAGGCAAACACTTGCGCCTTTTCGCAAAGTTATAACCCAACACGCTGAAGTTTCCACTTTTCTGAGGTCATATGCATCGTTACGAAGTAAAAGACATAAAACAAAAATTGCGTATCTCTGTAACGTTTCCACTGTTTAAATGTGATGAAGCAACTGATACCAAATTTACTTTTCTTAAAGGTACACTGAAGTGAATTTGTCAAGCTCACGTTTTTGCTTGCACTGCGTAGACTGGCTCAAATTAGCACACTTTTCATCGTTTATCCGGTTGACAAATCATTAATTATTTTACAAAGCGCGAAAGAAGAAAAACTACCATGCGCGGTTTGCGGCGGCCGCACCAACTAAGGCTGTGACGTTGAGAGGAGGGGCGCCGTGATTGGACGATGCCCAAGGTTAGCAATCACACAAGTTTCGGTTTCGGTTTCGGTTCTCTAAAACATAACCAATGGGTTTGTTGGATGGGCATTCTCAATATCTCAGTAATCATCGTACCGCGCTTCTGCCATGTTGTCGGCTGTAAAATGCACAAGATAAGCCTCCCAGGACGGCTTGTAGTCGTATCATTCACTAGCCGAGACCTACGCAGTGCATGAACGCCCTCCGCGTACGCGCAGACGCCCAAATGTCATGCGCTTTTCCCCCATATTTGGAGCTTGCCTCCCTCATGCCTGTATCGTAAAAAGCGTGTTCGCACCAGGCCAAGGGTCTGTTCATTCTGGCCTGTGCCCACTGCCTGCAAGCAGTCGGTGCTTATGGCAACAGCACGCCAACGAGAACTAGCTAGCGCGCCAGTGCCAGCCTGCGCGCGTTTTGTGAACTAGTTCGTGTAGCCATGAACGTTGCGGCCCAAAAAAAGGTGAACTCAATATAGAAAACATCGGCGGAAAACAAAAAAGTTAACTTACAAAAAAAAAGCACATACCCGCGGGGATTCGAACCCGTGACTCGCAAAACATTTGCGGTGAAATCCCAGCGCCCCAGACCGCTAGGCCACTTTTTTTTTTTCTTTATTGCCTGGTTTGGGTCAATACATACATGCAAATCATCGACAAAATTACACCACGTGAAAAAACACTAGCACATACCTTGCTAGTGAGTAAGGTTTAAAAAGGCGGTAGTCTCGCCACACTCTCCAGCACAGTCAGCCACTCGGGTGGACTAGGCTCGGTTTTCAACACCTCTACTATGTAGCGGACATTTTCACAAAAGTATTCCCTCCCTGGCCTCGCATCGACATCATTGTACCGACGGGCCATGCGAGCCTTCCATATACCGTGTAGGGCCAGTAACATTATGAAGTCGTATGGAACTTCACCTTCATTACCTATGGCTAAAAACCGAATTCCATAACTATCAACAGGAAAATATTTCTTTAAGGTACGCTGCAATATGTCCCATAGGAAGTCCCCGTCCCAACAATCTATGAAGACGTGTTCGATGGTCTCTGGTTGTTTGCATGGGAAGCAATCAGGGCCCCAAGGCACAAATAAACCTTTCTCAATCATCCAGGTTTTTACAGGTAGTACACCCACATGCAATTTAAAGAAAAACGATTTAACATAGCCAGGAGCTGGCATTCTTTTAACACGCCGAAGAACATCTTGTCCCGGCCCCACACGGTATAGGGACCTGTACAGTGGAATCGGCAAAACCGTATCCACGAGATCCTTATACAGTTTCTTCCTCGGCACATGAGATAAATATTCCAAGGAGAATCGGGCACAAAGAAACCTTGTGGCATCAACAACTTCACGTAGGTAGCCATGGATTCCACCACCATAAACACAACAGGAAACAATCAATTCGGGCAGTGCTGCACCCAAACGAACCTGACACACTGTGCGCAAAAAAGGGTCGCGTACATCTCTCAGAAAAAGGAAACGGTTTACTACTTGGCGCAAGAATAAGTGCACCAAAGAAAGTCCACCGGAGCGGACACGACGAAACAGATTTGTCCGACTCGTTCGCTCCCATGTGGAACCCCATAAAAACACGGCAAAAACACGGTGCAATCTTTGTACATTGGCACGCCCGCAGTGTAATACCTGCATCACGTACCACAATTTGGAAACGAAAAACAAATTACAAACAGCAGCACGTGCAAAAACGGATAGTTGCTTTCCCCCCATCTTTTCGGCTTTGTCCCGTATCTCGATTGCTTGCCTTCGCCAGTACGGGTCACTATCCCGATAATTTTCAAGCGGGACGCCTAAGTATTTCGTGGGCGTGTCTACCCAGTTTATTAGTGCAAATACGCTGGGCTTCGATTGCCATTTACCATGCCAAAAACCAAGGCACTTATCCCAGTTAACGCTACTACCACTATATTTACAAAATCTTTTTAAAATATCAATACTCTCGTTTATGCTACTTGTATCCGTGCAGAACAAAGCGATATCATCGGCGTAAGCAAGTACGCGCACTTCGCATGCTTGCAAAGCAAAGCCCCGAATTTTACGACTGTGGACGACGTTGGCACAAAACGATTCAATGTAAATGGAAAAGAGCAAAGATGACAGGGGGCAGCCCTGTCTAACCGAGCGTCTCACTCTAATGGGGTCGCTGACAGATTTGTTCACTATAATACTTGTGCTGCACTCCTTGTACGCCATACGCACTCCTTCGGTAATTATTCTTCCTACATTCACGTGTTCAAGAATTTTCATCATTATTTCATGTGACACCTTGTCAAAGGCCTTCTCTAAATCTATCTGTACCATTGACACCGCTTGATCCATTTTATCACAACAGTCTAAGATGAATCTGGCTACATGTATATTTGTTGTAATTGAACGGCCCTTTATGCCACACGTTTGATGGGTTCCAACGATATCTTGAACTACTAACTGCAATCGTCTTGCAAGGATTTTCATTAGTATTTTATAATCCACGTTGGTGAGGCAAATGGGGCGATACGCCGTGACATTCCTGAGTTTCAGTCTATCATCAGTTTTTGGAATGAGTACAGTGTGAGAGAGAGTGAAGGACGGTGGAAGCACTTCGTTCTCGTAAGCCTCAGTGAAAAGGCAACACAACACTGGGCTCAGCTCACACTTGAAAGCTTTATAAAAGGCTGCTCCCAAGCCGTCTGGACCTGGCGTCTTTCCAGGGCTTAACTCTTCAATTGCCTGACTAACATCACCAACGGTAATAGGCGCTTCGAGATTAGTCCTGATTTCATCATCTAGCCTGGGCAACAAATCCATGAATTCGCGTTTAAAATTTTCCAAATCGCTTGAATGAAAAGAAAACAATGTGTCATAATGCTCTTTAAACACGTGTTCAATTTCAGCACGATCGGTTAACACCACACCGTCACTTTCGATTTCAGTAATTTCTTTTCTACTGGCATACCTCTTTTCAGTGCCGAGGGCTCTCTTGGTAGGTGCCTCACCTATCAGCAGTCTTTCTGCTCTCGCCCTTATTAGGGCGCCATGGTACTTATCCTGATCGATTACCTCGAGCTGCGCTTTAAGCTTCCTAATCTCCTCTGTGTGTACCCCAGGTGTTTGGCATTCTTCTTTAATAAGCGATGTAAGGGTACTACGGAGGCGTTCCTCTTTCATACGTTCTGAGTGCTTCATAGCACTCGACCTTTCTAATGCAGACATTTTTATTTCTTGCTTGAAACGTTCCCAACTATGGGCGCAGTTAGTCATACCTGCTAACTGCTTAATCTTTTCACTCACAGCAAGCATAAAATCTTCGTCTTGCAATAACTTATTGTTCATTTTCCAGAGGTTCCAATTAAAATTCACATTTTGCTTCGCCCTACCAAGACAGAAAGATACTAAACAATGGTCACTAAATGACACTGGTGTGACACAATAATCATGGCACTCACGCAATAGATCAACAGAGACATAAACGCGGTCCAAGCAGGCGTGGCTCTCTCCCTGAAAATGCGTGAATTGCACATGTCGTGCGCACACATTTACTTCACCGATGTCCTCAACACCAGATTCTGCAATTGCCTCTTGGACAACAGAAGTACTGCCGTCGCGGAAAGGCGTTTTGCTGGATTTGTCATGCGCGGAGAGCACGCAGTTAAAATCCCCCAGAAAAACAATAAATCGTTCAGTTCGCAACCAAGTACAAACCTCCTGAAAAAACACTTTTCGCTCTTCGACTCTCGTTGGTGCGTATATGGCTATTATACGCCAATCGATTGACAAGTAGTTAATGTCGCAAACAGGTCACGGAGCGGGACGCGAATGCCTTGCTAATATAGGGTATATATTGTATAACCGGTTTACACTTTTATTTAATTTTGGCATTTCAAGCCGCTTAGGTGAC
This sequence comes from Haemaphysalis longicornis, assembly GCF_048455015.1. Taxonomy (NCBI): domain Eukaryota; kingdom Metazoa; phylum Arthropoda; class Arachnida; order Ixodida; family Ixodidae; genus Haemaphysalis; species Haemaphysalis longicornis. Next base: position 37,131,075 of record NW_027526245.1, read on the forward strand.
TATTTGTTGTACTGCGATCGTGCAGTAAGCGTCGCCCGAGTTTCCACAGTAGCTCACGTCTAGCAATTGCATTTCGTAGACGGAAAAGCGTTCGCAGATGCGTAGTCGTGCTGCTGACCGCTGTGCTTGTTCGCCCAGCGCAAAAAAGTGCTTCCCTCGCCCTAGTTTTACGCTGTACGGTAAAAATATCAGTTGATTTTATTTGCTTAGTACCTATATTGACTTCGCTGACCCTTCTCCCGCCTTCAAGAGGCCTTATATTTTCCTACTGGCGTACCAGTCAGCGAAGCGTCGCATGTGCAGCGCTTGTGTGAAGCGACCTTGACTTGGAGCTAGATACAGTGTACAAACAAACCAAGTAAAGAAAGGCACATTCTTCCATTCACAAACGTGTCCTGGCTTCGTTTCAACTAAGCGAACGAATTGCGACCAAGCAATTTTTTTTAACCTCCTTGATTGCGACGACCCGCCGGCGGCCGGCGGACGAAACGCTGGGCCGACTGACTCTGTCGGCCGGGGAGCCGTGCAGTAGCGCAGCCGTGGCGCAGCCAATTGCCAGCTCATCCCCTCCTGACGTCACACGAAAACGCCACAGAAAATGGGCGAGCGTAAAGAGAGGAGGACAGCGTTCTCGAATTAGTTTTTCTACTAAATAAAATCGCGTAAACGCGCCTAGAGTGGTCGAAACATGGCCTGGGGACTCCGGACTACAATTTGCGTTAGAAATCCCGCAATGTTTACATATCACTTCAGTGTCCCTTTAAGGTTCCGCAAGCCACGTTCGGCACTACCGAGCACCCAGTGGACTCCAAGAGGCAACTTTATTTTTTTCACATTTTTCCCACCTACTCAGGAATGTAAGATGTAGATTCGTTGAAAACGTGTTCCTGACACCAGCTGGAGATGTTCACAGTGGTATTCTACAAGCTGCCTTCGAAAAAGATCGGGAAAATGTAACACTAAAAGCGATGCCAAAAGTAACAAACGCACACCTCGAGCCACACAGCTTTGACAAATGAAAGTTGACCTCGCGTTTGAACTGTTCAGGGATCAGGTCATCAAAGCACTGTTCATTTATAGAGAACACATTCGATCCTCACATAAGACCGTGCAGCTAACAGAGGATTTCGTGAAAGAAATGAATCGCCTGATTCGTGTGATAACATCACGGACAAGCCAGACGACACTGAAGCCAGATAGCCCAAACGTGCGGTTTATGTAAAGATTCCTAGAGTACCTGCAGCAATGGGAGCAGCATGCAAAAAAAAAATTGCGGGAGGTGGTGGTTTTCTGGCAGAAAACACAGCCTTGGTCTAAGGGTAACCATCACGAGCACACTGGGCTTGTTGTCCTATCTGACGTCGACGTTCGGCTTCAGGTATCTTTTAACATCTAGATTGAGACAGGATAAACTGGAAAATATGTTTGGAACCATTGTACAGTCATCACGGTGTAATGACCACCCGACAGTTTCACAGTTCCTGACCACGGTCAATATGCTTCCATTCTACAACCTGGCGAAACCACATAGAGGAGGAAACTGCGCCCCGGACATGATCAAGGCACTGCTGAGCGAAAATGAGCTCCGTGAAATGACGAGCACGTCCGTTTTAGACAAAATGGATTCCCTGCTTGACCACGAGAATGTCAGTGAAGCTGATGACGTAGTTCAAGCTCTCGTGTTTAGCGGGGACCATGCGTCGTACACAGACAAAAAGAGCAACAGTGCTTTGATCTACTACACAACAGGCTTTGTGGCCAGAAAGGTAATTGCAAAAAACTGTTGTCCACAGGGCGCAGGCTGCCTTTGTGTAAGCAAAGCTAAAGCAACTGCCGACACTGCTTCGTAATTTACTGGCACGTTTTACAACGGGTGCCTTGTGTATCCTAGCCAGACCTTGTCAACTGCTGTAAAGGCCGTGGAGGATGCATTTACCGCGTTTTTTAGCAAGAACAAGCTTGGTTGAATTTTCCAGTCAGCTGCAGATACTGTTTTCACCTCATCTTGGCTGCACAGAGCCTGCCCGGGATTACATGAAGTTCGCCAACAGCACCTTCGTGCAACCGGTCTCCACCCTGGCTGGCCTCCTGACCTGCGACGCTGGGTGCATGGACCATGTCACCGACAATTCCTGAATTTTATACGCGAAACTAACTTGTTCGTGTTTCTGTAAGCGCGTACATCTATTATGCCGCAGGGCAAACTTTCGGATTAAAAAATCTACCGTTGTAAGGTTTTATGTTCTGTTGAGATTTCGATTTTTTGTCAAGGGCCTCAACAAAGAGCGCGAGGGTAAAAGGCAACGGCAAAAGTTTCCTATAATGCGGCGCTGGCAGTAAATGTTGATCGACTGCGTGCTCTGGTAATCGTGTAATTCTAGTCATGTGCCTGCGTTTGCAAAAGAAGGCAGCAAGAGTTGTGTGATCTTTCTGCGTTGTTCACATGAATATATCAATAAATGAACATTTTGGTTGCAAACTTGAAGTTGTGCTCAACTTTATAAACGTTTTCTGGCCAGCAACAACGGCTGAATATGCCGCCCCTAGCCGAGGACTCAAAGCAAGCCATGGAACTTGCAATCAGGTGCCGTCATAATAGCTGCGGTCCGGATTAGATGAACCATAGCGTCCTGAATAAACTCATCAATAAACGAGATTATGGTTGAACAAAAGCAAAAACACAGCAGCCCTCTTGCCGGCATTGCGAAGGCAGCGCGGCGCGGCCTGCAGCCACCCAATGGCACCCACCCTACTGACAGCGCTCCAAGCGGCGGCCGGCGGCATTCATCGCTCGCGGTGCCTCCGGGAAGGCGGCGGTCGACCTACTAGCCTGTATATTCTAGGCACTATACCAAGGGGGTTGTATCGTCGCATGCTCGTAGACAAGGTTTCCAGCCGTGCGTGCAACTTTACGCTATCACACCAAAGCGCCCCTCTCACCGGAAATGATGCCGGCGGCAACATTGTGCAATTAAACTAAATAGAGGGCGTTAACTCCAGGCATTAAAAAACTAACGGAGCCCTCGATTATGACAAGAAACGAAATCATCTATTAAAAAGAAATAAAACGAGGATGTGGCATCCAACATCTCGAGTGTTTAAAATACTTTCCAAGTTTTTCGCCGCCTTGTCACTGCTGCAGGCTCTGTCCGGCGCACGATGTATGGCACCACGTAGCAAAAGTTACAAATCAACATTTAAATTGGTCAAAATGCCACTGAAGAGTACGCAAATATTCTCACGGGTTGAGATGGGTCCTTTCTAATTTAAATAAAGAAATATTGTTAACGAGTGGACTAAGCTAAAAATATTTAAAAATATGTTTGATAAATGCGCATTTGTCGACCTTTGAAACATAGGATGGAAAGTAGGTGCCGTTCACGATATGGTAAACAATCAGATTTGTTTCGCAATACTCATTGCACATATTTCCACAGTTTGCCTTCTACTATGCGTGAACAGAGACATAAATTTCTGCTTATAATTATTAAAAAAGGCAAAAAAAAATCGTTCTATTAGAGTCACTGAATTTTTGTAGCCGAACATTTCGTTTCTGTCATATTCAAACATCGCCTTTGCGTGGTAGGCACATGATGCTTCAAAAATATTTAGTACCAGAGTAGAGCATACGTGTCTCAGGAGAGAATACCGATTATCAAATTTCACTTTGCCTTTTAACCGAGTGAATTCAAAACTGAAGGGTTTTCATACAAAGTATAGGTATTTTGGCAAAATAATTCATTGTCCTTTGACTTTGACAATATATGTATGCCTTGTACCCAAGCGGGGCTCGGGTTTCCTCAAGTGAAAGCTGTTCGCTTTTTGCCCGAGCCTGCCCGCATCACTGTGATGAAAATAAACTGAGTTGATTTGATTAGATGTGATTATTTTCGCGTACAGGGAAGGAATGTTGCATGAACCGTATGGCAGTTTGGTGTAATATGCGAAGCACCGTGTACGAAAATCTCTAGGGTCACATATAGAAGAGGGGGAACTTTTATTTTATTTGTATATTTTATTTCTTTTTTATTAATTGCAAATGCTCACCAAGAGCGCTGGGTAATATTAAGTGTAGCGCTATATACATTGCGAATACTGGGCACACAGAAGGACCGAATACAAAGAAAGAGAACTATTAAAAGAGTGGTCAAAGACAATAAGAAGGGACATACAAAATCCGAGTGCGAACACAGGAAATCATTGAAAAAAATAATTTTATGCAGCGAATTGGTTCAGAGTTAGAGTATAAAGAAGGCATATGTTTATAGAAAGTAGACGCTAGCGGTTGTGTTGTTGTGTCACCTGTGCAAACAGCAAAAATTCAAGTTAAGGTGCAGTAATTTTGCGACAAACCTGTTGCGATCGTACTGTTCTTAAAGGGCGCTTACGTATAACGGCTATTACAAAAAAATGTACGTATAATAGAATAAAACGGTAAACAAAAACTGTCATCGGCCAGGTGTGACAGGCTATGTATTCTGTTTACCAGAAAGCAGCCGTGGGCAGGAAAATGTTCGCTTCGCATTAGAACATTGACTGGGGTCACCAGGCACGGGGATTCGAATTTACAATAAGTACATTTGAACAGAAAACTCAAGGCCTGTATCGAGCGCCCGATAGAAACGTCAACCAGAAAAAGGAGATTAAAATTCGCAGTACTCATATCGGCCACGCCATGATCACCGGCGAAATGCGATTCTTGTGAAGAGCTTCTGAATGCTTCCAGATGAAGAGACCACTAAGGTTTCAAACATTGCCAAATGGAGTAAGCCAATTCGAGCTTAGGTAACACACGGTACGGCGATAGAGTGTGGAGAATTCGGTCGCTCTTTGAAGTCACCAGAAGTGGGGGGAATCACGTCAAGCGTGCAGAGATGAGAGGTGTTTAGTTAGATAACATGTAAGTTGAAATGTAGTTTTTCTATTCGCCATTATGACTAAGTCCAGTACTGCAGTAGCGTACTTGACCACTTCGATATGCAGAATAAGTAAAAGGAAATGGGTTAGGCCCTCTGGAATACGTAATAACAAGAGTTTTCGGAAGATTTAGGTGGAATTGGTCGCAGAATGACAAAACTTCGTTGCCGTTGATGTGCATCATGAAGCGATCATTTACCTATTCCACCAGGCTAGCCATCTTTAAGTAATCGGCAGTCTCAGACAGAAGATGAAAGAAAACGGGGGGAGGGGAGGAAGGAGTAAGAGAAACGCCTTTTTGACAAACATTCGTGCCTGTCAAGAAACTGTAACATAACTCGACAAAGACGTAGAACGGACCTTCTGGGGACAATATGTGAAGCCAAAGTTCATAATCAAAAGCGTCAGAACCTTTACTACGGTCCAATCAGATCATGTCTTCTTCTCAGCATCAGATCACATTGAGGTACGATGCCGCGTAGAAAACTGGCAAAATTTACGATGTTACCCTTTTCATAACGCCTTGTTTGTGGCAGTGCATTCATGAAGATTTCGAAAGTTAGCGATATAAATCTTTTTCGAAAACTGTTAACATGCAGAAAGACTTGTGCCCTTTTGCACTTACAGACGAACGTCCCTTTTAGATTAATATGCAAGAAACAAGTCCATACCTTGGTACAAAAAAGCTGACGAAACACTCACTGCAAAAAAAACCCGGTCTTGTCAAGATTTAAACCCCTGACCTTCTAAAAGAAGGTTGAGATTCCAAATTCTCAGGCAATTCTTTTTCTTATTATTATTTCTCGTGGCCATTTTAGGGGCCTTCGTATCGCAGAAGAGTTCGGCATTCTAAGCTAACTTGTCAACGAATATTGTCAGGTTGGTCTTGTTTTGGCAGTATTCATTGATTGCTTGCTTGTGGGGTTTTAGGCGCCGACGCAACGCAGGCGATGAGGCGCGCGGTAGTGTAAGGCTCCGAAATAATTTTGACCACCTGGGGATCTTTATCGTGCGCCGAAATCTCGTAAACACGGGCGTTTTTGCTTTTCGCCTCCATCCGAAAAGCGGCTGCCACGGCCGGGAATCGACCTCGCGACTTCGTGCTCAGCAGCGCAACGCCATAGCCAGTGAGCCACCGCCGCGGGTAGTTTTGGCAGTATACAAGAAATTCTGGCAGTCAAAATGCTTGTTCTGCGCGTGTCTTAATACTACTACTGCAAGCGATGCAGCAGAAGTCTCCTTATTTCACCCAAGAAAAGCTATCGCACATCCAATCCACTATTTCTCCTGTGCAAACCACGGCAGGCCAGAATGGAAAAGAAGGCGGTTGTATAACTCTGGAGCTGACAACGGTTGTTCGTCACGCACCAATGTTTCGCACAAACCCCATCATGCTAATTACAAGCCTTATGTCACAGCAGAGCTGTGTTCATCTCACTAAGCTAAACTCGACGAGGGCCATATAAGTTACCCAAAACCATTTATCCTGGGTACATATAAGGCGCTGGTCACCAGAACAGCAGATGGAATGAAAGTATATAGGTGATTTATTTGTACAGTTCCCTCTTCAGCTTTGGAGTACTTCATCGTCCGCCGCCGCAATGCCTTCGTTGAGTGCTCCGTCGTTGTTGAGGATCTGAACTACTACTACTTCTTCATGTTCTACTGGACGATTGTGTTCTTGCCCGGCCGCACGGCGTGCTTCATGATTCATGCTAACAGCGCGAACAGGCGAAAGACAAAGGCAAAAAAGAAGACGGGACGAGTGCTTTTTTCTTCTTCTTCAGATCTTGAGATCTTTGGTCGCGGCAGCCCCCATGTACGCGGCACACAGCCGCAGAGAGTTCTGTCAATTCCCAAGAGAGCAGTAATACGGGAGCTGCAATCCCTGACCGTGGCTCCAACCAATCTCTTTTTAGTGTGGACAATCCCAGTCATGATCCACATCAGGATGCTGTGGACAATCCCCCGCCTGTTGACATCGAGCAATCATGCTCTCGTGTTTCCTGCCATCAATTTCTGTGAAGATGGGACAGCGATGGTGCCGAATTTTCCAGTGAACTTAACAATATCAGAGAAGTGGGGAAAATTCTAATGAAAATTTGTCTGACCGTCGGAATACGACCAACGTACAAGTACGAGAAAAAGTGATGGAAATGTTTTGTGATATCCAGAGCTTGGTCATCGCTCTGTTTACACAGCTGTCTTGTTCCGAGGGTGGAATTGAAGAACTACGTGCTCAGGCGGTAGACGCTAAACACGGTGGGACACACGGTTCACATTTGCCAACCCTGCCGCACATTTCATATTTGGACGTTCTCAGAAATGATCAAACGGCTCGGAGCACTGAGTCGGTTGGTCTCAACTTTCCAGTGGCAAATAGCACTCGTCAATCCAGCCACAGGCAGCAAACCGCCGCTTTCATGAACGACTCCAGTCATGTTCTTTTTCTTTCTCCGTATATGCCGTCTGCTCATCCCGGGCCTGGTACAATATCACTCCTAAAGTCTACGTTTGGTAATGACCCCTCTGGAATTGCAGTAAAGCAACTAAAATTAATCCCTACAAGATCGCGGCTGACCGTCGTGTCTGCCGACCGCACCTTCATAGATAATCTGGAAAAGGCACTCGACAACCACTTGCAGTTAAAAACAGGGCTCAGAATTTCTCGCCCACCCCGCCGTATGCCTCTGTTCAAAATATCTGGAGTGGATCCAAGTATAATTCATGGAATTTTGCGAGCGAATATCAACGCTCGCAATGGTCGGGACGTACATTGAAAAGGCTTTAGACATCGTACCTACTTCAAACTCGTTCTGGCAATAATGTACACATTATCGAGGTTTCCCCATCTGTCTACAAACTACTGAAAGAACGAGACCATCGTCTTATTGGATGGACATCCTGCTATTTAAAAGAAAACTTCTATGTTGCTGTATGCAACCGGTGCCGTTCGTATGGCCATGTATATACCTGCTGCACTTGGGATCATGCCTATTGCCCTTACTGCGCTGAAACGCACTCCGCCGCAGAATGCAGGCACGCACGTAAAAATAAGTTTGTATGCCGTGAGTGCCGCGCGGCGGGTAGGCGCCATTATCATACGTACAACGCCTCGTGCTGTTCTACTAATGCCTCGCGCATTACAAACAATTTAAAACATTACATTACATTACATTACATTACATTAAACATTACAAACATTAAAAACAATTTGTGAGGACGCCACGCCCGCTCCCTCTCCTTCCGCAACTTCGTAAGGATCACAACGAAAATACATTACTAATTTAACTGCACCCACTTACCTTCAAGCAAAAACTTTTTGCACTGTTATTATTCGCCCACTAAGCACCGTAAATATGCTATAGCTATTTCATTTTCCCATTTTATTATCTCCTTTTATGTCACCCAGACCTTCAAAAATGAGACATGGCTTCATTAATATTCCTTCAAGCAAACCTTGACCCCACCTACCGCCACCGGTCAACTGGTAGATTTTATAAAATCGAATGACGTTGAGGTCACAGTGATATGTGATCCCTATGCTCGTGGATCTAGGATTACAGTGATACCAGAAATTTGGCATACGTTTTGTCACCCACACACACACCCCGTTCTGTGGTAGTTATTCCACGGCCCAAGTTCGACGTGTTCCCTATTTCCATCTCGCCATACATCGTGGCTCTGCAGTTGCAACCTGACAAGCTGGCGTTGTTATTGATAGGAGTTTATGAAGCACCATCAGTGCCCCTTTTTATATATCAACATCAATAGAAGGAATCTTAGGCAGCGTATCCTATGGTAAACGTTGCAATCGCCGCAAACTATAACTCGTGAAATCCGCTATGGGTAGCACCGTTTTGAACAACCGTGTAGATGAGCTCACGAAATTTATTCACGCTGGGCAATTACGGCTTTTGAACGACTTCACCTCCACACCGACATACGCAACGCCATCTGCTGATACCTGGATTGAAATTACTCCAGTTGCTGGACCTATCTGGACAAGGGAAACCTTCTGGAAGGTTCGAGACTCCCTACACTTTTGCAACACAGATATATCGAGTTTGGCCTCCGATTGTTTTCTCTTTCCCGACAGAAACGCCTGACCAAGTCTGAAGCAAGACGACTCGTGGAAGAGCTCGTCGAGAACCCTTGGCTTTACGGCTTGAACCCGCAGCACGTGGCGTCCCAGGAACTACTGAACAAAACTTTAGATTGTTTGTATAAAAACATTATTCGGTTAAAACAAAAACATGAACGTGCACCTACAAACTTTAAGGGCAATATTTGGGGGACTTATGAACTAGCACAAGAAAGATCTACTGTTCGCACACTACGCCGAGGATATCGAAGATGCCGCCAACCGTTATTAAGGAATGGTCACCGTTTCATCTATTATAGGTCTCTGGCCAGATATAGATGCAGAAAATAAAGCAAGTTCAAGAAATTTCCATTCGAAGAAATTGCACAACGGCGTCAAAAAAAGTATCTTCGGTCTCCCTTTGACCCCTGATTTTCAGAAATGTTCCTCCCGATCGGCACTTCGGCCCTCTTCACTTCCAACGACGACCTAACTACCAACACATTGGAGACAGCAGGTCTTCTTCTGGAGCGGTCCTGCCAACCGACTTAACTCAAAATGACACGCTCGCTCAACGTGTCTTAAGAATATTCGTTACCAGAAACATGTATGCAACGCCGTCTCGGGATGTTGATTTCACAATTACGGAACTTCAAAAGGCAATCAGAGATTTGAAACCTAACGCTCCAGCAGGCTTTGATTGTATCCCGACCTACATAATGCAACTGTTATTTCTTTTTGCATCGCCGTTTTGCTTTTGATATTTAAAGGTGCTTTACACCTCGGCCACGTCCCACCCTCACAAAAATGGATTACGAATTTCTGAAGAGTTTTCATGGAGATCTTATGGAGTCACAAGAAATACTACAGAAACTTATCAGGAACTCTGAGCTTATGGAGTTGCCCCCATAAAAAATCTACAAAATGTTTATAGCTACTTCTCCACAGAAATTCATTAAGAGCTAACTCTTCAACACCTCTATAAATATTCTGTAGAATTTCTACAGTCACTTTTCCATAGAATCTCTATGAACTTAAACAACTGAAGGCCTCTATAAAGACTAGAATTTTTGTTGTGACTTCCCCATAAAAGTTCATTAAGAGCGAACTCTTCAACATCTCTATGAATTATCTGTAGAATTTCTGCCGTCACTTCTCCATAGAAACTCTGTGAACTTAAACAACTCAAGACCTCTATAAAGACTCTGTAGAATTTCTGTTGTGAATTCCCCATAAAAGTTCATGAAGAGCAAACTCTTCAACATCTCTATGAATATTCTGTAGAATTTCTACCGTCACTTCTCCATAGAAGCTCTGTGAACTTAAACAACTCAAGGCCTCTATGAATACTCTGTGAATTTTTGTTGTGACTTCAGCATAAAAGTTCATTAAGCTTCCACTCATCAAAGCCTTCAAAAAGACTATAGAATTTCTACAGTTAGTTCTCCATAGAAACTCTGTGAACTTTAACTCAATTATAAGCCAGCTCCCCAGCACTTTTATTGTTTGCCATCATAACTCGTGTGTACCAGCGGCCGTCCTTCCATCCAGGCAATACGATACACGCGCGCACACACACGTACACGCGATTCACGCGTCGCGCGAGCGTCGGCGTTTATCGGCGTCGCCGCACCATCACGCAGCAGAGCTGCAAGAAGCCGCTACCACATGCAAACGCATGGAACAGGCGAAGTCATGCGTCAACCACTGCGTCGACGAACGTTGCTGAGCCCGTTTAAAATGAACTCGATCTGCAGGACTTTTAAATTATTTTTGATCGTTTATGAGCAGTTATTTTAATTGTTTAAATGCAGTAATTAGCATTCTAGATTTGCCATACAAAATGCACTTTCTTTGCTCTACAAGAATGCTTGCGGGCAATTTTTGAAATGTTGCAAAATGTATTTCAAGTTATCACAGTCAAATATGAACTAAACAACACAGCCTCATGAACAAAGACGCACTTCGAACAAATTCCTTACAACTTGATGTCCTACCTAGAAGTAATGTACAGACTGCTTGATGACTTTAAAGCGTGAGCAAAACAAATTTTCAGCGCTGCCTTCCTACTGAGGTTAGTCAGACTTAACAGGCAAGGTGTCCTGGTACCCTTTGTTTACGCCAGTACAAAATAGGTGATCTAGCTATCACCAAAAAATAACCGGCACTTTGTGTGAAGATTCGAACCTTTGACCTTCAAAACAGTAGCCCAGTAAATACCGAACCTCACCGAAGGAGGTAGGGACTTAGTGCAGAACTTCGTATACAAGCGACGTTGCCAACAAGCCTTGTAAGTTTCTTTTTTTTTTTTTGGGGGGGGGGGGGGTCATTGTCGTCAAATATGAACAAAATATGATAGGATGATGAACGAAGACGCAATTAGCACAACTTTACTTGCTACTTGATTTAACCTGAGTGTATGTACCGACTGCAGCTTCATGAATTCAAAGTGTGATCAAAGCAAATTTCGGGGCTGCCTTGATACTGAGGGGACCGTCGAATGTCACTTGTAGGTTAAACTGCAAGGTACTCTGCCTTTTTTTTCTCTATGACACCATCATTGCAAAAAAAAAGAAAGGTTTTTCCACGATTCGAACCATAAACTTTCAAAACATAACGCAATTGTCCAAGCTCCTAACCACTCGACCACGGCAGAAGGTACGCGCGGCCACAAGAATTTGGTACACTAACCGAGGCTGCCAACGAATATTGTCGGGTGATTCGTTTTGGTCGTATTTGACAAATTTCAGGAGTGATAACGCTTGTTTCTTCCACACCAATCTTGGAGGCGAGGCCAATTATGCTAATAATGCAAGTGATGTAACCAAAGCTCCCTTAGTTGAGCCAAGAAAAGCAATCGCGCTTCATCGTTCCCCCTATGCAAGCTACGGTAGCCGCGAATGAAATTGAATGCGCCGCTAGATTTCTGGCTTTAAAGGAGCCATGAAGACAAAATGCAAGGTGGGTTTATTAGAAAGGCTGCGTTGTCCCGATAACAATGTTACCAATATCGTCGCAATCTTCGAACAAATAACGGAGATATGAAAGAAAAGGTGTGAAGCCGTGGCGACTCCCTAGCCAATTTCCCGCAACTTTTCTATGACGTCACAGAACCTTGTTTGTGCGATTGGCGGCCGCCTAACTGACCGGTCGCGAAGACACATGACTGGACCACTGTAATGGGGCATCTAGTTCCATTTGAAAGCATCACTTGACTGCTAACGTGCAGTTAACGCACTGAAAATTATGTTTTTAGTGCTGGCCCGTATGACGTCACTCTTTTCCATCAGACGTCACTGTGGCGCAAAATTTGAAAGTTTTTCAATACTTCTAGCATTTTTTTTCGTTAAAAAGCATCTCTTGCGGCTGGAATGGAGCTGAGTGAGATACTGAATCCTAGTTCTTTCAAATCAAACGAAGTTGCATTTTCTCTTCATGGCTCCTTTAATAAACTTTGTTCGTTACGCACCGACCTTGCAGTCAAGCCCATAATGCTAACACTACAAGCGATGTAGCCAAAGTTCCCGTATTTAACTCACAAAAAGCTATCCGAAATCCCCGGTCTCCCCGATGGAAGCCAAGCTAGCCACGAAGGAATGCGCACTTTCGAACAGAAATAGCTTGTAATTTGCCTCAAGGCACCCGATTACCGTAGGTTAAAAAGAAATTGATTGTTTTCTGCGAAAGTAATGACCCCAAACCAGGAGATGGACATGGAATCCGGACGATGTCGTCTGCTTTCGGATGCTTCCTGGCGCTCCCGCGGCAGCTCACGTCACCGTGCATTTGCCGACACCGTCAACGCGGGGCGATGTCGACGCGCGAAAGTGCGGAAAATGCGCTGCTAGTGGTAGCGGCTAAGTCCCTCGATCGGCGTTTTTAGTAGCGGCCTCAGAACAAACCGTAAAATTACGGCGCCCGCAACCCCACGCCAGCTGTATTTCCACCGCTGACCCTGAAATTGCCTTAAAGGCCGTAATCTACATTGTCGGTACAATTACTGTTTCCTTTAAAAAAAACCCCAAGCTCAAGCTTTTCTTGTATATAATTGGCAACTAATATCTGTATTTACCAATAACTTGGGCATCTATTTCGCCACGCGTTTTTTTCAAGGTGGGTGTCATTTCAGGAACTAGTTTTTCCCTCGGACGAACATGAGACAGGAAAGGGCTGCGCGGCGAGCCCGACCATAGAGTTAATACTACTGACTCTAGAGCAAAAGCTGCCCGGCCAGCCCGTGCATTGAAACCGTGCTACACCCGGGCGCTGACATGATGCCACCCTCACAGCGTTGCCCGCTGCCTTTTTGCCTACTAGAGTTGGCGGCAGTAGTCGGTATTCACCTAGTAACCAACGCATTCCATCATGGCAGCCAGCGTTGCTGTGAGTGCGCCGTGAAAACTTTGCTGTGCAGAAACGTTGTGTGAAGCTTTTCCTGTGGTAGGTAGCCAACTTTTGTGCCATGCTGCCGCGTTAGATGCAGTTTTGCATTCTCCGCAACTGAGAAGGGTAGCGCCTAGATTAGCGGGTACTTCGTACGCTCGGAGAGGTAGCTTTTGCGGGTTCGGTCGTCGCTTCGGAGTTGAGCGGACGTGTTTTCTCGTTCTCCTGTGCTTCGGAGAAGCTTCATTTCGGCTTTCGCTCTGCTGGTGTGGGCGGTCGAGTCAGTCGAGTGCCAGTTGATATGCAGCGCTAGTCCTGTGTAGTCGTTTCTTTGTTGCCCCGTCTGTACAGCGCTATTTTAACATGTTTCACACGCCTCCCGCCCCCCCCCCTGTATGCGTTAGCTGATTGTTTTTGCAATCTATGGAGGTGCTCTTTACAACTACTTGCTTTTCTAGCGAATGGAAGTTCGAACTGGACGACGCTTCCAAGAAATGCATGTAAATGGAAATCGTATTTGTGACTGCACTTTATGCTAAACAAACATGCTTTCTGTGCCTGTTCCTGTGCCTCTCTATGAGGCCCCTGCAGCACGTGTGTCAACTTTTTTCTCCAGTTGAAATGCTTTTAGGTAGAGGCCCTTGCATTAGCTTAGATTCAATAACCGTGGAATACCCAAGCCTAATATTACTAAGTTATGTGCATCAAGAAACTCTCTCAAGAGATTTTCCGTTTTTCTATATGCTTGGGGACGTCACACAAGGTACATGATTAGTGTTGTCAGGTTACATTAGGTCGCAATAATTCTATTTAATAGCAGCTTAAACAAAATCTCGACAAAAGCAAACCAGAGACTAGAAGATATCATGTAGAACGCGCATTTCCATTCTGGGTTTGTGGAACTATAGCTTTCAGTACTTCCAACTACAAAGAAAGTAGTGCAAGTGTTCATTAGTCGCTGCAGGGCTCTTTACCTTTTAAAATTTCATGCCCACTCTCCCAGAATAAAGAAAGAGGAAAATTGTGTGAGGAACTAACTATTTCCAGCAAAGCTATGGCAGGTTTAAAGCCAATAAACAGACAGGGTTAAAAGCCAAAAAACCTTTTTGAAGAAAAAACAATTTCATGATAAAAAACCTAAGCACTGGAGAAGAGGAGAAGAAAGAAATAAACAAATACAAGCAGAGGCAGCATAAAAGAGCAAAAAATGAACAAAGCAAAGGCAGTTAGTCACGAAAGCTTCCACAATGGAGCAGACACTTCAGGAGAAATTAAAAAAAATAGAAATTATGTACCCTATTTACATTATGTATACAGAAAATCAGTCATATTTCAGTGGTTTTAGACAAGATGGAGCTGAAGTAGCCAAATGAGTTCTTGCCTTGAAGAAGCAGATTGCAGTGATTAAGAGAGAAAAACAGTCACAGGTGCTGTAGGGGTGTTACCAGCATGCAGCATCCTTCGTTTGCCCATTTTGTCATTTTGCCTGCTTCTTTTATGCCTATCTTTTTTTCGCCCATGGTGCTGTCTTTGTACTGGCCATTTCCTCGCCATGTTTTTTTTTTCTCCCGAATTTTTTATCCTTTATTTTCTGCCAGTCCTTTCCTTTCCTTTCAAGTTTACTGTTCTCATTTCCACATGTAGCACAGCCAGCTGGACAGTTCTTCTTCTTCTTTCCTTGGTTAACCTCCCTAGCTTTCTTCTACAGTTTCTTCCTTTCTTTTAAGTCGCACATTAGGTCATCTTAGCCTTGCTCTTACCATCACAAACTTCCCTAGAGGTCTGGTGGTATTACTGGTGGTGAAATAAAATTTGTTGGATAAGAATTGCTTGTACATATGACCCTCTTGCTTTTTCTGTGTTTATTTTTTATTCTGATACACGGACTGATGGCATTGCGATGGCCCACTATTTTTGATGAAAATAAGAATGCTGATGACCACAATCTGAATGAGCATTAGCCAGAACTTTCATAATCAGCTACAGCATTACTGGAGCCCAGCTTCGGTAATGCAACTTCGTCATAGTCCTTGTTGCTGTGAGGACGCTGGAATGGAAGCGTGGAAATTCTACAAGGTCTGGTGTGGCACCTTTGTGGCCACCGGTTTGATGCTGGCATAAATGAGAAGGCTGTGCTACACATATCGAATTCCTTCGTTCTATCGCACTCGCATATTGCATTCCTTCCTTTTATCTAGTGTATACAGCTGAAGAACGTCTCCAGATGGCCCTGGCTGAACCGATACGTGCAGATGTAACTGTCGCAAATAATAAAATTGAGAGTTCAATTTATTGTCGGCTTTCTTAATGACTGCCATATGCAATGCACATTGTCTGAATACTCTATATTAGCGATTGATAGTCTCATGCTGGGCAGTCTGATTCACCTGCCATAGTTATGTTTGGCAGCTGTTTCAAAATTAACCACTATGATTTAACTAATGAGCGGCAATAACAATTTATAGGTGCACTCAAATTAATTTACTTTTCAAGGGAGACGTATATCCTTCGTCGACTTCGCCTTGCACAAAATACATGACGGTCCCATCGCGACCCAAGAAAGCGCATATGTGTGTTACCTATAGCCTCCTCAACATGCTTCCTAGGCGGTCTCTGTTGACAGACAGATTTCCGGCCGAACCCGCAGGCATTTCAGGCAAAACCGCCTGCAGGTGGGGTGGTCCTGATAATTGGGCGTGAACAGAAGTGGCCGTTTCCTTTCATTGGCGAAGGCACCAGGGAAGTACAGAATAATTTTTCTTAATGCCCCACCACACGGGTGCCCATCTCACATGAACGAAGTTTACTCCTCCCCTACCTCCTCTGTGCAGGTATATACATGGGCCATATGAGAGCAGAGGTGCAAGTATACGTAATTAAACAACGTCGCTGATCCGCCGAATTTAAGAAATGTGTCATGCAAAGCATCAAATATATTCTCGAAAATTTCAGATTGCGTGTTTCAGCGATCGAAGGAGCATGCACTAATCGCACACACCCATACAGGAGATTTCTGCACCTACATTCGGGATGACCTTTCGGCTTCGCCTTGTCCTCCTCTAGAAAACCACCTTATCGTGCAAATAAAGTTACCATTATTATTATTAGTTGGCGGTTGTTTTATCTCTGACTCGAGTAAAAAACCGTTCAGTGAAAGTATAACAGCACCGTAAAACAAGAGCCTAGTTATACGCTAGGCATGGTAAAATGGTTCGTACATTTGTTTGTTTTTAATTTGTGAATCATACACGAATAAAAGGAGCCGATCTGCCCAGACATGTTTCGCGTAACATGATATGACCGGCTGACGGCGAGTTCAAATCGGCAGCAGCCACTAGAGAAATGTAGAGAAGGTGTCCTTGAAGATAGGCGGCGGCGGCTTTATTCCGTATCATCGGCAGTCTTCGCAAGCGTGTCTTCGCAAGCAACGAAGTGACACAGCAGACACTGAGGCGCGTTAGAGTGAACCTTTGTAAATTAGCCCCACACGACTGACGCTCCTCACAATATACCGAAACTGAATTTGGCGCCTCAGCCCGACGTCTGCTTTTTGCTTATAATTTCATTTATTTTTGTTCGTCAAGCATGAATACTTCAAGAAAACTAATAAAAAGCATACAAATTCGTAAAAAACTCAGTTATTGCCATAAAAGTTGCCTAATTTTAGCTTAGGGCCCTAAATTTGTGCCTCATTTTCAAGAAAAATTGTTAGCCATATCTTCAACTACTGATCTGGCAACTACAGCGTGGCATCATGGCGGCATTCATGTTTAGACACATTTTTGAGTCAGCTTTACCCGCCTGAGCCCGACCATCCTATCTGCACTCCGTATCGGTGCGCGTGTTACTGGCCGTTGACGGCACGGGTGCGCACGCCTTCAACTTTCGTTGTTTCGGTGATTTGACTACCATGGATTTATCTACCGGACGAAGCAATACTGCGAAGTAGTGAGGTTAGTGAGTACTAGTGAACTTTGTTTTCTTGTCATATGTACTTATCGTAGCAGAGTTGCTCGCGAACTGCGGTCCGCGTAAGCGGTTAGTCCTAACGATTTCAGTGACTCGCTTTGTGCGTTGCGCAGATCTGTCGGTAGACCTTTGTACCTGGCCGTTGCGTGTGTAAACAGAATCAATTCTCACGCAATTTCTAGCACTGTATTTGGTGAAGTGTCTGTGTGTCCTGTTGTGATTTGCTAGCCGAATGTTTTGATATGAAATGAAATAAGGGAAGCTGGAGAATGCGAATATGAGAATATGAGTGCGGGTACGAATATAAGTGTGTATGCATTAAACGCAAATCGTGTACTTTTAGCATGATATGCACTCTTGGTTTTTGTTTCGTTTGGCAGATGCCGTTTTTTTTTGTCATAATAGTTTTCAATTAAAAAACGTGCACAATAAATTGAATTATTGCCGTGCGTGTAGCATTATAATAAAATAATAAATCGAGTTATTTCCGAGCGTACAGCATTAGATTAGAATGCCATCTGGATGTTTTTTTCGTGTTTCGATTGAATGATTAATCTTTTTGAACGCTTAGTTTGGTCGTGACATGTTGGAATGAACAAAGTGTATGGAACCCGAATTTTTTTGTAACGTCAGAACTACACGCATGTCGTAACTGGTACAGTAGCATGAGTAGCGCTGGTTGCGCTTCGTACTCTTACTGTAGCATCGCAAACGTAAATTAATCATTCAGAACCAAGTAAAAATATCCAAGAACGGCTGTTAAATTTGGGTCACTTACGGTATTTCCAGCTTAATGAATTTTAGTGTGCAACACACCTTGGTGATCAGAGTAACGCAGCATTTGGGATTTCGCAGGTTTAAGGCAGAGTATGATTCTGGTGTCTGGCCTGTCGTTTGCTAATAACTTGCATGTTGCATTCTGCTGACTGGTGCAACTTGCATTCAAAATGACTTCTTGGTGCAGCCTACTTCAAGGACCGAGGCTGTTTCCTCATCGGGCACCGCCGACTGTTTGGCAGTCTATGCAAAAGTGGGTGAACACGTTTTTTTTATGGTTTTTACAGACCTCGTCTTCCTGTTACATGCACAACGGAATTTCAGTAATCTGAAGTCGTCATTTTTTCACTAGGTTCTCTTTGAAGGTGTTTAAGCAATCTTACACCAGTTCTGTTTTTGGTGACTATTTGTGCAGATTAGATTTTTTCCGACACAACGTAGCACTGCGAATGCTTGATGTAGATTTACAATCTAAACAACACAAGGTACGAGCTGACTCTCATTTGTTTATTGCACACTAAATGTATGTATATACTGAACTTTTGTGGAGACGCAGATGTGCTGCTGAATCTCGAATGATGCCAACCATTTCAAGAGGCTCTTTCGGCCACGGCAGCCAATTTTGGAATGAAAGAAAAAAAAACGAAAGTGCAGGCACTTCACTACTGCACCCCTCAAGACCAGCTATACCTTCAGCGCGTAGAACCCCCAAGTTAGATTTCTAAAGGCAGATCATCCCTCTCGTCAACCGAAGCAGTGCGCGTAATGATAAAAAAAACTTAAATATGCATGAAAAAACTTCAGACCGATTCAACTTAACAGTAGTGCCCTGCTGAGCATCCCTTCATAAAAGCTTTAATGACCTTGTGGGCTGGTTGGTATCTGCTTTGCCCTAAAATCCTAGCCCCACTGAATTGCTGGTCACGATTGCACGCCCCACAATGGGGAGGAAACGGTGGGCAAGTGGGCCAAATCGCAATTTTACCTGTCGCAAGTGGTCAGTGCCCATTTCGTTGGCTAAATCATTAATGCATTGTGTGACGCAAAGAGAGAAAAATAAATCTTGGAACACCTTACACACAATTTTTTCTTTTGGATGCACATAGGGATGTCGGGAAGTTCGGCCTGTTCGAAACGGCTGGCATTATTGAAGCATTTGGGCACCAGCGCGATATTTAGGTGCATATATACATTCTTTGTGTTGATGAACAGCTGAGAAATAGCACTTGTTCTTGTCGTGTGTTTTTGCAATTGTGAACTTAGCTCCAATTTTCATGCTGTTTTTTTTTTCATGTTTTACAAGCGGCAATTTGCCTGGTAACATATTCTTTTGCAAGAAAACTTTCAAGCATCAAGCAAGTTATGGCTTTTTGCAAAATGTACTTGAAGGATTTATTGCTCTGTTTATTAGGGTTGACGGGATTTGACTACTGTATTTAATGTAAATTGTGAACACTTTCTACTCAATATTTAGTGCCAGTGTACGTTTGGCTGCTCCAATAAGAGCATGAACAGTAAAGAAAAGGAAATATTTCACATACATATTTGTGCCTGATGACTATTCTGTGGGCGTGCGAAGTTTGGTTGGTTATAATTGTCAGGTGACGACTTATCCGTAGCCGTGCACGTTGATAGGAACATTTGAAACTTAAAAATTACTCAAAAAATTTCTGTTCTCTTTTTTGCTGCTATTAAAGCTATAAATATGACAACATGCATTATCCGTACCTGTGGCTGTTCAAACTTCCTTCACACATCTCTTCATACACAGTAAGCTGTTAGTGTAGCTCCAGCTTTGAAATATTTGGTTCAATGCTTACTTAAAAATTTTTGGACAGAAATCCTTGTTAGGGACTTTGACGTAGTGTGTAGCAATTGTAGTTTATTCGTCTTCATTGCGTGTCTTGCAATTGTGCATGTCTATATCCTCAGCACAAAACCGACAGGACAGAGGGAAAAGAAAACATGGGACAAGCTCTGAATGTGAACTAAGATAAACTTATTGGAGTTGCACAAAAATGTACACCCAGCATGCATACAAAAAGTGAGAGAAACTTAACCCAATAATGCCCGAGGCTTTCATTGGGTTAAATTTGGTTTTTGTGCATCTATTGGCGGCATATTTTTGTGTAACTTCAGAGCCTGTCCTGTGTTTTCTTGTCCTTTTGTTCTGTACGTTTTGCACTGTGGAGCTGATTATTTACCAACATTACTAGTTGTACATTTTGGTTTGGAGGCGCTGTTCATGACAAAATAGTTCACCCCATGGCTTATTTTTGCTCTGCTTTGGCTCACGTCTCCCCACACGGACAGCATCCTTTCTGTTTTATTTTTATTGTATTTGGCACCCTTTACGGCAGCACAAGGCAGAGACGTTTTCTGTGCCACTTAGTCTCTCCTCCTTTCAACAGTTTTTTAACCTGCATTATTTTTTTTCCTTGAAACGAACCAAACATAATTAAGAAAGCTCTGTAACTTTTGTTCGTGCATTTTTGTTTGTCCATATGTCCGCCCAAGGCCGCCTTGCCAGCATACTAAGCGGTGTTGGCATGAACCACGCAACCAATGGTAGTAGAGCGGAAGAGTTTTGCTGATATGTATTTCCTCTTTGGGCTAACTATTCTGAAAGGTTCATCATGGCATTAGTGGTTTTTTGCACTGGAAAAAGTTGCTGTGGTAAAAAACCATGAACGAAAATTTGTTCGAAGCCGCACAACACTACGTGTTGCTAGCCGTAGAATACTATGCGTTCAAAATAGCCGACATCTGAGCCTAAATTGCCCATAAATTACGGCAACTTGTTTCCTGCACATTATTCAGAACAGTGGTTTTTAATGTGGATAGTATTTTGGATATTTCTCGTCTATCAAAGCGGGGGATCCACATGTTCGCCCGCTTAAGCGGGGGATCAAACTTTCCTTCGCACGTCTCAGCAATTAATGAATTCGAAAGCTAAAAAAACGTCAAGGCATTGCAAAATAGCTGATGATAATTGATAGAGAGCAGACATCGAAGCTGCATAATGGCTGCTTACAATAAAATAATAATCAGTACTTTTTACACTTAGTGAGCCTTCCTTGTACAGCAGTGGTCCTGTGGACATCTATATTGCCTAAAACAAATTGTTGGGCTTCTCATGTGTGCCAGCTACTTACAACTGCACAAGACATAACAACGGACATATACAGAGAATGATAACGACAACCGCATAGGTGTCCTGTGTATACAGGCGCACAAGCTATTTAGGTGTCCAAACATTATTCATAAGTGAAGCCAAGTCATTGGTGCTTTTATTGGATAGCTTTTTTTGGCAGGTAACCTGTCATTCTGGGGATTCAGATAAAAATTTATTAGCCTTCAGTCATTTTTGCTGGTGCCGAACGTCTGGTGACATGAGGTGGCTTTTTATACTAAAAGATCATGTATATGTGAGCAAAATCTTTTGAATTACTACCACTGCTGGTGCGGTTCATGTAAAAATAATTTAGCACACATGCAACCTTAAAAAATTCAAGCAATGACACAAGTATTCAAATGAGAATTACTGTATTCTTGCTAAGAATTTATCATCAAATTAGCATTTAAGGAAATTAAAAATGGGCTAAATATCAGCATCGAAGAGAGTCAAACTAAAAACAGAACTTCAGCAAAAAAAGGAGATTTTAAAAAAAATGTTACTTATGTTGTATGTTGTATTCTGATATGTTGTATTCTGATATCAGCTTGCTTTTTCTTTCTTTCCAGCCTGCACATGTGCCAAGTTTGCCGTGCCACAGCAGCTAATCAAGGCGACCCTCCTGTCCGTAGTGTCACGGAAAATCAAGGCTGTCGGTCAGTCAGCTGCATAGTTCTGTCTCAGAATTAAATCGATCGTGAGTCGCTGAGTTTTGTCTCTGCTTGTATATTTCAGCAGCTTTGACTGGCTGACCTTTCAGCTAGCTGTCGCTGTCTGACTAAATTTATGTGTGACTATCAATGCTGCCGATTTACATCTTGTGACTGCCAAAAATTCCCCTATTTTGCCCAATAACACTTACTTGCAGCAAAGCGTAAAATGTGTAATTATGTATCAATTTGCTGACCTAAAATATTCATGTAGTTCAAGAAACCCATTACAAAAATGGCAGGAACACGTCATGAAGTACGCAGAAATAAATGAAGAAGCTCCGTAAGAATACGTCATGAAGTACATAAGATGTCATCGTAAAAGCCATAGAAGCGCATCAAGAAGTACACATAAATCTACTTAAAAAGGCTGCAAAAATACATCAGAAGTTCTACAGAAAATCACTCGTCAAACTCTCTACAGAAACTCCATGAGAAGTGCATCAAGAAGTACGCATAAATGTACGTAAAAAGGCTGCAAAAATACATCATAAGTTCTACAGAAAATCACTCGTCAAACTCTCTACAGAAACTCCGTGGCCAAATACTTGTTGAAACACGTCAAGAGCTCGTCAAAAAAATTCTTCACAAACTCTACAAAATCTCTACACAAGAGGAAGACAAAACTCTACAGAAATACATCGAAAACACAACATGATTTTTTATGAGGGAAGAAAGCCAGGGTTTCCTTTCTCCTGAAGCCTGGTCGTCCTCCGCAAGAACCCAAATATATAGGACAATTTGCATCAGCTCTATTTTTGGCAGTCTTGGAATGCATGCTAAACGCACGTCTATATTTTTTTATGCACCGGGTTCAACTCCTACAACCCAATCAATACAGGTTTACTCAAGGACAAAGCTCCACTTTGCTCTGTATGCTCTTCGGTTACAGCTGGTGCAGTGTAAAGACGAGGGCAGTCTTGCGTTAATCCTCTCTCTCGACTTTTAAGGGGCTTTCGATTCAATCTGGCATCCTGCTCTGCTTTATTCCTCCCGAACTCATAACTACCCTTCGAACATTTACAATCTTCTGTCGTCGTTTTTGAAAGGCCGAACAGTCCATTACAGGACGTTTTCTGGAGAGATACAGGCAACGATAACAAAAGGCAGCCCTCAAGGACCTCCACTGAGTCCTTTGCTGTGGAATGCCTGTCTGTATGATTTACTCAAAGTAGAAATGCCTGAAGATGCGTACATACAGGCATACGCTGATGACACCATAATTGTAATAACGGGCCGTACCAGAAGACTATTGGAAGACATTTCTGAGGAGGCGCTGAAGAGAAGTACATCGATAGTATCAAGGTGTCAAGTTGGTACTGAATCCCTCAAAATGTGCCTGTCTGCTCGTATCTCGTCGGGAGCGAGAAGCGATACGTAAGCCTATCGTGAGATTGGGCGGGGTCAGTATTTAGCACGTTACCGAAATAAAAGTATTAGGTGTCATGTTTGATCGTCACCTCACATTTGTGGTTCATACAAATTATTTGAAAGCAGGTATGGAAAAAATTACGGCGGCCTTAACAACATTGGCTCGAATGCATACTTACGTGAACAGAGATCACGTGAGAAAACTTTATCTACACGTTGTACTTCCTGTGGAAATATATGCAGCTCCTGCGTGGTGGTACACACACCAACACGACAGCTTGAAGGCTCGCGTGCATTCTCTAATGAGATATCCTTTATTTGCCGTTACAGGACCATACACCACCACCCGCACTGCTGCCCTCGAGGTGATTGCAAATGTTCTGCCGCTGAGCCTTCACCTGGATATTCAAACTCGATTATCCCTTCTGTTTCACCTGCAGCAAAGCATTACGCTTCACACACTTGCAGTTAATCAGTCTGAAATTGATTTTCCGACTGACTTATCTTCAATTCATCCGGCACGACGAACTAGCATTCCCTTCCAGCGCTTGAGCGTCCAACAGGTACCTCACATCATGTCACGACCGGGACTGCATGCGTATACAGATGCCTCCCACACTTCTATGTCTGCCGGTGCTGCATTTGTCGTTTTTGCAGACCACGAAACCATACAATCCGTCTAAAGATTCCGCTTAGTTTCCCCCACTAGTTCTTTCAAAGCTGAAACAATAGCCCTGCACCAACAAATCCAGTAGTTCTTAAGTAACACACCCACTTCCCCGTAGCACACATATACAGACTGCCTCTCCCTACTCATGGCCCTGAACAACCCTTTCACCATTTCAAGCAGCATCCAAAACTTCAAGGACAACATCACCTCTCTTGCATCCATCGTACCAGTACATATATACCACGGTCCCAGTCACTCTGCAGTCTGGGAAAATGAACTTGTTGACTTCATAGCAACTCACGCCGCAACGCGAGTTGTAGATGTGCACGGCAAAACCACTAAGCACATGGTGCGTTCTGCTTTACTAAAAGCTGGTCGCTTAGTGTGGTAGAGTTCCTGGTCGACCAATAACTGCAGTACAGAACTGTATCGATGAACACCCAGTGTTTTGGGTATACCAAGGTGTTTCCCGCCCCCCAGGAAACTGACCACATTGTTAACAGACCGTGGACGTTTCCCGCACTACTTTTAGCGCCTGCAATTACAGAACTATTTCCAGTGTTTTTGTGGGCACAGTGCCTTATCTGTGGCTCATTTCTTACTGGACTGTGTTATAACAAGAACCTACATCTACAAATTGCAGAGGCTCACAAGGCACCCCCTAGAACTACACAACTGAGATCACTACGTGATGACAACGCTGCAATTAAAATCCTCACACACCTTGTGGACTACGTAGCTGATGTTTGACTGCCTCGCCTGTCTTTCTGGAAGTCAGCTTAATCAAGAGACGAAGTCATACGCGGTCACGTGGCTTGTGTGGTGATGTGTTGTGCAGTGTAATACTGCAGTGCGGTGATCTGTGGAGACTTTCCTATCGACCTAATACGCGTTAATAGTGGCTCCTACATCATCTAAGTGCGGTTTGGTGAATGATAAACTCTAGTTTTGGAACATATTGATCCAGGCACGGCAGCGCAGTGAAGTTTATTTAAAGTGAATGACTGCACAATGTAAAAGGCGGTGCAAAGTGTAGTGCATGATTGTGTTTACTTTCCGACCGAGAACTGTTTATTTGAACTATGTGGTTTTGTGTTACTTTTGGCTGATTTATTTCTGGTTTGGCCATTGTTTGGTCGTGGGTCTGCATGTGGCAAGAAAAGACTCATTGATGCACCAACTAATTTCGCATAGTTCCGGAACTAACTGTAATCACATTGTTAGGATAATGTTTTGAATGTACTTGTGTGCTCTCATTTCATAACGCCCTTCAACCTTTTTTGCTTTGTATTGTATTTTCACTTTGTATTGTTTGATTAAAAAAAATTAGCTCTTATGTTTATCATGATTTTAGTGTGGATGTAGCCAGTAGCGCCTTTGAATGTGGAGTGTGGGTTTTTTTAATTTTTTTGTATCAACATCGATTCGGTTTTTTTCAGAACTATTTTTCGCCTAGTGCCCATTTTATTTATTTTGAATTGGTTTAAACCTGCGATACCTTTGTTGGTGCTGGTTTTGTCCTCAAATTTTTTTCCTGTTTTTTGGTGTGTACATTAGAGGACATGAATTAATTGGGAATAAATGGAGCCGCGGTCGACTTGCACTCCGCAACCACCAGAGGACACCGTCCGAGTTTAACCTTTGCGGAGTTTGAAGGTCAGAGTGACGGAACGAGGTGTTTTCTGGGTTTGTATCGGGAGCAGCAGAGCTATCGCTTTCACATTGATTAGACATTGATTAGGTGCAAGCACAGGCGGTTCATAGAGCGGAAAACGGCTTCGGCGGATAGAAAATTCTCATTGGCCGCGATGCATCGTGTGACTTCAAGCATGCTCCCTGTCTCAGGAAAACCACATATACGCGCGTCACCTCGGTGGCTAGCTGAAGGTGAGCATGACCACAGCCACGAAGAGGAGAAACGCACCGGCACGGCATCAGCCTTCACTAATGGTTTAAGGATCACAGGCCGTAATTTCAGCACGCCCCACTCCGAGTTTCCCGCTTAGCGCTCTCACCTCTTCTCTGTCTGCGTCTACATGGACTAGTGGTACGTTTAAGGGTTTTTGGACATCGACTGCGGCCGTAGTTCTGCGACCGGAGGTGAGCCACGTGGTCCTCCACGCAAATATTCAAAACAGGAGGTCTACCACCACTTAGCCTGGTCAGCAGACGCCTTGAGTGAGCATAGGAACGTTTCGTGCAAGAACGGCTAGCTTGTATGCCATACATCGTTATAGTTGGAAACCTCAGGCCCTCTAGGGAAATGCGCCCAGCCACGTGGAGGCAACAGTCGGTACGCTGCCCAAGAACGTTCAGAACGATCGCTCCACCCACGTCCATTTCAAACGTCGAATGGCGAGGAAGGCACGGGGTACCTTCAAAATATGCTGCACTCCGATTGCACAATTTGGCTGCTGTACTTAATACCTGATCGCTTCAAAGTTATTCTTTTCGGTCTGTGGCGGTCTCGTTAAAAATACTACTATACAATCTTTGGGGCAGTCCAAATTTCAATATCATGCTGCCATCGAGCACCCAAGCTCTGAATTTCTTATAAACTCACTAGAAATAATACAGAACAATGCAGATTATTTTATTATTCACAACTACCGCAGAATACCTTTAGTTTAACGTCTATCAACATTACTTGCAGTTACCTCACCTTCAGCTCATCGCAAATAATACGGCTTTGCTTGTTTCATAAAATTCATTAAGGCAATTCTTCTTTGCCCTCCTTTCCTCGCCCTGAAAAGTTTCGCATCGCACGAATAATATGAACAAAGTTGCTGTCATGTCATGCTTAAGAAAAACTTGCTTCCAGTCATTGATTCCTCCCTCATCAAAGTTCTGAAACCGACTTCTTGGACCAATTGCTGGCATCCGAGATTATGCATAATTTCACGCTGTAATAATTATAATACCTTACAATTCTCAGCCTGCGAAATTGTCGGTGCCGCATTTTCTTGTTCTTAAAATAAATAAATAAATAAATAAATAATAAAAAAAAATTAAAAAAAAAAATAAATAATAAAGTACTTGCATATAAATGCCGCCTTACCCTACACGCCTGCTAAGACATCCGCTTACTGTACGCATCATAATGCAGGTTCCATCAGCCCCGCTCTACTGCGGCCGCTTCAACCACGCCAATGAAGGTGTGCGGCGCAGATGACCCGTGCTATGACAAAGGTATCGTGGGAACCGAAGACAACTTCGCCGCCGCCAACGACACATTGTTGAGTTTTGAAAACTGCTGGGAGGGAAAGAAGACTTCGTCTAATCTCATCGACAAAACCAGGGTGTGTCTGAAATATTTCAGCCAAATCTCGCAGACACCGAGCAGCGCCCATACGCTGTCGCGTACTCACATAAACTTCAGTGTCCTCCTCGATGTCCACCCATGTTCTGAATTGTTGCCAAGAAAATTCCTCACCATGACTGTATGCCATAAACTCACCTTTTTACCTTCCTACCTTATCTTCAACAACAGGCTTTTGTGTAAGCCGACGACAAAATCTCGGTCAAAGCACAACTCGATTGATCAATGTTACTGTGGTGCACTCAAAACACGTTCAATAAAACTGCAAGTAAAATTGCGAATGCCTCTGAAGCGGTTAAAATTAACGTGTTCCTTTTTATAGCCTCAGCGGCCGCTCTGGCGGAAATTATGTGAGAATCAGGGGATGTGGTGGTAGGTGAAATGCATGGAAGAGAGTGGACCTGGCTGCACGACAGGACCACGATGCAAGAAGTTGTTTTATGCTTTCTTGGAAACGTGCAGCGTTACGAAAACACGAGAAAAGACCGCGCGTCACGGAGAGAAGGGCGGATGCTTCCTTTTGGTTGCTCATTTTAACGTGCCTAAACAAATTTGTATGCAAAATAAAACGTGCAGTAAGGTTAGGAAGAAGGTTTGAAAGCCCAAAGTTTTTGTGTTGGTTGCCACAGCGATTACAGGCACAATCAAAAGGTTGATTTGTTTTCCCGGCGCGAAACTAATGCGCGCAAATGCAGCGATCCCTGGCTTCGTTTTCTATGAGGTTTCAGGGGGTTCTCTTACTATTATCGTTATACTCACTTTACTTTAAGAACTATGTTTGGCTTGCATCCCGCTCGAAGCCACTCTGATTATCTCGTGACATCCGGCACCGCTTCCGGCGACAGCGGAAGGAGGAGTAAATGCAATCGCGTTTCTTCTGAAAATTTCTGCACTTGTTTGGAGCATATAGGAAGAAAAGAAAAATGCATGCAGTTCCACTCAATGCGGGAGCTGTCGGAAGTTTGGCGCGGTGATTCGCCCGTGTTTTCTTGTGCTACTGTTGTGAGTGCTTTGTGTTTATTTTTTTATTATTTAGTTTTTCTGTTGTTTTTCTGGTGTTTTCTTTCATTCTCTGTGTTTTTTTCTTCTCTTTTCTGTTGCTTTGCTTTTGTGTATTTGCTTTAATCTGATCGGGCCGAATACCTCTCAAATTGTCCGACTTCTAGCCAGTCTCCCACATGGGTATGCGCCGCGAAGCGTGGAACAACCCCAATCATCGGAGAAGGCTGCTGGAGCCTCGCCTGCGACGCCTAGCACTGCCATTGTACCTTCAAGTACTTTTTTATCGTGCCCACAAATAAGCTGGGCCACTTCCATAGGGATGTGTGTCACGCCATCTACTCATTCCTTGCAGAGACGGTTCGTCTACCGTGCTATAAACACTGGGATCAAGTTTCCCTTGATTTTTGTTCCTTTTGCTCTTTCCTTTTTCTCTCTTAAAGACTAAATAATTTTCCTGCTCCCACGGCTAAAGCAATTTCTTTGAGGCCAATCCCCCTAAGTGGGTGTTCGTGATTTGACTTGCGTGACACCCAGAAAAATTGTAAAAATTGTACGAATGACATCCCCGGCCCCTAAAGTACACGGACCGTAAAGCTTGTATGTGGATATTTCTTGTATGACGCAAGCATAAAAAAACTATGAAGCTAGGTTGCAACGAGCCGTTATCTCAGCTGTGTGTAGGCCATCTTTTAGAAACGTCTTGGTCAATTGCAACTGAAACTGCAAAAACCTCCCCTTTCCCTTTCCCCACCTTCCAGCTTTACCTGGGAAGGAAAGGGCCCTAATTATTTGCGCTAAAACCCCTATTTTGTGATTGTCCAATATACCGCAGCACTCATTGTGGAGATAAAAAATATTACTTTACATTATCTCTTATCTTATAACGTAGGAACGTGGAAATCTATGCAATAAAGGCAACGGTAATCCTAACGTCGTAAAAATAGTAGGGCTGCGAATCAGGCAAATTGAAAAATGGTTATGATGGGCAGCGCCAATGAAAACGCGAGACAAGCAAAGTTGGAACGACACGAGCGCTCTCTTGCAGCTGATTTTCTTTTTCAGAAAAACACAGGAACGTTGGTCAAAAACAAGACGACGTGTCAACCACCCACCTTTCCTCCCACATTATACAAAGAAAAAAATTGTCCGCATATAAGCTCACTCCGTTGCAAATGTCGTTGACCGACGATAGTCCTGCTACTCCTGCCTATAGTAAGTACATCTCGTCCGCCTCCCGCCCACCTTTCATGCTGTTCCCTACTGTTTTGATCATCTTACGATAAACACATTGGAGGCTTGCTCAAGTCAATTCAATTTTACCGCGTTTCACTTCTCGCTCGCCATCTACTGATACCTTGCATTCCTATTAGACGTCTTGGGATTCCGTCTCGAGGCGTAGGCTCAGCGCGAGCTCTTTTTGTATTTCGGGGTCAAAACGATTTTTAACGCGTATTTTTTTATTTGCTACAGCAAATATCAAGCACAAATGTTTTCAAATAAATTAACACTGTGTGTACCGGTTGTGTATCTATTTATTGCCTCAAATATGCCTAATGCTTTTTTTTCTGAATAATATTGAGAAGCATTGGTATTGCACCAGATTTAGTGGTTTGGATTGGTTCTGCCTATATGAACTTCTCGTTCAAGTATTCTGTTACTTTTTTTTCCGGAAGGCTGAACTGAGGGGCGCACATATAAATATACTGATAGCACATAACATATATTCGGTGGTCGGTCGTCCCCTGTAGCAGCTAATTACAGCGAATCCTAGGTGGTGCTAGATTTAATTAATTCTCTTTCTGCGGCAGGCAGACAGACGCAAGAAAATTAGGAAATGTTCGAGCCTAAAGAACACTCACCTGCTCACATTCCAATGAGACGTACTACTGCATGACCCACGGGCTTAGAAAGCATCGTGTACCAAACAGGAAAAGTTTTACAAATTCATTGAAATGTTTCCAACGGCCCAATTTGCCTGTTTTAGAGATATGTCAGTTTTTTGCTGAAGTAAAAATATAGCCAAGAACACCTTCTTTTTGCAATTGTCACTAGCTGCAGCTACTTGTATAGCAATCGAGAGTTTTTATTTTTTTATTTGAGTAGAGAAGTGACATATCTTTTGTATAATCCCGTTGTGAGCATTGAAATGCGTTTATAAAGCTGTTCCTAATGTGGCACGATGGTTTTCAAATTTCATGGGACGTGAATTAGACAGTCCCAGAAATGTTAACAAGTGAGTCCCCTATAAGTAGCCCGAGAAAGATTATCGTCTTTAAAAGTCGCACAAAGGTGTGGCGTTCTTAGCCAAGTCGTGTGTATTAGTGTTTTTGTAGAATACGTTCTGACACCTCAAAATCTATCTACACAAACACTCATACACACGACGTGTCTAGAAAAGCCACCTCTGAATCCGTTAGTGCAACTAAGGGGGGTCACACACGTGTTTTAGATTTTTATCTGTACCTATAAAAACAAGTTCCCGATACACTAATGACTGTCTGACTGACTGATTCGTCAACGCCCAACCAAAACTGGTGGTCCTAGGGACTTGAAACTGCGGAAGTACATTTCTGTCATGTGGTAGGGGGCTCACTAAGGCGGGATTTCCGGAAAATATAGCTGTAACTGACGAAAAAGCACAAATTGATTTTTGGCATATTCCTTATTATTTCGCTCACGCGTGCCGATATCCAATATCC
Organism: Haemaphysalis longicornis; assembly: GCF_048455015.1. NCBI lineage: Eukaryota > Metazoa > Arthropoda > Arachnida > Ixodida > Ixodidae > Haemaphysalis > Haemaphysalis longicornis. The sequence continues at coordinate 37,162,151 of NW_027526245.1, forward strand.
TTCCGCACGTATCCAATATCCTTAAGAAAGTTGTTTCACGTTTTTCTCTAACCATTCCTAGGGTGCGAATCTTCGTTTCGGAAACATTGGGTGTTTTTAAAGATTCCCCGATGCGTTTTTTCGCGATTGACTTGGTTTTGCATGATTATTGTTACTTATACAAACCCACAAAGCCAATTTTAAGGATTTTGCTCTGGGATGCCAGTAGAAGGGCGAAAAGGATTTTTTTTAAATTATACCGCTGAAGGCCAGAAAAACGCCTAACGCGGAGTTTCGACGCCCAGCCTAATTTCTTTTTTAAAAGGCTTCGAAGTTCGGGAATTCAATCTTTCTATTATCTAGGATCTGAATATTGCTGCATTTCAAGAAAAAAACATCCCCGAGTAAGTGTGAAAGCTACAATAATATTTTTAGAATTTTCTGTATCGCACTATGGTTTATCGCACGGATATCAACAGGTTTATGTTGATACAGACAAACAAAAAGGATTCCTAAAAACTATTTTATATGACTGTTGTATAACAGCCACTTATTAAGGACAGTCACTATTTTGGGCACATTACGTCTTTTTACAGATTTTTCAAAAAATAATTAGCCCGTCTGTATACCAACTTCGTTTTAAAGCGAAACCTCCCTGAGTGGCACCGAGAGCGCCCTGTCAAAAAACTAATACATTTCCCCATAGACCGGTTGATCGACCGAAAATCTGGTACGATCTTTGCACACACTAGGCGCACGTGAACCCGGGCTTCCTTCGAGTCAAGTTGGTTGCTTGAAAATCGCGAAAAAGGAACCATTCTCGATAATACCATGCACGCATTGATCGTGAAGGAGTACAATAGTATACCTTTATCTCATAAACCGCGTATCAGTATACCTTTAGACCCTTGGTAGATAGGTTTACCTAGTGCGCACAAATCGTCGCATGGTTTTCTTCTTCCTTTCCTTTCCGATGTGTGTCTGACGATCTATTTGAGGCACTGTCAACGAAGTTCGGACGCACTTTTAGCGAAGGTTTACGACGCACTTATGAACCAGTTCTGATATCAGAAAGCTTTCGCGCTCGTCTCAAATTTCTTTGGGAAGGAATGGTAAAGTTTTTTGTTTATATGGGCTTGCTATACTGTTCTCAAAGACCAATTTCGCGATTTTGTCCTAAGAAGCACATAAACAGGCTAGCAGGATTTTAAATTGCACCCCCCGTTCCTCCAGGCAGAGGAATTAAGGTCAATTTTCGCGCTTTCCAACCCCGCGCGCCATCGCTTCGGACTTTCCGTAACTACACGCCTCCTGTATTTATATAAAACTGCGACTGACGGCTATTAACCCCCCCTCCCCCCTTCCAAACACTTCCCATGGTTAAACAGTTCTTTTAGCACACCCTCTTGGTTCAATGCTTTTCCGGACGGTTCCCATAACGCTCGAGTTCCAGCCGTTTCCCATTACCACACGCCTGCGGTAGTAACCCATGTATTGACAGCAGGCGGGAGTTCCCAGTTTTGTACAACTCCGCGACGCAATAGTTATCAGTAGTAGAAAATACCAACACGCATTATGCACATTACGTTATTCGTAAAGCAGTCTTCCCGGGCATCGCCGGGCGCTACTGCTCTCGGTCGTATATGCTTCGGCAATATTCCGGGAGCACTAGCTTTTGTGCCTCATTAGGAGGTCTTCGGGATTGAGCTCGGGTGCGCATCCGCGCCGTCGAAATTAATACTACTGGCTGTGCACTGCCACTGCTTGGACACGTCAGCTTTTAGATCTTCGACCAGAATCACGGGCATATTTCTCTGTGTAGATTTATCGCGACCCGGGGGGCTTCTATAGGATGGAAACGAATAGTCCCTTGTTTTTTTGTTAGGAAGAAACCCTAGTACTTCGACATCTCTCGAAGTAATCACAAGGCCTCGGTCACTAAAATTACCAAATTTAAAGGACAATAATAGGTGTGTACTTTGCAACCATATTTATGTGTATTTTAATAGAGCTTCGCTGGTCGCTCACCCTCACTAAGTGGCATGGCTCGTAATATTTTTTGTCTTTATTTGTAGCGCTGCTAATCAGATGGGTAAAATCGAGCAGTTAAAACAACTGTGCACATATATTTGTAAGTGACGCCACCACGGCCCCGTTTTCCAACCTAAATGTGGTGGTAACCCAAGCCATCGAAAATAAGAATTGAGGAAAGAAATCTGCGGAGATAGTTTAGTACATTTTCTTTGTTTTATCTGGTGAAACCTGAGCACAAATCATACGGCCACGAGTGCTGCGGTTCTCCTCATTGTTTGTATTGCGCTTTCTCATGTCAATGGTTTCGTTTCTTTTTCTTTTCAACGCGTATTCCCCTGCGTAACGACGTACAATTTTCGCAAATAGCAAGGCTTCCTTTTAAGGTTGTTTGCCATCCACGTGGAGAGTGTTTGTCCGGAAAACTGAGGTAATTGGCCAAAGAGGTAGTCCAATCTTGCTTGCACTTGCAAAAAAAAAAGCAAAGCCTGGGAGGTAACTACGGCAGACTTTTGCTGTGTCTTTCTGCGCCTTTCCATTTCCTGCTAACGTTTAATTCACTGGTGCCCATAGAGTAGAACAAGACATTTCTGTCTCCGGTTTCATTTTCGCAGAGGAAGTTGATAGCATCCAGATGCTAGTCATGGACGCTCTTTGGCGCGCACAAAAAAAACACTGTTCCTCGCTCAGCCCGGCTTATCAGGGCAACAGAACGAACACACATCACAGACGCTACAGTGGTACGGATTGCCAGCCGTGCCTAATGCAGCCCAGAATTCTGCAGCCGCGGCCCCTTGGTTACAACAAGGCACATCGCAGCAGAGTAAAACAGGCGACCCTCCAGAGACGGGCCGAAATCTCTGGGGTGCCCTCGTTCCGTAAGCTCGGACACAGGGGGTTCGTTTCACTGTGATCAGGTCTTCTTTCCTTCTCGGTGTCTCTTCTCTTTTTCCTCCTGATGAAAAGATGTTGATGCGGCGCCTGCTACCCCTTGTAAGCCGCATCGATAGCTTTACGATGAAAGGGACAATCACAAAAACAAAAACCTTCGGCGTGAGGGCCGAGCAGAAAACAAGATCCGTCCGTGGGAGGCAGCTCTCATGACCGCTTCGCGTCGTGTACATCCGGCGAGGTAATATGGATCCGTTTTCCGTTTCGTTCTTGGAACCACCATCTAAGAAACTGCAATTGGAGCCCGACAGGTAAGGAAGCGGCTAGTTTCTGGGTATATTATATTGGAGCACGGTCCCTTCGCCGTAAACTCGGACAACTGGGCACCATCACGTTGAACCGCAGCTGACTACCGAAAAAAACTTCTCAAGGCCTAAAACTTCAAAAAAGCAAACGTCCACTGAAAAAAATATTTCGCTAGGTCTGCGTTTTGCACATGTTTTCTCTCCGAAGTTTATATGCCGCGTCCGCATTGAAAGGTTTCCTGTACCGTACGCCTAGGGGCGCGGCAAAGTTGCCGTGATGGCAGTTCCGTGTTCGCAAGAGTTGGAGGTTGAAGTTCCTGTTCTCTGCAGGCAAGTTTAGAAATATGGGATTGGCCGCAAGCAGAGAACATGGGCATGCCTTAGTAATACAAAAATACTAATGCTTACTTTCACTGCTTTATGATTAAAGTTTTATGCCGATTTTGCCTGTTTAAATGCCGCCTCGCTATTTTTCCGGAACCATTTTATAATCTTTAATGTTTTTGAGCAAGTTTCTTCTGTCTCTGTAATAAGCCCGTTACCGGGGGAAAACCCTGCGTTACACTCCAAAACTTGTCCATTGGTATCTGGCTTACCTAAACGCCCACTCCGTGATGTAGACGTGTTATATATATACGTGCAATATACGTATATATGTGTATATACGTGTATATACGTGTATATACACGCGGTATATACGTGTAGCAAATTTGTCAGGTATTCTCATAAATTATTAACGCCGTCTAGATTTTTAACAATGCTGCTACCAACAACTGTACAGCGGCCGTGACATCGTATAGCCACCAGCATTTATAAAGGTTGACTAGCAATGGCCTCGCGTCCTAGAGTGCATTGTTGGCGTCATATGCTCGCCACTGATTGTAATATATACAGAGCCACTGCAGTGCTTCTACTGAACGAAAAACCCTTCATTCGGACTTTGTTTATACAACGTGACCGCTACAATAATTGGTATAGTAGTTTTGAAGAACCACCCGTGTGGCCCTTCCATTTCGATTATCTTGCTACGCACTCGCGATCTAAAACGTACCGACGACATTACTTAAATTAAGGGAGAAATAACAACGGAAAATTCCCAAGGTACCTGAAATACAATGCAAATAGTATGCAGAGGTCGCATATAACTGTTGCTCGCCAGCAAAGATTTGTAACTTGGAAAATAGGGGGAGGAAGTCAGTAAGGTTCGCTTTTTATTCTTTGATTACCATCGTCATCAACCTTCAAATATTATTACACATGCTGACTTGGGAAAATTTCAAGCAGGATTCTACCACGATTGTTTAAATAATCTTAGATTATGTTCGCACGAATAATTCTTCGCGCTTACATCTATCTTGCCAACAGTATTAATTATGAGGACTCGTTTGTCTTTACCGCCTTTTGCCTGAGTCCCGACAAGCTGGGCATGCACAAAAACCAGTTATATTCCCAACCAATGTATTGCAATACCTGCCGCCGTACTATTTATTAACGCTTTTGTTCATTGTGTTACCCTCCTTCCTCAGTTGTCTTTTCTTGCGCAAATGAAAGCTTGTTGCTCATTAGGGGGCTATCCCATCTTGGCTGCGTGCGCTGTGTGTTTCCCTGTGTTTCGTTTATGCGCATTGCCAATACGTGCTTGTGGACCTACCCCACATGGAAGCATGGTACTCAGCCTTGCAGTTCACTGTCAATAAATAAATAAATAAATAAATAAATAAATAAATAAATAAATAAATAAATAAATAAATAAATAAATAAATAAATAAATAAATGTCAAATCCACAAGCTTATAGAAAAACAATATCAGGCAGCCATACTGCCCGGTATATAACTGTCGAAGCACGAGGCAATAAGAACGCCGAACCATAAAACTACACATATATTTTCAACAGAAGGCAGCAGCTGATGGTCCAGCGGCTGGTATTCCTGGCCGAATGCCGAAGCGTCAACGGAGTATCAACGAAGGCGAAGCATCAACGGAGTCAACCGAAGCAAGCGCTACACTGAACGCGCGCTGCGCTCTACCCGCTTTACATTCCCACTTGAAGGAGAGGAGACTGGAGGAGGAGAGTAGCGCATGCGCCGCGAGAGCAGAAGCGAGAACGCAGGAGAAGCACAAGCAGGTGGTAGGAGAGAAGTGGAGAGAGTAACGCGAAGCTGTTGGAGTGCGGGAAGGAGGAGAGTTGCGCATGCGTAGTGTGAGTGCGGACGCCGACGCCGCAGGACATACCCGCGAGCAAGAGCTGCTCCGCATCTAAAATTCGCTGGGTGTGCAGGCGGTGTTGTGTACCGGATCCCTATGACCTGTGGTAAAAAATATACAGGTCAGAAAGGCCGATGCTTAAATGAACAATTAAAAGAACATGAGTATAAGGTCCGCAGGCTATCACAAGGCTATGTGGGGCAGCACGCATCTGACTACCTGATCTGTGGTGGTCGTATTCCCGAATTTGAAAAAAAACAACCGTAATCTTTCAGAGCAGAAACGAAAGCACGAGATAACTTGTTGAAGCTGCAAAGATAACTGTGCCAGCGTGCCTTCGATAGCTATTACTCAAAATGAAATCGCATTCTTGGAGGCCACTGAAAAGTGGATGTGGCAATAAATTCAGTGATGTCATAATCGTTTGACAGGTTAAGCAATCTTATCCTCTCTGTTCTGTGCGCGCTTGTTGTATCTTCCCACATAAGTGTGCTATTTATTTTCCGCAACTTGTAATATACCGATCAGTTGGCAGTCAGCAGTTGTGGTGTGTGTTTCTGTCGGGCCTTCGTCAAAATGGCCGCTGTTCCTTCCTTTGTACCACACCAAAAATGTTGGAGAAATAAGCACTATTATTTGGGTACGCAGAATAGCTACTATATTTTGGAAAGTGGTAATGGCATAGGGTGAAATTAGTGGAGTTATTGCGCAGCGTTCACAGAGAAAAATATGCCGTACCTCGACGCTAGCAAGCTGGTGATAAGTTACAGTAGAACTTCGAGAACCGTCTGTTGGGAAATATATTTATACTTAAATACCAGTCTATATAAACCCTTCGTCGTGCTAGCGTTTGTTTGCTTTTGCGTAATCATTAGTAGTCTCGCCACAAAAAGTCATGGTGGTGGTTCTCCATCCATAATCCATTGGTACTCGAGGGAATGAATATTCGTGGAAGGAAACATTGCTCGATATAATTAAGTAGCAAAATAATTTCTGAAAAGTCTTCAGTGAGTTACTATGGGCACGCGTTTTAGCAAAAGAACGGTGAATCGGTTTTCAGAAAACTTTCTGGTAGTAATGTTGGCAGAGGACGAGGGTGAGCGTAGCTGAAGATGTGTGCGCGAGTGCATGCGGCTGTAATATGCTGGGGAACTACCACCTAGGTGGTGGTAGTAAAAACATTTATTCAACAGATTTACGCTTGAAAGCGGGAGAAGCCCTCAGTCCAGGGCCCCTGCGGCGGCTGCGGTCCTGCGTGCCCGGTCCACCACCTAGGTATTATACCTACTTCGGACACATCTTAGTTTATTTCTGTTCATCATATGCCATGCAATGGTTGTAGAGAACATGCAGCTAATTTTAAAGTCTTTTATTCAACAGGTTATTTGACAGGTTATTCAACATTGGGGCCGCCGTAATTTTTTGTGGGAGATGCACATGGGTGCGAAGATGTCGGTTCCGGTCCCGACTGGCGACCGCGACTGTGAAGCGATGCGCAAATACTGACGCCGGAAAACCGAATTGTACTCCGTAGGCGCCACCGGCGTAAATCACGTATGATCTCCTTTGTCGCCGAGGTCTTGTTACCGTCCCCTTTTTCGCCCCTCCCTCACTCGCTGGGCCAGATTCGAGGTAGCCTCTGCACGGAGGCTGTCTCGTAGTTTCCGTTTGTAGGTGAGGCCGTCTCTTCGTGGAGCCTTCATGAGCACGGCTGGAGATAACGGCTAGCCATTTCGGGGAGGCGCGTAGTTATCCCTTATCGCTTTCGTGTTAATAATTATCGCCATCCTAGCCATAGTCATCGTTATAATGAAGTACGCAGTATGACAAAGTCACAGACATCGAACTGCTCCTTCCTGCGTCATCTGAGTTTATATTTCACCAAGACTGCGCAATTGTCATCCCCCTCATGAGTTTCCCTTCTTCTCACATTTCACTAAAACCACTGGTGGCCAAAATTTCACTCGGGTCGTCCACTCACGGCACAAGCAATATTTTTTTAAAAGTGAGCCAGAATATCTATTGGGAGAGTTCTTGCTGCAACCTCAGACACTTGGTTCCTGTCCTCAAGCGATACACCTATCAAAGCTTTCTCGTGGCTCATTAAGCCGACCAGAGTTTCCTTCTACAGGCTTAACAAAACCAGAAGTTTCTGTCCTATAACTAATCGCGATAAGAACCGACTATGTGACCTAGTGGCTAGGACGCACAGCTTTCAGCCAGAAGGCTGTGACTCCATTACGGACGTTGGAATGTTTGATTCAAGGTTTGAGGGCTCCCTAATCAGGTAAAAAATAACCTGTCTGGCAGCCAGTGAAGATATACCTCACAGGGGCAACCATGCCAGGAAGCCCCGCTGGGATACATATTGCCGCGAACCATACATTGGGTTTGTTTATTTGTGTTTTGCTTTTACCGCCCGGCTGTGCCGGTCTGTGTTATCTCTGCGCCAAGGAAAGCGCGTGTTCAATTCTTTCTTTCTGTGCCTCATGTGTTATCTGTTGTGATAGGGAGAGCATTCCGATCTAACGTGAACAGCCCAGAATAATCTTCTTGGGTCTACTATGTTCTCGATGCGAATCGACGTTTCGAGAACCACGCGCGCCAAAAGATAAAAAGCCTGCAGTGCGGACGCCGGGGCATTCGATTCTGCGACGCTCGCTGACGCAAGTCACTTTGTTGACCGCTGCTTCGCTGCCTCTGTATTCTTTTGAGTTGTTAGGGGAGCACAAGTTCGCTCCAATAAACTTGTTTCTCCTGCAAGACAACTGCGTCGTCCTTGGCTTCGTGACATCTGGTGGAGGTGCTGGGTACGCACCCTTCATGCCCACTACAACCTCGAGAAGCCGCCAAGCCAGTCCAACAAGAGCCAGCCCCCGCCTGCAAGATTTACCACCCGAGTTCGGTTTGATGCCAGAAGGGCCCAAGAAAAAGAACGCTGCAACCAACACCATGGTGCAAGAAAGAACATCGCCAATCGTCCTGCAGCAGCCCCGGGAACCGCCATCGTTCCGGGGAGCCCCCGCTGAAGACCCCGAAGAATGGTTGGAGAAGCTGGAGCGCGTCCGCATCTTCAACAGGTGGGACGACGAAGAAACTTTCCGGCATGTCTTCTTTTACTTAGAAGATGCTGCTCGAACTTGGTTCGAGAACCATGAGAGTTCTTTGACCGACTGGACTCACTTCAAAAGGGAGTTCCTGAAGACATTCACTACCGTTGTGAGAAAAGAGCGAGCTGCGCTTTTGCTTGAAACTCGGACACAACACCCCAACGAAGGGGTCGTGATCTTCGTTGAGGAGATGAAGCAATTATTTCGCCGCGCGGACCCCGAAATGACGGAAGAAAAGAAGTTACGCTTCTTGATGCGCGGTGTGAAGGAGGAGCTGTTTGCTGGACTTGTCCGCAACCCGCCCAAAACCATCGCTGAATTCGTGACCGAAGCCAGCATGATTGAGAAGGCTCTCGAAATGCGTGCTAAGCAGTATGACCGGAACTTTGTTGGCGCGGCCAGTGCGAACTACATCGACAACATGCGGGTTCCGGCTGATAGCATACGCGAGGCTATCCGCGAAATAGTGAGGGAGGAGCTGCGGAAACTGCTCCCGACGACGCCGCAACCACAAGTCGCTTCTCTTACCGACGTCATTAGAGAAGAAGTGCAGCAAGCGCTGGGAACTTCAACGACGCCAGTAGCACCTCGCGAGCCGCAAGCCATGACCTACGCGGCTGCTGTACATCGCCCTCGCCCACCTGCACCCTATCGTAACGAGGCTCCGTACCGTCGTCCCCTCTCGCCGGCCCGACCACCTGCGGTGCAACCCCCTGCCCCAAGGAAGACCGACGTGTGGCGAACGTCCGACAATCGTCCGCTGTGCTACCACTGCGGAGAGGCCGACCACGTCTACCGTCGCTGCCCCTACAGGAGGCTCGGTTTGCGAGGGTTCTCCGTCGACGCACCCCGCCCCCGAACTGGCCAGCACCCATCGGAGATCGAAGAGTACCTGTCCAACACCAGCCGTCGACCAGCCCGTTTCAACCGTTCGCCGTCACCCTACCCATACCAGTCGCCGAACCGCCGTAGCAATGCTGAGTTCTCACGTGGAAGGTCCCCCAGCCCACGCGGGGGAAACTAAAAGCAGCAACTTCTGGAGGTAAAGTTGCACGATCGCGGAAAAATGAAAACCCTCCAACGACACAACGACTCGCGGAAGACAGTGACTCACAACATGCCCTCATCCCGACGACCCCACCCAGACCTGACGAGACTCCCGTACACGACGAGACGTCCGCTGAGAAGACGATGACAACGACGACGCACAGTGCCCGACCGTCAACACGCACAAGCCGAGATGCGACGCCCCGACGCACCCGGAACTCGAGGAAGGCGGCATCCGACGTCAAGGTGTCCATCGACGGCTTTGACGTAGTCGCCCTCGTAGACACGGGAGCCGACTATTCGGTAATGAGCGGACCATTTGCGTCTAAACTGAAGAAAGTTATGACCAGATGGGACGGTCCGCACATACGCACAGCAGGAGGCCACCTCGTGACGCCAAGTGGAATGTGCACATCGCGCGTCACCATAGACGGCACAACGTACCCTGCGGCGTTCGTCGTTCTGCCTAACTGCTCCCGCGACGTGATTCTCGGAATTGACTTTTTGACGGACAACGGCGCAATAATTGATCTGCAGACCAAGTCGATAACATTTTCCTCCGCTCACTCCACGACGCCGCAACCGAACCCCGATCACCGTGCTGCTGTCAGGATCGCCGACGATCACATCACCCTGCCACCCCGCGCAAGCTTGATGATCGCCGTCTACTGTGAGGATGCTGCTTCTGACATCGACGCTATCGTAGAGCGTGATCGAAGGTTGCTTCTCGACCGCGGCGTCTCCGTCGCAAGAGGCATTGCGCACTTTAAGCAACGCCAATCTCATGTTTTGGTCACTAATTTCACCGAAGAGTACCAGCATTTAAACAAGGGAGCTGCAATTGCGTTCCTCGAAGAAACGCAAGAAGCAAGTGATGTGATCGCAGTCGCCGACTTTGAACGCACACCCGTAGAAACCTTCAAGCTCCCGCAGCCATTCGACGTGAATCCGGCGCTACCGCAAGAACAACGGAAAAAATTATTGGCTTTGCTGCGTCGCTACAGCGAATGTTTTTCGTCGAGCGCAAAACTACGTCAGACCCCTCTAGCGAAGCACCAAATAATAACCGAAGAGGGAGCCCAACCTACCAGACAGTCACCGTACCGCGTCTCTTCACACGAACGGGAAGCCATCCGGACTCAAGTCGACGACATGCTGAGCGAAGACATTATACAGCCATCGAAAAGCCCCTGGGCTGCGCCCGTCGTACTCGTAAAGAAAAAAGACGGCACATTAAGGTTTTGCGTTGACTACCGGCGACTGAACAAAATCACGAAAAAGGACGTGTACCCCCTTCCCCGAATCGACGACGCCCTCGACCACCTCTGCCACGCGAAGTACTTCTCATCGATGGACCTGAAGACCGGCTACTGGCAAATTGAAGTGGACGAGAGAGACCGAGAGAAGACTGCATTTATAACCCCAGACGGCCTATACGAGTTCAAGGTGATGCCGTTTGGGCTGTGCACAGCACCAGCGACGTTTCAAAGAGTCATGGACACTGCGCTAGCTGGCCTTAAGTGGCACACCTGCCTCGTATACCTCGACGACGTAGTGGTATTCGCCCGGACTTTCGACGAACACCTTGCAAGGTTGGAGTCTGTACTCGAGGCCATTCGTACGTCGGGGTTGACGCTAAAGCCTGAAAAGTGCCGTTTCGCATACGGGGAACTCAAGTTCTTGGGCCACGTCGTCAACGCCGCGGGAGTCCTACCTGACCCGGCAAAAACTTCAGCGATTGCGAACTTCCCAAGGCCGAAAGACAAGAAGGGCGTGCGAAGATTTCTCTGGCTGTGCGCATACTACCGGCGCTTCGTGGCAAACTTCGCACGCATTGCAGAGCCACTCACGCGCTTGACGAAAGATAGCACCCCTTTCAGCTGGGAAAACGACCAAGAAAAATTCCCCCGCATTTCCCCGAGGGGGAGAATGTGAAAGTGCGAATGCACGGTTGTCGGCCCCCTTGCGGCGCTTGCGCTCGGCCCCCGCAGCCCACCGCCTCGCCACCTTCTCTTCCATCTCTTCCATCGGGTTTGTAGTATCACGTGTACACCACGCAGTTATCAAGCCGCTATAACGCCGCTGAGTCGCCAACGCACGCCGCTGACGACGTAGTTTGAATGCGTTAAAGATATAAAGCGCGTCACTAACACTGATATCACCGTCGCGTCTGTGGCTTGGTCGGTAGAGCGTCGCGCTGCGGCCGCAAAGTCCTCGGATCGAAACCTGGCGCCGGATGCTGTTTCTTTTTTAAATATAGAGGAGCACTGCGGACGCCGACGCCGACGCCGGCGGTGGATGGTTTGGGGTCGCATATAAAGTGCATTCGCACTTAAAAAGCATTCTGCGAGCTGCAAATACGCCTGCAAAGCCCGCCCGTGCTCGCTCATTTCGACGAAAATGCCGAAACGGAAATGCACACGGACGCCAGTGATATCGGCTTGGGTGCCGTCCTTGTCCAAAAGCAAAGCGGCTGCGAAAGGGTAATCGCCTATGCCAGCCGTGGTCTGTCGAAGGAGGAGAAAAACTATTCTGCCTCTGAGAAAGAGTGCCTGGCTATAATATGGGCGATTTTAAAATTTCGCCCATACGTGTATGGAAGGCCATTCAAGGTTGTAACAGACCACCATGCGCTGTGTTGGCTCGCCAATTTGAAGGACCCCTCTGGCCGTCTTGGGCGGTGGAGCTTGCGCCTGCAGGAGTTCGACGTTACCGTCGTTTATAAATCCGGCAGGAAACACTCCGACGCCGACTGCCTGTCCCGCGCCCCCGTCGACCCACCACAAGACTCTGATGAAGACAGCGCGTTCTTCGGGATCGTGACGGAGAGCGACCTAGCCGCCCAGCAGCGTGCCGACCCCGACTTACGCGTCATAATCGAGTACCTCGAGGGATGCAACGTTGCCGTTCCTAGGACCTTCAAACGCAGCTTACCAGCATTCAGCCTGAGAAACTCCGTCCTTGTGAAGAAGAATTTCTGCCCCGGAACAAGAGCGAATTACCTCCTCGTCATCCCCGCGGACCTTCGTGACGAAATTTTGGAAGCGTGCCACAACGACCCGTCTTCCGGACATCTGGGCACAGCCCGCACTATTGGAAAAATCAAGGCGAGATACTACTGGCCCGGCCTTACCTCTGACGTCACCCACTACGTCCGGAGCTGCCGTGACTGCCAGCGACGAAAAACGCCGCCGACAAGACCCGCCGGACTTCTGCAACCGATCGCCGTCCCATCGAGACCATTTCAACAGATTGGAATGGACCTTTTAGGCCCGTTCCCTACGTCACGATCACAGAACAAGTGGATTGTCGTAGCGACAGACTACATGACGCGCTACGCAGAGACCGCCGCTCTTCCGAGGGGGACTGCACAAGAAGTGGCGAAGTTCTTTATAAGCCAAGTTGTGCTACGACATGGAGCCCCGGAAGTCCTAATCACAGACCGCGGAACGGCATTTACTGCAGAGCTGATGCAAGGAGTATTACGCTACAGCAACACGGATCACCGAAGAACGACCGCGTACCACCCCCAAACGAACGGACTAACAGAACGTCTGAACAAGACAATCGCAGATATGCTGTCAATGTACGTTGACGTTGAACATAAGACTTGGGACGAAGTTCTCCCGTATGTCACGTTTGCGTACAACACGGCTATCCAGGAGACGACGCAGCTGACGCCGTTCGAGCTTGTCTACGGTAGAAGGCCGACTACGATGCTCGACGCCATGCTTCCGCACGTAGAAGACGACGACCTCAACGCCGACGTCCACGGATATCTTCAACGTGCGGAGGAGGCCCGCCAGCTCGCTCGAGTTCGTATAACGGGCCAGCAGCTGGTGGATGCGGGCCGCTACAACCTCCGACGCCGAGACGCCGAGTACCAACCAGGGGATCGTGTGTGGGTTTGGACTCCCATCCGACGACGCGGACTCAGTGAGAAGCTCCTGCGACGGTATTTCGGACCCTACCAGATTCTACGACGTGTTGGCCAACTTACCTACGAAGTGATCCCCGATGGTGACGACGCACGCGGCCTGAAGTCGTCCACGTGGTTCGCTTAAAACCTTTCTACGCACGATGACGAACTTTTATTTTCATTTGTTCGGACTGTCGCTTATGTTAGCATCGGGTCGATGCACTCTTAGAGGGGGGGTAATGCCGCGAACCATACATTGGGTTTGTTTATTTGTGTTTTGCTTTTACCGCCCGGCTGTGCCGGTCTGTGTTATCTCTGCGCCAAGGAAAGCGCGTGTTCAATTCTTTCTTTCTGTGCCGCATGTGTTATCTGTTGTGATAGGGAGAGCATTCCGATCTAACGTGAACAGCCCAGAATAATCATCTTGGGTCTACTATGTTCTCGATGCGAATCGACGTTTCGTGAACCACGCGCGCCAAAAGATAAAAAGCCTGCAGTGCGGACGCCGGGGCATTCGATTCTGCGACGCTCGCTGACGCAAGTCACTTTGTTGACCGCTGCTTCGCCGCCTCTGTATTCTTTTGAGTTGTTAGGGGAGCACAAGTTCGCTCCAATAAACTTGTTTCTCCTGCAAGACAACTGCGTCGTCCTTGGCTTCGTGACAATATAGCACCCCCTCAGCTGACCTTATCTGACTCCATCAATCATCTGAGCACCCTGGGGTAGAATTCGGCTGCTGTCCATAAATCGATGCAAGAACTCATGGCCCTCAGTCTCCAACAGCTCTAGAACATCTATCATGGCGGCGGTCAGGTCAGTGATACATCTGAGAGTGGCCACAATCTCTGGGTCCGGGCAGAGATTGTGAAATCACAGGAAAGCATCTGAACCTGACAACGTGAAACGCCAGGACATTGTCGAGTGAGGGAAACTTGGCAGTATACTACTAGACGTGTTTTCACGCGTTATATGGGATTTCGTAAGATTTAGCAAGGTTATGAGAGCAGGTGAGGGTTTTAAGGAGTTCAATTCCGGGCACATTTTGTCCTACTCTGGGCATGAAGGAATATGCTCAGGTTTAACCTATTAGTCAAAAAAGAGATAGCTAGGGATGTCGAAGAATTGCACCCGCTCTTTCCAGCCCCTACAGGGGGCGCTACAGAAAACGGCAATGGCGGACCACCCGGTAATCGGGCCCCCGTAGCAACATGCACGCGAGCATCACTAACGGCCTAAAAGCCCGTAGTTCTGCTAGAAACAATTTATTTCTTGAAACATGAACACAGGCACACGTTGCTGAATGCGACAAAACAGTCGATTCGTTTCAGGGTGTCTGGTGCGGCGTAAAAGGTGCCGTGTGCGATGCAATCCGCCGTGCCCTGCTCACGCCACACGGAAGTGGTTTGAGAATAATCCCGCCTCATCCGGCAATCTCTTATAGGATGTGCAACGCTAAGTTTTGGACACTATTGCAGCGTGCGTCATGCCAGTGTGCGTTATACTTCAGGCGTGTTAATTTTTCTTGCGGTCTGCCTGCTAAGCAGAAGAGCACGCGCACCATGCGCGCATGATAAGTGCGTATTGCGGTGTTTCGCATAGGTGCATTATAACCTAGCTTTTACTTTGGGACATTAAACAAGAGTCCGGATACATCGGCTCTTTTCCGAATTGGAAATAAAGTGTCGCCATGACGCTGGTAGCCCAGAGAAAATTCAGCAATGTTTGCATACGTGGCTTTATCTATCCAACATACGCAGTAATGAAGTAGTCATGCTACGATGTCTAGAAATAAAATGTGCTCTGGGCTATTTCCTCTTTTTGACACCCTATTTATTTCTTTATCAATTAATTCGTTGAGCGAACCTGCGGCGCTTTCACTCTTTTCTCTTCTGCTGGCATACTGTTCGTCTGCTCTGCCGCTTTCACTGTGTGCACGTGCAGAAGTTTTGTGGTATGCCTTGTAGGTAAAAATTGTGGTGTCTGTGAGTGCGACCGGGCTCAAGATGTCAGATCATGTGATAACAGGACACAACAGCTGCTGCGCTGCTGTGTGTTGCGACAACTCGGGGAGGAATAGCGAGTGAAGTTTTTCCGCTTTCCTGCGACGGCAGGTCAGCACTCTTTTTATTCAGTCAATGTTAGAAGAAGCGAACGCTATCCTTGTAAAAAAAGCTGGAGGGGGAACCGAAAAGTCTTCCGCTGTTGCTTTACTATTAATTTCTTTTTGTTTGGTACGACGCATTTCTCATTAATATTCTAAGAATGTGAAGCTACTTGTCGACAGTTTCTCATAAACCGACTGATTCCAGCGGACACGCTGACACAAATTTAGCTTCGGTATCGGTTCAGTGAGCAGTTGCTCTTCATTTTCTTTCCACGAGAGCAAAGCTTAGAAATTATGTTTGCTGAATGTGCTTAAATGCTTCTTTGAGGAACTGGTGTGGCTTGAGAGCGTTCCAATGACCAGTTTCTTATAGCGATCTTTGAATGTCTATAAACACGGAAGAAGCCCCCAAAATCATTTACGTGGCAGCTGACCGCTTACATTTCGTGTTACGAGAAGTTCTACTTACGTGCGCGAAGACCGAGCTGCTCTTCGCTTTTCAACGTGTGCAGGGACACATTTTTGTACATTGTTTGCACTCTGAATATTTGTTTCGATTTTAAGTGTTGTTTTTAGATATCCGTGGTAGCATTTCTTCCATTTTCTAGGTATGAGGTATGGCTGAATTACGCAGAAAATTTGCTAGCTGTAATACGTTTTTGTACTAGCAAGTATCCAAAAATAAGAAATAGAAGCGGTTGTTAATGGCGTGCGAAATGTGCTGATCCTCTCACTTCAAAACCATTTTATTCTTCTCGAACGCCTGCTATTATGAAACATACTTTCTGTAGAATGGTACTGTGAACAGCGAATGAACGTGGTGACCACTGCAGCAATTTTGTGCATACGACGAATTGTACGAAGATGTCTTTTATGTTTTTTTAACCGGCACGGAATGCGGACATTTGTACTTTCTATTCGAGATACACAGCTCTATGCTATTGTGGCATGAATTGAATTTCGTCGCTTGCAATACGTTGCTTATAAAATCTCTGAATAAATCACAATTACCGCCTACGTCTTTTTCTGTCCCAAACAAAGTGGTCACGCTTCAGGGCGTGCTGGCTCGCTCGTATTAAGCTAACAAAGATTTTCAAACAAATGTTTTATGCACGGGCTGACAGTCCAAGCAAATTAGCAATTGAAAGTGTTGCAAATTAAGAAGAGGAGAAAGCGGGCAGGGGCACGCGGCGCATTATCATCATGGGTAGTTGTTCGAGGACAGCCAATAAAGAAACACGTATCGCTCCGTCTAGGGCTCTGGGCCGTGACTCGCGGTAGGTTCCGCGACATCTTTGGTGCCGATCAACCCGGGAAATCGCCCTTCGGAGCATCTCCGCATGGCTTCGTCGATCGATCGCCTTCGAAAGACTCGTGGCGTTGTCAGGAGCGGCGTCACGCGAGCTCTCAACCAGCTGAACGACCTGCTGCAGCAGCCCTCTCCCGACGCGGCGACCCTTAGCTCCCACGTCGACTACATCGTGCAGCAAGACGCTGAGCTCACGGCGCTCAACGGGAAGATCGCCGAGGCAACGGATGATGACGCGCTGGAGCAAGAGCTCGAGGGAGCGCCAGAGTACAACCGCAAGGTTTCGTACGCCGTCTCTCGGGCACGGTTTCTTCTCAGAAATGCCCAGCCGAACGCTCCCGTAGCCAGCGAAAGCGGGACGGCAGCTGCTTCAGCCCATGATCCGACGGGTACTTCATCACGCATCGCGCCTGCGTCACGGCATCGGACAGTCGCCCTTCCAAAACTTCAGATTCCAGCGTTTTCGGGAATTCTGCACGAGTGGCAACCCTTTTGGGAACACTACAGCGTGACCATTCATGACAACGTCGAGCTGACAAAAATCGAGAAATTCAAGTACCTGCTGACGTACTTGATCGGTGATGCCAGGCGAGCCATCGAGGGCATCCGACTCTCGGAAGCAAACTATGACGTTGCGGTGAGCGTCCTCGTTCAACGCTTTGGCCGTCCAGAGTTGCTCATTAACGACCATATCGATCAACTGCTGGCATTCACACCGATACGTAGCTCGACGAATATCGACAGGCTCCGCGAGTTGTACGACAAGGTACATTTCCGCGTCAGCGCCCTGGAAGCCCTGGGAGTTCCGCAAGAGCAGTATGCCGTGGTTCTCAACCGCGTGTTCCTGCGATGCCTGCCCGATGACATAACCTTGATGTACCGGCAGAAGGCTAAGGAATTGGGCCAAGGGTCGACTGCTGGATCCGCGACGGAATCTGCAATGAGTCAAGGACAAGGTTGCCAGGTGAAGCGACTACTGGAGTTCTTGAGGATCCAAATTGAGATTCGCGAGGAAGGGAAGCAAGGGCAGCCTCTATCAACCGCAGCTCGTCGGTCCGTCCAGAACGCCGACTTGAACCCCCCAAGACAATCGGAGGCACCCGTTCCCTCAGCACTGGCATTGACCGCGGAGACCGAGTCCCCAGCCACACCGGCGTGTCCCTTATGCGACAGCCGCGGTCACAAGGTGGCGGACTGCCGGGTCAGCCAGTCGGCGGCCGAGAAGAGGGCACGATTGCGCAACGCTCGCTGCTGCTTCCAGTGCGGCAGACGCAACCATGTGGCTCGTCAATGCAGAGCGTCGCGCAACCTAACCTGCAGTACCTGCAACGGGCGTCACCTCACCGTGCTGTGTGACGTGCTCCGGCCGTCTGACCACACCACGCCCAGACGAACGCCGCAGGTAGAGGCTGGACTAAGTGCACCCCCAACTGTGGTGACGGCTTCGAGCGGGCACTCCGGAGCAACGTCAGTTCTGCTGCCGACGGCTCGAGCCTGGGCAGAGGGTGCTCGACGACGTTTGGTGCGAGTACTTCTGGATACCGGAAGCCAGCGGACGTTCATTCGTCAGGATCTGTCTAAGGCCCTTAAATGCACTGTTCTCGACACAGAAGAGCTAGCGTTGGTAACGTTCGGCAGGACAAGGGCTCACCAGATATCACGCTGCCGGCGAGTAGAGGTGACGCTGCGTGGACACGCTCGTGGAGATCGGGTCACTTTGGAAGCCTTGGAGGTCCCTGAGATTTGCTCCGTGACCAGGCCGCAGCTGGACAGCGCGTCTTCAATCATCCTGGATGAAAGGCGGTACGACATCGCCGACGCCTTCCACCCTAACACATGGAAGGCAAATGAAATCGGCATACTGGTTGGATCGGACGCCTACTGGAAGGAGGCCACAGGCAAAATAGACCGAATCAATGCAGATCTCACAGCTGCAGAAACGGCTCTAGGTTGGACAATTCAAGGAGCACTCAGATCTACGGCTTGTAGCTTTACTAGCGCCATGGTCCTCTCGGGTGGCACACGACGGCGTTTAAAATTTGACGCACGTGCTGTGTGGCGACGGCGGAACTGCTGTTCCAGTTCATCGCATGAACCCGAGTCGCCTAATGCCTACCCGAGCACTTGCAAGGGATTCAGTACCAAACGCAAAGTAATTGAAGACGTGACGATGGAGAAAGGGGCGGAAGGAACGGATAGCTCTAGCGAGCAAACACCGAAGGAAGAACCTGCCCAGAAGATGCCCACTTATCAATCCACACGAGGACTCAAGAAAAATCGATCCCCCGAAATGGCCCCGAAAGAATACGCACTTAAGGATCCGACGTCGAACCCGAGCGCGTTATGGAAAGAGGGCACTGTAAAGGCATGCTCGAGACGGGTCAGTTCTGGAAGTCCAGCAAAGGGGGAGACAAAGACAAACCGAACGCCCCATGCGTGTTCAGCCAAGCATAAACACACGCATGTGGAGAAACGCCAGAAACTTAGCTTGGGCAGCAGCAGCGAAGGAACCAACAGGCAGAGCGTAGAGCGCACCAGCCGTTTCTCAAAGCAAACCGAGCCCAAACAGTATGCACAGCCATTTGTGTCTGCGTAGCCGCAACGTCAGGTTTCGGGTGGCTGCAGGAACCCTCATACGCGGGCCTGTAACCGGAAGGTTTTCACGCTGTCGACTCCATCCCGAAGCGAAGGAAGTCACACGTCGAATACCGACGATGGAGTTGGACGCCATCGCAATCGTGATCCTGGGCGACAAGGCTCTTCAATTGCAATGGGGACTTCGCCAAGTGTTACCGCCACATGAGAAGTTTCATGTGCAATCTTCCTGTGTAATAACTGCACGTTTTTGAACTCGCCGACTGACCATCTTGGGCGCGCGGGAAGATGTTGCAAATGAAGAAGAGGGGAAAGCGGGCAGGGGCACGCGGCGCATTATCATCATGGGTAGTTGTTCGAGGACAGCCAATAAAGAAACACGTATCGCTCCGTCTAGGGCTCTGGGCCGTGACTCGCGGTAGGTTCCGCGGCAGAAAGGTGTCGAAAACAGGGCGTGCAGCACCACCACAATATGAAAAGAAAATGCAAGGGGTGTTTGTTCCCGCTTGCGACACAAAAAGACAGTCGCGCTCGTTGCGCCAAACGTAGACGGTAAGCGGCACGGCGTTTTCTCCTCGCGCGTCAACCAAAGCGTTGCCATCGCAACATCGGTGATGGTTTTTTCTTTGTTGCTTTGACAGTTTGGCCTCCCAAGCACCGGGGGACAAACTGGCGCTCATGACTCAATTCTCGCTTACCTGGGGGGTGTACCAGCTGACCTAGCCGCGGTAAAACCACGAAGACGAGGCTCTCATTACGTCGTTAGTGGTAAACAAGCGAACATGTTAGCATTTCATGAAAAAAAAATGATAATATCCTACGTATTTGCGCGTGCTTGTAGCATATATTGGCATGCGACATTGAAGCGTACATGAGAATACCGACATTACTTTACTGGTGTTCTTATGGCTTGTGATAATAAATTTACTTTTTTATAAAGGATGGGGCACAAAGCACACGCGCACGCACAGTGGCCACGATCGTAGTGTTTTTCAGTGTGGCCAATCTTAGAAATCGCCCGCTAGGCTTTTCAGTGAATACCAACTATAGTTAAATATATCCTAGGGAATGTACGCGTCTGATTTGCGGAGAGATTACATTATGATAACGAGCGAAAAATTCCGAAAATGAATGAACAGAAAAGGGGACATGCAATAGGCCAATCAAATCTTATTTCGACTTTCAATCAAAGTATCATTTTGCCAGACATTGACGTGTTATGCAACGTCAAGAACCTTCAATGTCAGCGTGGTGAGGTGCAAATTTAGGCTAGATTTATCCCTGGGGGGGGGAGGGGGAAATGGGCCCCAATCCAGGCTGCGAAGGTTGTAGGAAAGCAAAGCTGCAAACGACACCCACAACAATTGCCCCTGCGGCGTCACTTCAATTCACATATGCGGCTCTACAAAGAGCGAAACGAGAGATTCTGCCAGCCGTTACTTGGTATTCGTGGGGTGGCGTACCGAACGCAGCAGCGTCGGCCACGCCCGGGCTAGAAGGGTGGACGCCGGTGGTGTAGCCAGGCCGTGAGTCAGGAGAAAAAAAACGAAAATGAGCCTCTTTCAAAGGGTAAGACAGCACAGCCTAGCCATCCTGATGTGCTCGCTCCGGGCTACACCACCGCTCGACACAAGCGTAGACAGCCAAACAATGCGGCATGTCAGCTTAGTGATTCGAATTTATACCGATTTAAAATAGTTCGTTTAGTAAGTTTGAAAATTGCGAGGAAGCTGAGGGAACTTTTGTAATCGCAATTTATCAGCCCCAGTTGCTCCTTCTGCCTTTTGTAATACCTATTAAGACACAACCGAATTGGCATTCACCAATGTAGAAAACCGAGGTAATTGGAGAATACTGGGAGAGGCCTTTGCCCTGCAGTGGGCGTAGATAGGCTGGTGATGATGATGATGAAGAAGAATGTAGAAAACAGGGTTCCATTTGTGGCAAACAGTTCGCAAAAGGCAGCGTTTCTTGAGCGGCCGGATGTCTGTATGTGGTCCCTACCTTTTGTTTTTCCTTACCCTGCAAAACAATCCTTAACGTACCTTTGCCGTACGACCACTTAATTCCGCCGGGTCCGGGCTACCCAAGAGATGCTGTCGAACAAGTTACTCAAGCCGTGCGAAGGAAGCGCGCAATGGACGCGAAGCAGCGCCAAAACAGGCCCAAAACAACCGTCGCTAAAGCAGACGACAAAGCCGTACTGCCGATGCACCCACCGGCGAGCAGGCACCCCCGCGCGGGGAACGCTGGGTAAATTCGCCGCGTCATCTACAGTGTGCTCCATGAGTGAAACCCTCCATCGCCCCCTTGCGCCACCGCCTCCGCTGCGTTGGGAGTTTATTGTCCCACGCCGCAAAAGAATCCTTGGCTGGCCCAGGTAGAAAGCTTTGCTTTAAAAAGGGAACAAAAGCGCGATCATTGAGGGTCAGGACGATGGAGCTTCAAATAACGCTTCAGAAAATTTTCGCTGACTGAAAAGAAAGAAAGCTTAGACTTACTGAGTGACATACTGACTAAGAAAACCTCCTATTGAGAACCTGCCTCCACGATAGCCGAGAAAATAGAAATCAAACTGGTAAACTCTCCGGGTAAGAGAAGGAACTGATCGAAGAAAGCAGGCAAATGGTGGCATCAGGAACGAATGCGAGAATTCGATTGGTGGAGTATGATGTTATCGGAAGTGTCTTTGGACCTTCATGGTGTCGCATTGGCTCTCTTCTCGTATTCAGCGGTTTCTTCCTATGCGCTATGTGCCATAGTCTTCATCTTCATATCCATCTTCGCCTTCCTCTTTTTCCTTTGGTCGTTTTTTTAACTCTTTCGCCCCTGCTTCCTCGTCGCTTCGGGACTATGCCCGCTATTTGCATTACACGGGGTGTCGAAATCAATTACCGAGGCAATAACAGTGACATTTGAGCCTCCAACATGGCCACAATAGAAAATAAAAAAACGTTGGGAATAAGGCCGGGGCCAAACCGGCATAACAAGCAGACTGTAGGCAGAGGTCAAGGTATAATTTCAGAGGCACAACTGGCTACGTAACGAACTGAGATCGCACAAATAAAGCAGCTGGCAGGTTTTATGCCGATTTACACCCTATAAACGTCCACCCTATAAACGCTTGGTTCGCGATGTTGAAGTACAGACAAAAGGCAAGGAGGAAAAAGCGTTCAAAAAACAAGGAAAGGCAAAGCCGCTGGTGACGACGGAATATCTACTTTTCTACTAAAGCAGGGGGCTGATGCTTTATTAATAGAGCAAACAAATTCATTTTAAAGATGTAGACAGGATACATTCAGGATACACTGCCAAGAGAAAAACGCCAACGAATTTCTGATCCTAGTTGCGGAGGCGCCAGTGAACTCTCGCTTGTATAGAAACTGTTTACCAGGAGACTAGTTACCTGCCCGTGGGGCACGCTATATTTCGAACAACCGAGCGAACAAGCTCGATTTATGAAAGGCTACTCAACAATAGCATTCATGTTATCAACGTGACAACTGAGAACTTGGAGAGGTATGATGAAACGACAATTACGAAAACTCCTTTGATTCAGTTCAAGTCCCTGCCGTGGCAGAAACTTTAAGAGAACACGGAGCAGATGAGACGTACATTAGGTTCTTAAATAAAGTATAAAATCAATGTAAGGGCATGATAACCCTTCAAAAGAAGGGCGGGAACTTTTTTTTCCGCAAGGCGCCAGAAACTAAAAACTGAACATAGCCTGAGGAGATAACACCAACACAACGCTGTGTAACGCAAGTTAAACAGACATATTCTACGCCCTGTTTTTAGCTCTGTCGTCCTGATGTTCTTAGTGTGCACCAACCAGCTCGTCCCCCCCCCCCCCCCCATCTTGTCGTTCAGGTCGACGGAAGTTCAGATCAATGCCGTGTTTAAATACAACAGCGTGCCGTTTATAAATACAACAGCGTGCCGTTTTTATATACAACAGCGGCTGTTGCGGCGATAATTGGAACACTTTAAATTTTTTTCCTCAGTGAACAGCCGCTCTGTTCGCGCTCAAACGTCACATGAAAGTCGCATGTTGCGGTTTATTTAGTTTGACACCGGGAACAACGACGGTATGTACCTGTTTATCCTGAAAATAAATAAACACGATTTTCGCCTATGGTAAAATGGCGGGTGATTTGGACGTGAGCCCGAAAACCGGGTTTTCTTATCGTCTGCTGGCTCATTCCTAGGTGCATTTTATGATCGTCTGCTGCACCATTTGGCTCCTTCCTACCGTGAATCCCAAACGTGCGTTTCGCTCTGCATACTCCAGCTGGTTTCGTCGTTCCAACATCAACTTGCGCTGGCTCGCACGTCCAAATCAGCCGCATTTTCCCATAGGCGAAAATCGTTTTTATTTATTTTAAGAATACACATGTAAGTACCATCGTTGTTCCCGGTATCAAACAAAATAGATCACAAAATGCGACCTTCGTGGCAAGTGTGAGCGCGAACAGAGCGGTGGTTCGCTCAGGAAATTTTTTTAAAGTGTTCCAATTATCTTGAAAAATTCAAGTTTGTATTATTCGAAAGATTTCGTGTTTTATAGTGCCCCCAGCGCTTTTCCGCTAGATATTAATCGATTTAGGTTAAAATTTTGATTCTCCCGCCAAATCGTGCATTCGTGACGTCTGTCATGAAGTCACTATGGCGGATATTCAAACGAACCTCCAGTGCGTCATTAGGCTCTCACCGCCTTGCTTGAGCCAGTCCTCCAAGGGGGCGCTACCAAACTGAGCCGTGGACTGTCATCTGCCATTGCTTCGATTTTGACCGGATTTCCATCTGTCTTGTTTTGTTACGGTGGAAGGTTATCCTTTCGTGAAACATGGGGTATGCTCGACAAACAGGGTCTCTTAAGACAACTTCGCTTCCGGCAATCGCCCAGTGCGGTGTAAGACAAGTCTAAAGCGGAGAACTGCTGTTCAGCCAAAACAAGCATAGTGCGCCCAGTACCAACAGCATTGCGCATCGGTACTTCTATGTTTTTGTGTATTTTCGTAACTTTCATTGTTTACCCCACCATTCTGACTGCTGTAAAATGAATATGAAGTACATTTAGCGCCAATAGCTCTTTCGGAAAGCTTATAAGCCCCGCCTTCTTTTGCCGGCCTCAGCCAATCGCACAGATGGGCATATAGCTTCATAAGTTCGGTTGGGGAAAATTAGCTAGTGGGTGGCATGGTCATTCCCTTCTTTCCTAATTAAAGAGCTTATTTGAGCGAAGTGTGCGTCTAATGTGGTGTTACTATGATTCTAGAATCTTTCGAATGAACCGAAGTTGTGTTTTGGATGCATGGCTTCTTTAAAGCATGTGGCCTGCACGTGTATATCCTTGGGTGAGCAATAGAAGGGGCGTAGAAGCAAAGTTATCACGTTGCTTCGTAGCTCGGTCTACAGAGGTAGCAATGGAACAGCAAAGACCGACAGACTAAAAAGGATGAGTGGAGAGAGCTACCTTTAAGAGTTTTAAAATTGGAGATTTTAGCGCTGGAGACAATGCCATGGAGGCGGCAAGTCCGAGCGCGGCTCATCAGCTGCCTCTTCTTTGACGGCGGTTGCGACTCTTCCGTCGCTTCTACGCGTTGTAGAATCGAGTCGGCAGCCACAGGGGACGGCAAGAGAAGAAACAATTATACGAAGGACGGTGACGAAACGCTTATACTACTGGGCAAAAAAAGGCATATAACTTCCTTGCTAAGGCAAAGAAAATATACCAATGAGACGGTTAGAGCGCTAAGCACGGTTTGCGTAGAGTACGCTTACGGGATCCTTGCGCGAAACGCCGCGTTCTGGACTTCTCAATGAAGAGTAGGGCACGCTCGTCGGCCCAAGCCTCAAGTATATTAGTGGGAGTGAGGGCCTGCTTTAAAATTCATCCAGAGAGCTTCGTTATTATAATTGTTCTGCACGATTTCTCAAACCAGATGGTAGAGCAATGAGAAAGTTCTCAGTGCTTAGATAGCTCCTCCTAATGAAGTCTGCATAT
The DNA here is from genome assembly GCF_048455015.1 of Haemaphysalis longicornis. Lineage (NCBI taxonomy): Eukaryota > Metazoa > Arthropoda > Arachnida > Ixodida > Ixodidae > Haemaphysalis > Haemaphysalis longicornis. The sequence goes on from NW_027526245.1 coordinate 37,187,654, forward strand.
GTTTGGATATGTCGTATCTTTATATATAACGCATATGATTCGCTATCCAGAAAAACTCGGAAAGCTGCGGATACAGCTTTCCTGCAAACGTCACGAAACTGTGATGGTGACCAAAAATAAAAAAGTGAGTGTTTCAGACAAGCCGCAGGAAAGATGAATACAGGTGCTTCGCCACCGGACTAGAATTTCATACAAGCTAACTAAAAGAAAGTGTATTGTAGTAGGAAAAACGAGTTTTCCCTCAATCCTAACGTGTTTGAGTTGCACTAGGCAGAGAATAATTTCTTCTACCAAGATAGCACCCGTTTTTACTTACACTGTGACATTTCACGATCACCAGACACTCAACCACACAACAGAGTCTAGCAAAACCCCGCTGTAGGTAGTAAAGGCTGCGCGGCAGCTTATCAGCGACTGTACTTCATCACACTGTGAAATTTTTCCGTACTTCCACTCCGCGTTACGAACAATTTGAAAGCGAGGAGGACACCAAGGCCAGCTTATTTATGTAATTACTCAATGCATGCTGCTCCATGTCTATGATGCTCCTGCATGCTGCTGGCCGTAAACAAGAAGATGCGACGTTCGTTCTTTTGTTCTGTCCTCCACGACGTTGCCGCGCCTGACACGAGCGATTCCGGGCTGAGTCTGTTTACGGCCTCAACCTTAATTACAAAGGATTGTGTTACCGGGCGTGGGAGGTTAATTAACACCGTGCCCACTGAATCGGGATCCTAATACTCTGCTTGCCGCTTTGAGATGGGCCGTCGTGCAAACTTACGATGGTCGCGGTGGATTTGCAACTGTTAGATATGTTCGCAACGTGTCTCTCCAAAGTGACGAAAAGGTTCGAACAGGTTTCCGATGACAGCGCGACTACCGCCGGTCTTTTAACAGCGAAGCAGTTGTAGCTAACCGTAACGTGTGGCGCGAAATTCGTGATGCGCAACACGTTAAAAATACAAAGAAAAAGCCGAGAACTCGTGAGCGTTTGCCTGGCGGCGACTGCCACGTGTACCCGGCACGCGCACTACCTTAACAAAAACATACAATAAACAGCTAGCTGGAGATAACCCCGAGGAGCAAGAAAGTGCCGAGCGCTTCTGAGCGCTCACCTGATTTGACGAGCCGGGACTGGTGGAAGCCAAAAATGGTGAGGATGAGCTTGCAGAACACTTCCCCAATCCGTGTAATGGTTGGCTTGTGGAACAAAGCGATATCGATAAATATTATGGTTATCGATGAATATGACGAACATGTAAATAAACAATTTCAAACTTGTGGAAATGCGTGGTCATGTGCTCTTCACTGCTCACACAGAAAAAATCCTGCAGCTGCGCCACGGTTCAAGCATTGCGCGACTTAATGCAAGCTTCCCTGCAGTTTCTTTTATTCGGGCACGCAACACGGCGCGGCAATAGTGTTCAGTCTTATTCCCAGGCTATGAAAATCGCCTGCCGGGGGCGGCAGCCAATAACAGCACGAGGCGCGGAAGAGTCATTCATGACGTTTCGCGCGGGTTTCAAAGTGGAGCCTGTATTCGGTTGTCCTCCGCTCCTGGATTTCTTGAGGTGGCTTTCTCCTGCGCCGCAGCCATGAGCAGCTCAAGGGCGGCCCGCATCACCGAAAACTATCTGCTGATATCTCTGGTACGAGCAGAAGCAAATATATGGGATCAAAAAACAACTGCGTATCGCTTTCGCCTGCCTTGTAACTGCAAAATACCACGCTGCATAAAGTAAAATTAAGAGCAACATCTCTGAGAAGTGTCGGCATTGCAGTGTTTTTTTTCGCCGTGTAGTCAGTGAAGGCTTCCTTTATCGTGGTTGATTCAGTGGTTTTGCTAAAGTTTATTTGAAAAGAACAACCACCTAAACCATATTCTTGCCACGTTGAATGAGAAAAGCATTTGTAGAAATCCAGATAATTGTCAATAATGCCTAGCATTCTTACTCCGCTAGTATTCATTGAGTTTTTTAGAGCGAGATTTGGCTATGAGTAGCCTAATAAGTTGGGTTATTTTATTTAGACTGTTTATTTTGTTTCTTTTCGACAATGATCTAAACTGTACCTTTACATTGATTAAGCGCATTCACTTGACCAATAGTGTGTTCTTCCGCAGATGACAGGCGTAGGGCTGGTTTCGTCCGTTTGCGCGATTAGTTATTCGTGTTGCCGTCGTTCTTTCCGGGGATTTTTTAGTTTAGTCTTCGTTTTTCGGAATATATGTAACTATGCATTTTTTTAAATTTCATCCCCATTTTTGCGAAATGGTTATGCTGTGTATATGGGGGGGGGATATTCTGTTTGGCCGTTTACTTCATTACGGTATTACAACGATTAAATGTGTTACTTCCGCCAGTCATGCATTTTTGGGGAACTGCAGGGCGTTACATGACTGGCTCGTCTCCTCAATTTTTTTTTGTAATTCCAACGTTTTTTTGGTGCTTTTCAAGTTACGTCTTCGTTTTTGAGCACATGTAGGAACTATTTTTAGTATGTTCACTTTTGTGATTATTTTTTTTTCTATTTTTGTAGTACTAACGTGTACTACAAAAACTAAAATGTTTTTCAAAACTCCGCTTGGCCAATCATATCCATTTAAGCAATTAATGAATGTAATTGACCCCAATTACTTAAAGCAACAATCACCTACGAGAGGAAATCACGAGCATCGCGGGGCACCCAGGAGAACTCCGTCGAGCGTAAATGCGACCCTTGTGCGGGCTGCCAAAGGCTGCATGCACGCACGACGGAACGGGACGGAGCTAAGCTGCCCGACGCGTCGATGGCGTCCGCGCACCATGTGTCTCCAATTACACCAAACGGCGGTGGGGAGCGCTTTCCGGAACATTTACCGGCGCCGAAAACCGGCTGCAAAGACGGACATGTGTCTGGCCCTTTAAGCCTATCACACACTTTTGCAATAATCAGTGTACGGCGCTGAGTTTTACAATATGAATTCTAGCCAAAATTAGCGGCCGTGTTACACCAATTTAGCTTATGTTTTTTCATGGAAGCCGATGTGAGTCCGCATTGCACCAAGTTTAGCGGAAGAAGATGCCATTGTGGCACTCTCCTATGCCACGATGTCTATCTCGCAATGGACCGACGTTATTATGTTCAAAACCGAAAGATATGGCTCTTTATGCGACACATCGGAGGCCTCGAAGTCGATGTTCCTAGCGAGGAGTATTTCCCACAAGAGTTAAGTAATAGTGAAAGGTTTTGATGTTTGATTATGGTGGTTAACGCGCCGACGCTACACAGGCGATGAGGCACGCCGTAGTGGAGGGCTCCGGATTAATTTTGACCACCTGGGTATCTTTAACCTGCTCCAGAATCTCGAACACCCGGGCGTTTTCATTTCTCGCCTCCATCAGAATATAGTGAGAGGTTTTCTAACACCCAAATAAAGTCCTTGATAGTGAGTTCCCCCTCTGCAGCTACGAATTGTATACCGACTTTCTTACCAGGATCTCCAAATTTTTCTGTATCTCCTGCTGTTCCTCGCGCTCATACCGTGGGTTTCGGTGCCCTCACGGGATGTATTTTGGAACGTACAACGCTCCGAAGCAATGTCGGTTTCTTGCCGGCAACCCGACAAGTGGACATTATTTCCTTGAGGGAAATAGAACTCTCTGTGGCTTGTACACGACAGTGCCCCAAACCCCATCATGTTTCCACAATGCTCGGCCCCTTCCGCCACACTTGCAGCATAAAAGGGAGCCTGTCAACAAATGCATATTTACTAGAAAGCGTGATTAGCCCGATTTAGTGAATACTGTCGCTCAAGAAACCCCGGCGAGGAAGAATAAGTGAGCGGGAGGAGTTTCGCTAAGCAAGTAAAAGGACCTTTTAAAAACGCAGGTAGACAAACCAATATTCTGGAAGCACTAATCACATTCCCATGGTCCGTGCTAATTCAAGAACAACCGGTACCAAAGGTTGTACGAATTCATAGAAATGTTCCTAACGGCCTAGTTTGCCTCTTTAAGAAATACATGACTTCTTTACTGAGATGAACAATGAACAAAAACGTATTTTGATTTATGGAGTCAGGCTACCCGTCTAGCAAGCAAGATATTTGCTTTTTTTATTTCAGTACAGAAGCTACGTATCATTAAAATAACCAAACTAGCCGTTCTGAACGTTGATATGTATTTGTAAAGCTTTTCTCATAGGTGCACGATGGATTTTAAGAACGTGGGTCATGAAGTACTAACTCCCATATGAATGTTAATAGGTGAGTCCCCCTTAAACAAGGAGAAACATAGTGAACTAAGTGCAAAAAATTATCTTGTTTGTTTATCACATGGCGTCATCTCTCTTTTACGCTGCCGAGATCGGAAACCATTAATAAGAAAATCTGTGAAATAAACTTCCGCAACACTTCCGCAAACTTGTTGGTTTCGGATTTCAAGAGATTACACTTCGCGAGAAAATAGACGACGTTAATAGTTTAGGTCTTTGTTATTCCTTCTTTTGCTTTTTTCAAAGTCCCCACTGTGGTCGCACCATTGTTTTGATATATAAAAGTAAAACGAGAAACAAAACAAGACAGAGATAGAGGCCACAAGGTATACCTTCCGCGAGCTCCATATATGTTTCGTGTTTCAGGGGTTTCCTCTTAGATTGTCTTGGAACCAGTGAGCCAAACAGTGACACTTCTGCAGTTTTTTGTCCACATTTTGTCCACATTAAGTCCACATTATGTGCGTTCGCCTTTAAAGTAAATGTTCCCTTAATATACAGGACCGGAGTCCGTCGCTCCTCCCTTATCTCGTCTTCTCGGTCTCCAGTCACGTATAAAACGCACGATTTAGACGGGGTTTCTTTTTGAGGAGCGATACGCGCTCGTATTCAGATTGCACTGCTCAGCTTGCCCTACGGTATCCCAGCTGGCGCGGCACAACCCATTGCGCCCGGAAGTGGATGAGGTATAGCCTCGCGATTCGTTTCACATTGAGAATAGCGATTTCCTATTTGCAATGGGAGCTGCAAAAGGGCGTTCTTGGTCAATTCCGCCGGGTGCAGAAAAGTTTGTGCCACAGTCAAGGACGCAAATTTGTGGAGCCCGGATTCTCCAAGCTTCAGCGCAAAGGGGCGTCCTGGAAGGTTCTCGCGTCGCCTCGCCTATACCGAAAATCAGAGCCAGCTTTTCACCGCCGTCCTGTCAGCTCCACTGTAGCGCAACTATGACTGAACTTCCTCGCAATGTGGCCGTAAAATAGTGAGAGTTTGCTTGGGGAATTTGGGAATCGCAATCACACTTAATGAGGGAGGTTTTGCCAGAGCAAAGTTGCCACATCACACCGTACCCACGATATGGGCTTCAGAAATCAGGACTACAAAGATTTATGCGAAGTCCTGTGAATAGACTGCATAATGAATCGCTTTGTTCCTACACCGAGTCTTCAGGACCACTCGAAAGCTTCATTAGTCATGCATTTTGTTCATGATGCCAGTTTTGACATGGACATGCCGCTAAGGACAGTGATGTGGTTACGTATACAGGGTGATCAAAGTTAAGTCGACAGGTTTTTTTAAAATTAGATGCTTAGTTGTACGTGAAGACCACCTCTGCTGTAAGGCTACGCGCCCAGGGGGACACAGAATGACGTGATAAATATTGATGTCGGTGGCTTAATTAACTAAAATTGCAGAATTAACTTTTTAGTGACTGCAGTAAAAAGACATGTTTATATTGAAAAGTTGGGCGCAATGGTGTTTCTACACAGTTTCATTTGGCAGAATTTTTCTAGCGCATCTGTAATTCGAGATATCGAATTGCGAAATTTAATTGCTGTTTGCGTGATTACGCATGCAAGGCGGTGGCAGCCGGCGCAAAGCTCCTCCCTTTCGTGACATACCTGCTGCGTACGAAGTTTAGTTTGACGACGGGGTGGAGGCATAGGCAAATGTGATAACTGACACCGCTTGCGTAATCGCAAGCTGCAGTTCTTCGAACCGCTATCAAAACACGGAACCGATCGGCATGTCTTGATGGTAGCAACTGCAATACCGAGATAAGGGATCCAGCGCTGAAGGCGGTGTGGGGGAGAAGGAGGAGGCTTTGCGCATGCGTGATGGTATCTAGATGAGCGGTCACATCGCTAACTTGGGATGGGCAAAATAAATTCAGTGTTCAATTCTCAACATTGAAATCTTTATTGAAATCAACAAAGGTATTGCCTACGCTAATGAATTCTTTGCTGTGGCATTGGGACAAGAATGAAGAGGCGGATGAGCAATAAACTATTTACATGAGCTATTTACAGTAGTTGTTCCAGCGCTAATGAGTCCAGCTGACAGCCCGAGACAAAATTACGTCGTAGTTTTTTGTCGATCAACCATTCGCGTCATCGAAGTGGCCAGCTAATATTGGTGTAGCACTATTTAAAAGTCGTTGTTCTCACCCATCACTGCCGGGTCTTTATGAAAACCTATTAATGTATCAGTGCTTTAAATAATGTTCGAAGTGCTTCCCTTCGACAGCAATGCAAAACATAAACCGCTCTCGCACTGACTGGGTAACTCTGCGCAGTACTTCTGGTCGGATGCTCGCACAGGCAGATGTTATCCTGTTCTTCATATCGTTGATGTCAATTGGCTCCGTTGCGAACACTTGATCTTTCACGTAGCCCCAAAGAAAAAAGTCGAGCGGAGAAAGGTCAGGGGATCTTGGTGGCCAAAACATCGCTCCTCCGCGCCCAATCCACTGTCCTGAAAAATGGCGGTCCAACCATCTTTTTGCAGAGGTGGAGAAATGCGGTGGAGCTCCGTCATGCTGGAACCATACCTTTCGCAAGTCATTTAAGGAAAGATCGCAGGCAAAGTTGTCGACGACAATACTAAGAATTTCTTGGGTGTACTTTTTGCTGTCGAGGTTGCCCTCAAAAAAGTAGGGTCCAATAATCCTGTCTCCTAGTATGCCACACCACACATTCACACTCCAGCGAACTTGGTGCTTGTGTTGTCGCAGCCAGTGTGGGTTCTGTTGTGACCAATAATGGGCGTTGTGAACATTCACGGTGCCATTCCGGCAAAAGCGAGCCTCGTCTGTCCACATTACTCTTTGTAGGAAGTCACTCTCTTCTTCAATTTTGATGAGGCCCCAATTGTCGAAGTCTGCCTCACTTAGGTCCTGGTGAAGGCAAACATGGTACGGATGCAACCCATGCTTTTTGAGCACTCTTGCGACTGTTCCGAAGCTGCGTCCTGACTCGTTGGCAATCTGTCGGATGCTGATTTCTGGCATAGACGTTGCACACGCGAGAACATCAATTTCGAAATCTTCATTGATGACGGTGGACAGAGCCTGTTGTGCAAAATCGCCGGAACGTGGTTATAAACGTTGACCTAGATGGAAGTGGACGGTGTGGGTACCGAGCCCCGTACAGCCGCGCCGCTAACAGGGCGTTTCCATCCGTCTTGGCCATTGCAAGTACCACGTCAACTTTTGTTTCTGTTGAATACCTTGTGCCGGTGGAAGCAGCCATTGCAACATAGCGGGTCTCAACGCTTTTCTTGATTGTCGTTCGACGGGCAGCGCTAATAAAGCATCAGGCCACGGTCAAGAAGCTAACACTCTGACAAGATAATTTCCCACAGCGGTTTCAAACCGCACTGAAAATGTGCCGTAAAATTATCTTCCGCTCCCAGCTGTAACCCGGTAAAGGTCACTGCGCATGTCACACCACACTGCTGTTCTTTGACTTCAAAAGCCAAGACGATAAAAGCAATAAGTGTGCCACTTATCGCTTTTGCCTATGCCTCCACCCCGTTGTCAAACTAAACTTCGTACGCAGCAGGTACGTCACGAAAGGGAGGAGCTTTGCGCCGGCTGCCACCGCCTTGCATGCGTAATCACGCAAACGGCAATTAAATTTCGCAATTCGATATCTCGAATTACAGATGCGCTACAAAAATTCTGCCAAATGAAACTGTGTAGAAACACGATTGCGCCCAACTTTTCAATATAAACATGTTGGTTTTCTGCAGAAACTAAAAAGCTAATTATGCAATTTTAGTTAATTAAGCCACCGACATCAATATTTACCACCTCAATCTGTGTCCCCCTGGGTACGTAACCTTACAGCAGAGGTGTTCTTCTCGTACAGCTCAGCGGCTAATTTATAAAAAACCTGTCGACTTAACTTTGATCACCCTGTATATCGTGCGCACTTCTATCGATTGCCCCAAACCATGTTTTTTTGTATTCTGTTGCCTGCACCTCATGCAAGTCCGCATTATTCAGTGGAAACGAAACCTCGGCAAATTGTATGCCAAAGAGTACCAGCGCTTTTTTTCCACTGAGAATACCCCTTATTGGTTTTTTTTTTCAATAGCAAATGAGGACAAAAAGCAATGGGTTAAAAATGGTGTCGAAGAGACGCGATGTGAATGCATTCAACAGAGAAAAAAATGCTTGCTCGCATTGGTTCTAGCCCCCCAAAATAAAAGGTAAAAGTGTTCTAGCAACCTGAACGCGGGTAAATTGAATTGAGGCAATCGGCATTGCATTACCATGAGACGAGAGAGAGGGCAGTGGAAGAGCATGATGGTAGGGGAGTGGAGGGGGAAGTTGGTATACGTTCCAGGTGTGGCAGAAGATTAGCGTCTTTTGACGACATTCCAAGATAAGCAAATAGACACATGGCCATTTTAATACGAAAGTGTTTTATTCCCGGGTACACGAAGATTTCGCTGACGACATATCCGTGACGGAAGTGACGCCAGTACAAAGACGCAAGCGGCCTGTAAAGGGTGCACCCCTGCACGCAGGGTCTTCTTGCGGGGAAGCAACATTTAGTACTAAACAGTATGCGTGGTCTGCGGAAAAGAAACAGAAACTATGCGGCACATCGTGCTAGAGTGTGAGGGTATCCATCCAAATCTACATGAAGGGAATATTGGGCTGTCAGAAGCCCTAGGATTTAAAGGTATCACAGAGGAAGTTAACTTCAAGGCTGTCGAGGGAACGAAAAGAAGATTAGAATGCTGGTGGACGAAAAGCAGAGAGGGGAATATTGCCTAGGACAGTTACCACTTGTAACAGAAAAAAAAAAAGTATTTTGTACCTAATAATCTTTTTGTGCCTGCCCTAAGCAGCGCTAGTATTGAACCAAAAGTGTAAAACATAGGTATATTAGTTTTTTTTTGGTAAGATGACATGTCATCACCCCGATACAAAGGGGAAACCAATAGAAATCATCATCATCATCATCAGTACGTTTTACTGAGGTTTGTTCGTTTGCAACTTTTATATTTCAACACGAGAGTGTTTTATGCCGCGATACCTAAGATTTCACTGACGTCGTATCCGTCATGGAAATGACGTCAGTACACCTTTGCCGAAGTGCCCGCTAGTAAGACGTCACTCGCAAAGCACATTCACAACACAGCCGCCGACCCGCAAATCATGCTCAGCTGCATATTTCGCTGCACATGTCACTTTCGTGTTTTACTGATTCATATGACAACGGAATCAACCGCAGTTTTTTTAGAACTACCCGGAACAAAAAAATACTCTACCTCCGTTTGATCTGCCGGAACGGCTCCGCACCTAGTTTCTACGGATTACCGAAGATTCACAAACCTGGGTCCCCCTTCGCGCGATTGTGGACTTCACATCATCCCCCAGCCGAGCCCTTCCAAATTTCCTGCACCACATTCTCGCCCCCCTCGCCGGGAAAACGGCGACTCATGTACGCAACAGCAGCCACTTCCTGCAACTTGCGTCACAAGTGAGCATTGACGAAGACGAGATCCTGGTCTCGTTCTACGTCCTGTCATTGCTCACTAGTGTGCCTGTACCTTTGGCTGTATCCACGATCCCAACTGCCCTCGAAAATGAAGCAACCCTAAAAGAAAGGACGCTCCTCCCTGCTGACGAGCTATTCCACTTACTGGGGTTCTGCTTGGCCAGCACATATTTTTCACACAATGGGCAAAGTTTTATACATGTAAACACACACAATCATACCCACACTCACATGCATGCGTGCGCGCACGCACTTCATGATTTCTTTCTTGCTAGGTGCTTTGATGCGGATGACCGCGAAGCAGTGGCTAGTAATTATCGTAAGTCCAATAACGTTGTGCATTTAACAACGACCAACAAAGAAAGATTTTTTCCTTAGTTTTTTCCTTCTGGTGATGTTCTCATGCATTTCGTAGCGAGCGAAACAGGGAAGAAATCGACACCGGATACCACGATGCTTTCTTTATTACCCTGCTCACAGGCTGGAAAGATACAGAACACATATCAGTACTGAGAAACGAATGACAATCGTCCAGGCTTCGAAACGGAAATAATACGCAGGCTGTAGGCCACAACTCCTTTTAGGATAACCGTGAAAGTTTTGGTTTTCGTCTAGAAATGATATGTCCTTAGGAAGTGCAGCAGATGATGGAAGGCTTAATCACTGTTCCCACATTTACCTAAGTAAAAGCAATAAACACGAACTCTTTCGATATATTGTACGCTCGCATAGCGCACGTTCGCAATGTGAACGTTCGCATAGCGAAAAAAATGAGCAAACGCTCGCCGGGATGTCCGTAAAAATACCTTAATATTCGCATTTCATGCATTTACAGCTTACTCATTGAGGTAAAAATGTCGTTCTTTCCCTCCATTGTAGAAGGGTTTCTGATATAACGATTTCACTACTGTCACTGTACCGCGTGCAGAACGCCTTAGGGCGCAATCCCATTTATGCCTACTACAAAGTGAAGACTTTTTGGATAACGTTTCTCTACCCTCTTACTGCATGGAGCGCGCACAAGTGACACGTGCCTGTTTTTAAGTTGGCAGCGTGTCCGCGATCTTTTCTTTCTTATAAAACTCCGATCTTTGCCGGGGGACAGCCTTTCTTTTTTGTAATGTATTTCCGTTACGCGCCTTTGCATTGCTGTCTGAAATGGATAGGCGTGGCTGGTGTGTCGTTTCCTCATGACTGCAGTCTGCCTGTGCGGTATTTGGAGTAGATTCTCCCGGCGGCCAGAAAGTCATTTGCTAGGTCTTCGGAATTTCAAGCTAACCGAGGACACGTCAGCTGTATACCAGCGATCAAAATTGAGAATCGTGCTTCAGTAGATGACGCAGTATACATAATCTAACCAAATGAAGTTTATGGTCCCGCGGACATTGCAGCGTCTGCTCAGGGTTACAAATCGTTATTGTTTAAAACGGCGCACCGCCTTTCGAAGTATCGGCGTGGATGATGAAAATTGTACGGCAGATGAGAACCAAACTGCATCGGCACGTGGATGACTTCCCCTACTAGACGCATATCAATCTAACCGTACTTCCGTGGCTACGGCATCACTACGACAGTTACATAATTTTTATTGATTGATTGATTGTAGGGTTTAACGCGCCAACGCAACACAGACGAAGAGGCGCGCCGTAGTGGAGGACTGCAGATTAATTTTGGACACCTGGGGATCTTTATTGTGCACCGAAATCTCGTACACACGGGCATTTTTGCTTTTCGTCTCCATAAGAAAAGCGGCCGCCGTGACCTGGAATCGAACCCGCGACCTTAGCCACTTAGCAACCGCGGCGGGTTTCGTAATTTCGGTATTTATTTTTGAGGCGATCAAGTAATGTTTACTCTATGCCAGTTGTTTTCAGCTTGACGAGCTATTTGCAAGTATTGAAACTAACTGACCGTCACGTAAATCCGGATACCTGAATCAAAAATACAAACTGCAGATATGTAAAGCAAAACAAAAAACTCGTATTGGAAAAGCAAAGAGGACGAGTACTTTCTCCCGTTTGTCAATTTAATCTGCTCTGTTTAAGTTTATATCTGGGGCAATTCACACGAATTCCCTTTTTGGAAAATAAAAGCCATATTTAATTGCGTAATAAAGCCATATTATGTACCATGAACAAAATACCTGCATATCTGGATATGCAGAAGTTCATTTTTGAAGCACCGGTTCTGTTACCGAATGTGACAGTTTTCGCAACGGGTAATGTTTCGAGTAAATGGGCAGCGGGCATTGACAAAGCGGCGATGTTTCCTCTTCTTCCGTGCCGTAGGAGCGCCGAATATCACGCCTGTGTACCCACAAACCACTAAAATTTTGTACACACCTTTTCCGGTTCAAAGCCATCCATTGGCTCCACCTTGTGGGCGTTCAGCTGCTCCGCATAAGTGAGGAAGATTCCCATGGCGCAGAATAAATTCTGGAGATGGTATCCGGGTTTCATGGTTGCCTGTGGCCGAATTCAGGGAGGCTTCCTCTGGCACTGCTGGGAAATGTATGACCTGTGAGCACCCAAGTTCTATTTCCTACAAAATCAGGCTGCCCTGCTGCATAAGTTATTTGCGCGGCTGGCCAGTGATCGCATGATTTAATATCGGAGCGAAGGTCCTGTTTGCATGTAGGCAGGTGCGTGTGCTCGACATCGAAAATAAAATTGCGACGGTATATCGATATCAGCGTTAAGGTCCCCTATTCTCCAGCGCCCTCACAGCCATAAGGTGATGGGATTGTAAAATACTGCTTCACAATCCTAACGCGGCCGACATGTGAACTTTTTCGACTGCGGGCTTTACGGCCGAACGTAACACACAACCAAAGTTATTTCGCCGGCAACATCATACAAAATTTAGAAACGCAATTGCTAGTGATAGTGACGTCGTGTAGTTAACCGCAGAGATAACTGTTAGAAGCCATAGTGCTGAATAACAGTGCTAAATGTTTGCGTTTACACACGAGGTTATGCAGTTAGGTTCTTAAACACGATTTAAGCTATTAAAATCCGAAATGGAGGGCACGTACGCTCTCCTGATGGTGTGCTTAATGCCATAAAATTACGGCTGAACTGCCTAACTGAAATTTCGGAATTATGCCGACCATCATACTCCTTAGTTTCACAATGTTGCGCCCGCAGGAAGTCACACCCGCTTCACGCGCTTAAACAGCTCGTGTCATGCTGGTACATACCGGGAGTGGCATCGCCAAGCACAGACGACATTTTTTTTAATGTACTTGGGTACTGATGTACTTGCTACTTGTCGAATTCTTTACTTCTGAAATGCTTGTACTACTCATGTGGAACCCAGAAGACGTCCTTCAAACATGTTTGTAATGTCGAGACTTATGTACTAGGTCTATGCCTAGTCAGCCAGGGCCATCGACCCGGCGTGAAGTGGTGGATGCGTGCCAGACTCACAATCCGGAGACCTCTGTTCGATGCCCCTTAGTTCTAAATTTAACAGTTCCGAAGCAACTTAATTACTTCACTCATGGTTATGACACCGTCGTGCATTCTGTGTTCCGTGCCTTCCTCCCGAAAACGCATTTTGGACATGTCGCTTCAACTATAATGCTTTCCTATTAAAAGTGATCAGTAGAATACCTGACACAGCTCAGTGTGAAAAGTTTTAAGAACATGAGCTTGTTGGTGCATAATCAAAGCTACACTTGGTCGGTTCTCTCTCGTGTCCCATTTGTCAGACTGCTTTCGGTCTTTTGATTAGATTTGAATATGCAACGTTTTACCATTTCTGTCCTTTCACTCTGCATTTCATTGTCCAGGGTTGTGCCTCCGACTGCAGCGCTGGAATGCTCCGTCGAGACTGCATACGCTAATTACGGTAGTGTTCACGGGGATGTTGACACGTCCCTCTGTGTAATAAAGCGCATCCTCCAATTCATGTGCACCTTTTTGTGCAGGATGCGATCCAATTGCACTTATGCTAAGTTGTGCAACCACCAGGAGGTTACGGGTCAAGTACATTAAATGCATGAAGTGTTTCAACGGTAAGAAATGAAATTTTTCTCCTGCAAAGGTTTCACAACTCATGCAGAACGCAAAGTTTCCCTTGCCAAGATTAATGGTAGCTTTTCCTTCACTTGCGAATAACCAAATCAATGCTGTCACTGAAATAGTAATGCTTAAATATATAAACCATGGATTGCGATTTTTCTGCAAAATTTGAGCTACAACAATAATGCTCTTGGGGGAGATATTAAAACAATGGTAGGGAGGTAGCTTTTGGTGCATGTGCTCGAATACAGATGCAACTGCACTTGTTTCTTTTTTTTTTGTAAAAGAGCGATTGAAATAAATAAGGTACCAAATATAATCCACCCCAATGTTCCCATTTTTATCCTTTGTGTACATTGCACTAAAATTTCAGCAGCCTAAGGTGTTTTATGTCAATTGACGGACCCACAGGCTTAAGCCAGATACGTCGAGACTTCTCACTTTTAATGGTATTTATTGCTTGATTAAACGTATTTCCTTTACTTTGGCTAAAATTTATTTTCATGTTCTTGACTGAATAAATTACGGCCTTTTGTGTCCACCAACAAGCAGGCCTTTGTGAAACTTCAGTTGTCGGCACCTTGAGGACTACAGGTTCATTTCAGGTTCATTTCATGTGTTTGTCTTTTTTAGCGCTAAAAATGTCGTGAAGGCGAATGCACAGGTGGGAATTTCGTCCCCACCCTACAATCCCCAGTCCAGGCTTCGAAAAGAAATGTCCTCATGAGTGGAGTAGAAACAAAACTACTGTCACGGGAGCAGCGCATCACACATGCTGCCTGGTCTACGTGTTTTTTGAATGCAGGCGGCGCTCGCGCTGTTTCTGGTCTGGCTACCGGCGGTCTCTCCTGACTCGGCGTGTTCGCATCTGCTCTGGCAGGTGCATTATTCAGCCATCAAATCCACAAGTGGCGGATTCTTCCCCGCAACTTCATCGGCGAGGCTCGACTATCATCTACCAACCCCATAGACGATGGCATCGCTCCCCAGAAACGACAAAAGCAGCTTGCGAACCAACTCGCTCTTCAGTGGGAACGGGAGCAGCGCATCAAACATGATGCCTGATCTACGTGTTTGTGCAATGCAGGTGTGTAGAAAATATTCTCTTCGCGCTAAAAAATCGAATAATGCCTGCCTTTTGCTCTTCCCGTGCCGATGGGTGTTCTTCGATACCATTTGTGAGTCCTTTTCGACTGCTTTTCTATTATTGTGTTGCGGAGATAGTGAAGTGAATCCCGGGCCAACAACGCGTTCTGACGCGCTATTACAACTTGAAACGCTATCAGAGGACCCCGCTCAACAGATAAGTGTACTATTTTAGCTCCTTAAAGTTCATGCGCGTTCTGTGCAAGGTTCTAAGACTCACGCTGATCTACCTGCTGAAGTAAAAGCCATAAAAAACGGTCGAAAAGACGTCGAGGCAAAAGTAACCCGAGTACTACAAAGATTAGAAGAACTAGAAGACAAATCCAAGATTGCCGAAAGCATCAAAATCGAGCTATCAAGCATGCATAATTTGATATTAGAAACTACTACTCAAAATAGGTTGTTAGAGGCTCGCCTGGACGACCTTGAAGATAGGTCTTGACGTGACAACTTAATTTTTCATGGGCTTCCAGATGTCAGAGAATCCTGGGAAGAAACTGAAGCGAAGGTGGTCACTGAAATTACGTTTGTCATAGGTTCATTTTAGCCAAACTCGATTCATCGCGCACACCTATTCGGCTCATTTTCACAAACCGGATGCCGTCCTAGTATTGTGAAGTTAATTGACACCAAAAATAAAAGTAAAATATTTTCTGCACGCTCCAATTTAAAGAAAAAGACATTGACATAAGCGAGGCTTTCTCTCCCGCTACGCGCATCACCCGAAAAAAGTTTATCGACTTCGGAAAAAACCTACCAGAATCCCCACAATTTAACTTACGTTACAATAAGCTATATGTGAACGAAAAATGCTATATGTTTCATACCAGCGCTGGCCACGTTATTGAAGTAGAATGGCCTGGTGGAGGTTTTGAAAATGATAACAACCAGGCACGTGTCCCTTCGTAGGAACGCGCGAGGGGTAGTGGCCCTAGATCTAACTCAAGAATTTCTGTTCTGTTCACTCACATCAGAAGCTTTCTTAGCAAATACGATTCTTTATCTTCCGCAATAGATACCTGCGATGCACAAATAATTGTAATGACCGAAACATGGCTCCGCGCGCATGTGCAGGACTCAGAAATTTTTGAAGAAGCGTGTCATTTTGCAATCTATCATTGTGATCGAACAGCACATCGGCGAGGCGGTGTTCTGTTAGCGATATCGAAAAACATATCTTCGTCTTGCATACACACAGAATAACGCCACCCTTGAAATTATCTGGGCTTTGCTCACTATTGGCAATCCAAAAGTCGTCCTAGGCGCATGCTATTATTCGAGCTCATCGTCGCCAACATTTGTTAACGAACTGCACGACGTTATGAACCACAACGTAACACGTTTCCCCAATTATCCCTTATTTTTACTCGGCGACTTTAACTTTCCGAATATAAACTGGACTACAGAACTAGCTTCCATATCTCCTTTTTCAACACAAGCTTCAGAGTATTTTAACCTTTGCTCTATCTTCTCATTAACGCAATTAGTAGAACAAGCAACTCGCATATCCTCTCACGCAGCAAATACGCTTGACATAACCCTAACTACACGGCCCAATTTTACTTCCAATATAACGTACTTGCCCAGCATTAGCGATTATTCACTTCTCAGTTTTATTTATGCATCGTCGCCAAAAATTTCAAACCACAAAAACGTAATTTGTGCCTACAAAAAAGCGAACTTTCAGGCTATTAATCACGAGTTATCCATCTTTCTTGGTACTTTTCTGACAAACTTTGATGACCGTTCTGTTCAAACTAACTGGGATATGTTTGCTTGTAAATTTCACGATCTAAGGGAAAAATTCATACCGAAACGCACTCTCACGTGTAATCCTCGCGCCCATGGTACAACGCCCACCTGAAAGGGCTGTTTAACCGAACGAAGCGGCTTTATCGTTCTGCCAGAAAATCACCAACTGATTCACGATGGGGGCGCTTACAGATTAGCATCGAACGCTGACATATCTGCACTAATAACTGCTCAAACTTCATTTGTATTGCAATCTATGCTTAATACTAATTATGCGAGAAAGTTTTAGAAAGTCATAAATCTGTCCCATGAAAACAGTATCTACTTAGAAACGCATCGGGTAATTACATTCTTTTGAGTTACTGTGCGGCTGTGCTGAATGATACATTCACAAAAACCTTCTATGTTGCTTCCACAATTATGGCTCCTTGTGCACAGATATATAATTTTCCTGTAATGTCCTCCACCTTGGTTGAAGCGCCAGATGTGGCTAAGTTAATTGCTGGATTTAAATAGTACTCTTCTCCAGGTTATGATTTAATAGACTCAAAGTTTTTGAAGAATACAAGCTCTTTTAATTCTATCATTTTAACAAAAATATTCCCGCAATCACTTCACACATCTACGCTACCTATACAATAAAAAATAGGGAAGGCGGTTCCCCTCTTCAAATCTGGCCAAAAAACATCATCCACTAATTATAGCCCTATTTTTCTAACTAGTACCCGGTGTAAATTACTGGAAAATATTATATTCAAAAATTTAGTCAGTTTACTTGAATCAAATTCGTTTTTTACATCAGCGCAGCACGGTTTTCGCAAATCACTGTCATTTGAAACACAGTTAATATCTTTTACTCACAAGTTACATCGCATTTTAGACCAATCATCAAAAGCTGACTGTCAAAGCTGAAAAAGACTTTTCCAAAGCCTTTGACAAGGTGTACCACAAACTGCTACTGCACAAACTAAGCAAACTGCAACTTTATGACACCATCATGAAGTGGATTGACTTTTTTCTTAATAATCACTCGCAATTCGTTTCAGCCAATGATCATAACTCTTCACTCAGCCAGGTTTCCTCTGGGGTCCCCCAGGGATCTTTTCTGGGACCTCTTTTGTTTCTTATTTACATTAACGATTCTGCCTTCTCTTATATCCTATAATGTTCATTTGTTTGCCGACGACTGCGTAATTTTTCGGGAAATAACTACTGACAATGACTCCTACTCTCTCCAGTCATGTCTAACTAGTGTAAGTAACCGTCGTAAAGAATGGTTAATGGAACTTAATGTCACTAAATGTAAAGTAATGCGTGTATCAACAACTACTAGTTGTATGGCCTTATATTACCTGAACAACATACCACTTCAAATCGTTTCCTCTTATAAGTCTTCGGTGTTTATATTACTAACAACTTGACTTAGACGCAATACATCGAATACATTATTAACAAGTCTAATGGCATGCTACAATATTTGCGTCGAAACTTTTCCTCAGCACGGTCTTCTTTAAAACTTCATCTATACAAAACACTAATCAGATCAAAACTAGAGTACGCCACGCCAGTATGGGATCCTTGTCATTATAATTTATTTACCGCACTTGAACGTGTTCAGAATAATTTAGCCCGTTTCATTCTATAAAATTATAACAGGACTGCAAGTGTAACATCAAGGAAAAGTAGTATTGACCGCTCACCTTTGGCATCACGATGTCGCATTTTTCGCCTAACTTTCTTTCACAAGGTATAGTGCCATGCTACTCTCCATGATGAACTGCTTTCACAGCCTCAGTACATATCACGTCGAATTGACCATAATCATAATGTTGGAGGTTGCAGTTTGTTCATCCAACAATATTTTGCTGAGTCTTTCATTCCCAAAACATCCTGAGAGTGGAGCCGCCTTCCCGGCGATATTATTTCCATACGCGATAATCACCTGTCTCCTCAAGCATTAGTTAACATTGTATAATCAGAATAATTATGTTTTTGTATCTCAACACATGCACTGTATATATGTTTGTACATGTTGTTATTCCGACTCCCCTCTTCAATGCCCATTGCCTTGAGGGTATAATGAATAAATAAAAATATATCAGCACTGATATCTTATAACGAATGCATTTGCTGCATTCCTAGAGCATGCTTTAGGGTGCTGTCATGTCACTGAGTAAAGCACTTAGTTTATTGTACACAGTGAGGTACCCAATCTCCAACAGAAGACTGCAACCAACGCGTCTAGATTTGAATGCCATTAAAAAAAACAGTGAGGAAAGTAGAAAACAAATCACTGTGCACATTCCGGAAGGCGATTCGTAACAGCACACACTACACAAGAATGAAGTCTGGTGCTGTGTTTCACAAAAAAACTGTACGAATGCAGCATCACCATGTCAGTATTTTTATTGACATGCATTGTATGTTTCAAAAAATCAACCGTGTAATTTCATTCTTAAAGGCTGTAAGCCGCATAACTTTTTTGCCACATGATACTTCTACTGATCTTCAGGCATCGTGATATGAATAACCCGTGACTTTCTTATCGGCTATCTCCTAACACTCCATCCAGTGTCATTATATTAAACAACAAATTCACATCCTATCTAGTGTCACAAAAATTGCTCCATGCATGCCGCACACTCGCCCTGAGCATACATCCTCAGAGAGTTTTAGCATAGTGGCTAGCGCACGCTACGCTAACTGCGGCTACTTCCGGGACTTCACTAAGCATGTGAGCGCGGTCACGGCGAGGAGGGCCGTCCGTCACCGGAACGAATGTGCCATATGCCCAGCCGGGTCCTGACACCCGACGCATCTACTTACGTACGATATCCGCTATGCTGAAACTCTCTATTGTGGCCTACCTGTGTATTTATGTGAGTACACAAGAATTTATAGCCTGATGTTGCAGTTACGCCGTCAGTTCGCAGAAAAAATGAGTTGACCCTAACATAACGGGTTGTTGGGATAAAAGAAAAATTCCTCGGTGTCAGGAGTGTAATTATTTCTGGCCGTCTTTCCACGCATGGAGCGTGTTATCCACTCTTTATCTGCCTCCAGACACACTTTATAAAACTCTGACGCACTTTTGTGCCTTTCTTGAGTCGTATCCTCGTTCAGGAGCTAATTCTAGAAGTGCATTGCGCCGCCATGGCTCATCACAAGCCACGCAGAGGGTTTTCTGGTCCTGTTGAAAACAAAGTACTAATGACAGTTGACATTTTTACCTTTCAATAATGCTAGTTTCCTTTTTCCACAGCGTATAGCATTTTGAATACGTTACGCTTCAGTCATGATTGGGAATGGATGCACGACTACGGCAATATACTCACCGTCATTGTTCATTGCGCAGTTCGGAGGGTTCCTCACGGCCTGCAGCTGGGTCACCGCCGCTGACTCTGCGCCCTCGTGCCCCTCGACGCACATTTCCTGTTAGCCAGCAGAAGACTCACTTCGTCAAACGGCCGCTTGCATCCAGATAGCCTTATCGTCGGTGAACAGAACCGGCCCGGTCCCCCCAGTTTTTTTTTTTTCAAGGTACCCTCGTTCTCGGTATCCCAGCCTCAACGCCCTCGTTCCCTACCTGGCGGACCATATGAAAGGGCACCAGAGCGGCCGCCTCATCAGTGGGCATGGATGCACGACCACGGCAATGTACTCACGTTATTGTTCGTTGTGCTGGTCAGTCCCCTTTTCGTTCCACCTTGTCCCTTTTGTTCCTTGTTCCGCGCTGCCCAGGGGGCGCGGCGAAACCGGCTTCCGGGCAGTACTTCCGGGTAGTACAAACCTGTGGGGGTCCTAGAGGATCCCATGTTGACAGAAGCAAAACGATCTCGATACTGCCGATTGTTTAACTACACGGTCTCCAGCCCATCCCCGAAGCATTCGATCTCGTCCGGCGATCAAATTGGCATTAGGGAAAAAACAACTTTGCAGCGCTAAATACGTTTACAGCGTCGACGAAAGTGCTGGGATGGTGACGGCGCTCTGACAGTCGCCGATTCACCGATAGATGGTCGTATGAAGTGAAATTTGAAGTGAAATTGTTTTGTTTATACTAATACGCTTAGTGAGAAGGACGTTTCAACAAGAGCCGATCAAACAAGAAGTGTAAAGCAATCGGCGATGATCTCGCGTAAAAGACAGTGAGTCTCGCGGACCGCAGGCTCGTCCGCTCCGGTGAGCCGTAATTTTGCGCACCTGTTCACTTATGCGTGCATTTTAAATAAACACTGCTGGTTTGCGTCATCGTTACGAATACATATTGCAGCGTTAGCTTGCCGTTTTTTCCGTGGCTCAGTCGCAAAATCCAACGAGTGTCAGAAGCGTCAAAAATTACACCATCTGCCCGTAGGGGAACCCTGTGTAGTATGCGAAGCAGCCATGGGGTCGACTGAAGTTCCCATTAGTTTTCAGATCGTCGTATCCGTTGACGTTGAGCTTGGCGTGCCTCCGTTGTATCAGTAGCTTCTTGACGTAGTTTGAATGAGTGAAGGACATAAGGCGCGTGCGTAGCACATGCTCCTGTCTCGGTTTGTAGCGCAATGGGAAGAGCCCCACGTACCTCCCGTTGCGGACAGAGAGTGGTGGGATCGAAACCGGGCGACGCCTAACTATTTCTTTTTATAGTGGACTGTTCTGACGTCAGCCCAAACGCTGACGGGGCTGAAGAGACGCGCATGCGCAGTAGAGTGCGGCCGGCGGACAGCGACAACGACCACGAGGAAGGGAGGGACACAGCCCCGAGCATGAGCTGCTTCGCATCAAGTATTGGCCTCGAGGACATACCGTGGCGCCACCTACGAGTGACGTCACTTGTAGGACGCCGAATCGTGCTGTCGTCTGCTACAACACATTTTCCGTGCGTATGCGGAAGCGTGTTTTCTTGTTGTGGCCACCGTCTCGCCCGCTCCTTGTGGATTTGATGCAAATTACTAAAAAAGTTGTCTGTAAACCAAATAATTCGGGCAAGCAATGAGCGACTCGCTTGTTCCCGGCGACACCGCCGCGTTTAGGTAGTTGCTACCATCGCGACCCACAGCTTTTACATACGTAGCCAGCAAGCTAACGCCAAGGACGATGCAACTGATGCCGAGAAAAGTACGCTGTAAATTCATTATGAAACACTTGTGACGGGACATGTGTGTGCAAGCAAACACCTTGTAACAGCGACGGAAACGCGTCGCTCACTTATGATCTCACCGCGCGAACTGCTCGTATTGCCTGGTAAATGAATGACGCGAGAACAATGATCAGATTGCTTCGCCGCACATGCTTAAAAGTATTGTTATGGTCTGCAATTTGGCTTAATCAGTGCCTATTTCCCCTACGATGTTTTTATAGTCATGCCCGGATTTGATTAACGATCACTGCCGTAGCCTGTACTCTGCACGGCTGATGTTTACTTTTCGCGACTTGTCCGCAATGTATGAACGGTATGAACGCGAGTTTTTAACGTCTTCGAGCGGGTTCGGACAAGGCTATATTTAGTTTTCATTAGGTGCTCGGCGTGGTAATTTATAATTGCAGCGTGTTTTGTATGTTTACAGTAAGCCGGCATTTCTCAAGCATCAATTTCGAAACTCACGGCTTTTCACAGAAGGCGATCCTGCGTACGAGGCGAAACACGTCGTTAATGATTTCGGGTAATGGGGATATTTAGAATAGGAGAACCGAGCGTTGAGGGCCCCCAAGAAGATAGAGGAACCCAAACGCAACACGCGCGTGCGCGACGGGAGGGCCTTTGCCCATTGGCGGATCCAGAGGGGGGGTCCAGATGTCCTGACCCCTCCCTCAATTTTTTAATTTGTACCCCCAAGATGACCCCCCAGGTCGTAGAAAAAGTCTAGTTGATATTTTTTTTCTATTTGTTGCGCTTTTGCTTGTCTGAAATATCGGTTAATAAAAAAGGGTCCTCCTCCTCATCCTCCTCATCATCATCATCAATACTGACAGAAGCTGACCCCCCTCTCAGAAAAAACCTGGATCCGCCCCTGCCTTCGCCAACAGCTCGCAGCCGGCTTCGGATGCACGTAATCGGATCTTGGGAACTTTAGGCTTGGCGTCGCAGCAGATATTTCATCGCCGTTAGAGTTGCGAGTGACAGTCCCTAACAGAACGTTTCACCGCGCTGGGAACTCTGTAAGCGCGGTGATTTCCGTTGAAGCGATCGACGATCAAGATACCTTCACGGCCTCGGTCGATTCTTGCGCGCAAGCATAGCATCCTTCGGCCGCTCGCCGCACCGTGCGTGAACGGGCCGGCGCTGCCGGGACCGACCTCCGCGGCCGGTCGGCGTAAACCGCGGCAGATATTTGAGCATCGCTTTGAAAACCATAGCTGATGACACTACCTATCAGAATTTTTCATCACGCAAACATCCACTTTCACCAATCTGGAACTTCTTTTCCACGACTTGTGTGATTTTAAAAAGCGGCGACAAGTTGTTGCTGCCGCAACCTGCGTCAGCTCGAGCCGCACCGTCGGCCGTGCGGGCAGGCACGGCGGGTGCGTGTGCTTCTGCGAGCAGTTAATGCTTCGCGATTTCCTGCTTTATACATTTCTTGCAAACAAGGGAAATCTAGAAACTTCAATCGGCGATCGTCGTAGTCCACATTGTTGTTCGGGGAAACAAGCCGCTGCTTACGCTTCGGTCGCATGCGTAATACACCACCACGCTCATGGTCTTTGCGGATAATCTACCACAGTTGATACGGTTATACAGTCACCATTAGGTCGAACTGCGCTTGACGCACTGAGAATTAACTTCAAACGAAGGAAATTAACACGAAAATACTTCTATAACGCGTTTCCCAAGCGAAGCGTCACGCGCTGCAAGCCAACTACGCAGCAAGATAGGAACGGTGATCCTACAAGTGACGTCAAAACGATCGCAGCGCCGGCCTCTCCAGTGGTGGGCCTCGCGGCCAATATTTGTGATTTTGAAAGTAGTGGCCGGGCGAACAAAGTGGTCGGGTGAACTGAGTGGCCGCTGCGTTTTCTTCATGCTCTCACCGTATTTAATTACGCTCGTGCATCATATATTCCAAGTTCGCCCTTAATAGACTAAAGTAAGGATCGGCAACGTTTCGAGGTGTAGTGCTGAGTTGCATGAAGTCGACACGGCGGAGGGCTGGAAGGCAAATCGGGTGGGAGAGAGGGGGAGGGGGGGCTTTGAAGGAAAAAGAAAAAAAAATCAGCGAATTGCCAATAATGTTTGACGATAACCTGACGAAGTGTGAAGATGGGGGATAATGCAACTGGAAGCGATGAATTCTGATCTGTTCTTGTCTCGCCGTCTGAAACACAGTTGGTATTTTTCACACGTAAGCTTCATGCCATACTTGATCGATCATATCTGCTGATTGCATATATCTAGACTTTTCAAAAGCATTTGAGAAAGTGTGCCATAAACTACTACTACACAAGTTACGTCAGCCTAATATTGAACCGAATCTTCTTGCATGGCTTGAGATTTTTCTAACTACTCGCTCGCAGTTTGTTTCGATTAACAACCAAAATTCTAATAATACCTTCGTTCAATCCGGTGTGCCACAAGGTTCTGTTCTCGGCCCTCTGCTTTTCCTAATATATATTGACGATTTAACGTCGTGCGTCTCATCTAATATAAATTTATTTGCTGACGATTGCGTAGTGTTCCGAGAAATAATCTGTGACGATGACCTTACCACCCTTCGAACTGTGGCCTTGCGCCATGAAACACAAACCATCATCATCAACCCTTCAAACTGACCTGAATTCTATAACGGCTTGGTGCTTAAAGTGGCGCATGGAACTCAATGTTAGCAAGTGTAACTTTATGCGTGTATCTAGAAAAAATAACACATTACCTGTTTACTACCTTGATAGCATCACCCTAGACTCTGTTCCTTCTTATAAATATCTCGGTGTTAACATCACAAGCAACCTCACCTGGAACGTTCACATTGAAAATTTTATTAACAATGGGAATTGCATGCTGTCTTACCTGAGCCGTAATTTTGCTAAGGCACCATCTTCCCTTAAACTACTCTTGTACAAAATACTTATTCGGTCTAAATTAGAATACGCCCCGTCTATTTGGGATTCTTCTTTTAACAATCTCATAAATTCACTGGAAATGGTACAAAACAATTCCGCTCGGTTCATCCTATCTAACTATAACCGAACCGCCAGCGTAACAACAATTAAATCTACCCTTAACCTTCGATTCCTAGCAGTTCGACGTAACATTTGCCGGCTTTCGTCATTCCACAAAATATTTCATCACCAACATCTGCATGAAGAACTCATTTTGCCTCCATTGTACGTTTCTTCTCGCCTTGATCATGCTCACAAAGTCGGTATAGCATCAACCCGAACGACCGGTTTTTCTCAGTCGTTTATTCCTCGTTAGTCATTTGAATGGAATCGCCTTCCCTCTCCTACAGCAACCATTGTAAATCACACGCTTTTCAAAAATACCATGGTCAACATTGTGTAATTCATGCTTGTTGTGTGCAGTTATGCTTGCTTGCTGCGTTTCTTTTTGTTTTGCCTAATTTTGTATAAGATGTTTGTTTGATATGTATTTCTCTCGCTTCTTTTTTTTGTTATACTTATGAATGTAACCACTCCCCTCTATAATGACATTGGCCCTGAGGGTATTACTAATAAATAAATAAATAAATAAATAAATAAATAAATAAATAATACATTTTGAGGACAAAACTGGTGTGTCGGCGTTCATAATGCGACTGTGTTATTTTACACATCTAAGCAGGCAACGGACTTGATATTCGGTGCTTGATTCGCGTCCTTTAATTGCGCTCAATTTGTTTATTCGACGGTATTGCCTCACCTACTCGCTAGTATACGTGTACCCCACCGTTCGTAAACCATGTGGCGTAAAGTATTAAGCAAGAATAATTTTGTTTGCGAAAAGACAAAACAAAGTTTCCACTCGTTTTCCACAAATTTTCCACGAGCAAAAATATTCTGTTTTTTGGCTTCCAACACAACCCCCCAAAATGTTGGCAGGAAGCGGAACAGGAGATTGCCTCGCCTGTCGCTGCAAAATTTGGCTTAAAAGTCGCCGCAGAAAGTATTGCACGCACTCGTAGGATAGGCCAATATCTTCCAAATAAGCGGAGGCTCATTGGTCTAAAACTTACTTCCTACAAAAAAAAAGAGCTAGTGCAGTTAAAACGATCGTTGTTAAACGACACTGAATTTTACATGGAAAAAGAGTTCTTTCTCGCTAGCCACACAAACTGCACGCAAGAAATAGGCGGAGTACGGGAAAGGTCTTAACACCCTTAAAATCAGCGACCTTACAGACTATGTGTTGGCGGTAAGAACTACGTGCACACCACTAGTGGTGCAGTTTAGAGATGCAGCTACGTGATTGAGCTTAGAGAAGCAGCTTAAGTATACTCCACTTTGTCTCAGCACTTGCTGTTTTATCTCCACGGTCGGCTCATTCTGGATGTGTGTATCGACAACAAAACAGCAGTTACAAGAGCACAAGTGTGATGGTCCTCCAAACGAAAATAAAACGTCTACTCTCTACACAAACATTCGTAGCCAGTACACAAAATGGAAATCCTTACCGCGTTAGTAATTCACTCTGAGGCTGCTATTTTCGCATTATTGATTGATTGTGGAGTTTAACGCGCCGACGCAACGCAGGCGATGAGGCGCGCCGTAGTGGAGGGCTCCGGATTAATTTTGACCACCTGGGGATCTTTATCGTGCGCCGAAATCTCGTACACACGGGCGTTTTTGCTTTTCGCCTCCATCAGAAAAGATTTTTGCATTACCGAGACATGGCTGTCAAGCAAAATAGTATCCAATGAGCTGTTCAGTGCAACAAAAAGTACATGGTGCATAGACGTGACTGTGGTTGCAAAATCGGTGGTGGTGTTTTAATTTCTGTCTGTGACCATTTGGCAACATTTTACTCCCGATTGTAATCTAAAGATCATCTGAGGTTCCCTAACGTCCAATTTGAAGGCAATTATATTTGGCGTTTGTTACAACTAACAAACTGTCCTGGTATCGCCATATTGATTTTATAACATCTAAAGTTAACTGCATGCTTGAATACTTAAAACGGCAGGTTTTCTCAACACCTTCTTCTCTCAAAAAGCTGTTATATGTTACCTACATGCGCCCCACACTACACTATGTTTCATAAACATGGGATCTTGGCTATACGACTGTAACTAACCTACTTCATGCTGTACAAAACCGTTCCGTTACATTTAAACCTGTTATCATCGTACGACCAGTTTAACTACAATTAAATCTAGCCTGCACCTACCTCCCCTCACTGAACGTAGAAAAATGCCCCGTCTGTGCCTTTATCAGAAAGTGTATCACAGAAGCCAGGTATTCAAATCATGTGCATTCAACCCACCCTTTTCATATCGAACGCTTGGCCATCCTTACAAAGTTCACATCCCACCCCAATACACTCGCACCTAGTTTCCCTTTTTTTTTGCCGGAAACGTGCCGTGACTGCAACCACCTGCCTGCTTAAATTACTCTCCGTGACCGTTTCCGGGAAGCTCCGCCAACTTCAAATTCAATGTAAGTTTTTTGCGTGTCTTACATTCGGTAGTAAGTAGTGTGTATTTTTTCTTTGTGTTTTACTGTTTTTTTTTCGAAGTATTGTACGATAAGTTATCTCCGTGTGCATCTATGTTGTTTCTTACTGCTAATCAAGTGGATTTACCTTGCGTTTTTATTTTCCTCCTGATCTGATAGTGTTTATGGCTATTTATTGCACCGGCTCCATCACGCATTTTTCAAACAATGCATTTCGTGTGTGCACAATCCTTGAGAACTTGTCGCGTGCATCCTACTACTTTTGCTTTTCCATATAAGGCCCTCCCCTCTACAATTTTGTATACCCTGGGGATAAAATAAGTAAATAAATACATAAATAAATAAAGTTGTAATCTGTCTTTGGGGTACTTGTGACTTACAGAGCAGCGCTGACCATTGCTTCCATTGTCAACTTGCTGATTCTGGGAAGATGCCTTATTTCCGCATACCTGTCGTATAGTCCTGAGAAGGCCGCTCTTGAGCCCTCACTCGTTAGTATACGCAGGCTCGTATGGGAGAATATTTTACTCCCATACCGATATTGGCGAGCGAATCTAACCTGAAAATGTAGTCTTCAACCTGTAGCTTGTTCAGTGTTGCTGCGAACAAAGCACTAAAAATTCGTAGTTCAAAAATACCATCGTCTCATTGTTAACAAATGGACATGGGATGTGTGCCATCACCAATTATTCAAGACGTCTTAGCCTGATCGAACCAAAAATTCTACTATAGTAGGACCCTTTTATGTGCTTTTGAGCGTGTGTTTATGCAGTTTCTTTTTCAAATGAATTGCTCTTGTATTGATTCTACTATTTTTTACAATGCAAAAAGCAGTGCTTTTGCAGTGCTCGTTTGTAGAGTGCAATATTTTGTACTGAATATATTCATATTCTATATTTCCTCTGACCGGGCAAATTATAATCTCGACGCTACATTCAAGGTTGATACCGATAGAATGACGGCAGGAATTACGAAATTTACCCGGCTGAAGGGCATGGCGTCTAATGAAATCAATTTATATTCTTACGAATGCATTCGGAAGCCACGATAGTGATGTCCGAATTTTTCTGCAGCGAAAAGTCCTCGTGAAGCTGAGTGTACTTACTGGGTTTGAAAGCGAAAGACGCACCTTTCGTGCTAAATTTTGTTTGGAACTCTTTCTTTGTCTTCGCTTATTCGTCTTTTAATGAGAATTACTTCGATACGCAGACTGGCCGCAGTTCACGCGCAGCTCCCAACACTCAGAAATTTCCTCCATATGCACCAGCTCTAACCATTTGCCGTCACTCTCTCCTGTCAGGCTTCACGCACTTCGCTAATTCTTGTTCCCCTCTTTCAGGGTCCCGAGTGAGCGCACTGGTAACGCCCTTCAACCCTGCCGCAGTGGCCCGTGTTCGAACTCCCCACCAACCCAAATGTGTATTTATTCATTTGTTTATTTATTTATAAGGATAAATCCACTTCATTTCTCTCTCTTTCTCCTCACAACGGCGGCCATTCCAGTATCATTCTTGTTCACGATGGCGAGGATCTTTTTTCGTGTTTGATGAGACACCTAAGGCTTTCACCCTGAAATATCGTAACGGCAAGCAGCTGTGTCACGATATCGCTTCAACGAAATCCCCAAAAAATCATGTCACGTGCTAGCGCTAACACAAATGTATGACCTTGCGGAGTTCTGTTTCACTTGCTATCACAGGTTATTAAGAATCGCAGTTTTAAAACGAGCACCATGGAGCGACCACTCCCGCAGCCAGTCGGTAGACACTTAAAAGGCGAGAAAACTGCTTTAAAAATTGTTGTAATAACCCTACCGATTTTTAGAGCGTTATGAGAGCTATGGTAAATTGCAATTTAAAAATGATTGTATTTTGTGATGACCTCGACGGCATCCCGGTAGTTTAGGCGTCAGTTTATGGACATGGCGCAGCTTTGACTGCAACTTCTCCATCAAAGATTGGTGACGAGTTAGCACGACTGCGTTATGAACTATCAAATAACGAGCGCAGCTGGTATTTTTGACGAGAAAGACGCAGCCAGTTTACGGAACACTTCAGTCCTCGCTAGCGGCACATTTCTCATAGCCCTTCCGCCAGCTCCTTATCCCTGATGTAATCTTCTTCGTTGCAGCTCAGCGTCACGTTTCAACGGTGAAGAAGAGCACGCAAAGAATGCAGCGTAGCTCACAAAATCAAAATCCGAATTTGCTTTCGTGGCTGGGCAGTGGCAGCACGGGTCAGTAAGTGGTCAGCGAGGCAGTAAGTGGCGTGGTATCACAATTATTCGGACGCGGGAAAACCGCGCGTAGGAAGATCCTGGCCCAATTGAAATCGTACGGTTGGGATAAAATCACAAGAAGCATAATCCAAGATGATATATGCTCACGTGTAAGGGTCTGCGAAGCCGTGTGATCCTGATCCATTTACCCACATTACGAAGTTAGTACTAAGAGAGTCAAGACTTGCAGATCATGTACCATTTATTCACCACATTTATCTCAACTTCCATGGATTGCAAAGTGTTCTTCACACATGCACAATTTCTCATAGCATCTGTTGTATTGAAGTAAAGGCGGATCTTCATGCGTCTGTCCTTCGAAGTTCATTGGACAGTATGGCAGCTAACGCTTTTTGTATAATCTATGGCGTAGCCATGACAAGGTAACAGAGTTTAAGCTTTCCTAAGACGTTACATTTCTCGGCAGAGCAGCCGTCACTATTCCGGAAGCTGTGCGCGCTTACTTTAAACACGAAAATTCCCCTTTTTAACAAAATAAATTCAGATTCAATGTAGCAGAAGGCCTATACACGCCAGGAAAGTGTACACTTCTGGTGGATAATTGCTATCGCGTGCGATAAGCTGCGAACCGTCAATGCAGCATATTAAATTGAGTCTCCCTGATGCTGGCGTATGCGCGTATTATCACAGCGATCAGAACCATACTCAAAAAAACAAAACGTACCAGGACGGATGACGCGCCGAAGACTAAAAATCTCTGGCCTCTCCAGAAAATTACATTTCTCTCTCGCATGCAATAATAAGCCAAAGTTTAACATGGACCTGGAAGTAAGGTTTTTTGAAGATCCCAAAACAACTTGTACATAGGAAAATACAGTTTGTTTTTGTACAAATGGTATTTGGCCACGCTGGGGCTTCGCCTACTTTGAAACAAACATAAATGCGAACCGTTGGTGCGGTTTCAAAAGTTCTGTAATATATGAAGCTCGAAAATGCAGGTTTGACTTGGTTGACCTACTTTTCTTCAGGCAGTACATTTCTAACGTTTTTAGGTTTGTTGCTCGTCGCCCAGATGTTTGCGACACAAAACGTTATTACTCCAAGAATTCGTGGGATTGGCTGAAAAATATCGCCTCCAACGTTTCGGTTTCCTAGTTGGGATATCTGCTCGCTGCCCCCCGAAGAACAGTTATGAGATTTATCCAGCCGCGTTCCTGCTGTCCAACACGACGATAGAAAAAATGCTCTTTGTTCCACACGTAAGTTCACCGATGCACACATTTGCTGTAACGCAATTCGCGGTTTCACTTCTTGGTCATTCACCTGCTGTCACGCAGTCCCGTGGAGTCCAACCGCGTTCTTTCACCACATTGCTCCTGCGCTCTCTGTTGTGTCCGGTCATGCGAGTTTAAGGAGCAGTACGGCGCTTTTCTCGCCTGCGCGGGAAAACAAGCACTGGCAGCACAGCCGTTTCCCACACCACACGCCGTCGTATTGTTCACAGGAGCGGCAGAGTTAGGAACACCAAGACGATCGGTCCTAGAGCGCACCGAGTCTCCGTCGCGCGAGTGCTTCGTCCCTTCCACCGTGAGGGTAGCGCCACCTGCGGGCGCCGTTCTGTTGGCGTGCGAGCCGGCCAGGAGCATGGTGTCCACGGCTCGCGAGGCAGCGCTGCTGTTGTACTGGCGAGAACCCCGAGACGGTCTTCTGTGGTGTCGCAGGTGAAAGACGCCGTAGATCAGAGGGTTGATCATGGCCGTGGAGCTGCCGAAGAAGAAGATGCCCGCCTGAAGCTCCTCGGTCAGCTGATCGTCCGGCTCGAGGAAGATGAATATGATCATCATGCAGTAATATGGCGTCCAGCACACGATGAAGGCAGCCACGATGACGACTGTTATCATCAGTGACTTCATCTTGGCACGGTGCAACAGCCTCCGCCGGGCATCGTCCATGGACGACTGGTTCCGCGTGTCCCCTCCACCCCGGCGTCGTCCAGAACCCTGCTTCTTGCCACCGCCACGCGCCAGCTCACACCCGGACTCCTTGGCCGGAACGAAGACGCTGCGTTGAACTGTAAAGAAGAAGCGAAAAAGCGGCGTTACTTTTGTGCTATTTGTTCAGTCGAAGATAATAGCGTGCCCCTAATCGAGAATGGCCTCGATGTACATTTTGGCTAGCACGTGTAACACTAACGTTGAAAACGACTTTTATGGTTCTTTAACCCGATGCGAAATCGGCCACACGTCATAGCAGCACTTTACGGAGTATTAACTCCGAGAGCACTTAATTGTTTACTGGAGTTGGACAACTTCGTAGTGCTTATTTTATAATTTTATGACACGAGCTGTGGCAGTTATGCATGCCTGATTCGGTATGTCAAACCCTTAAATCCCCACACCAAAAATTCTCTCAGCAAAACGAATTACTCAAAGAATTCCACACTCTAACACCTAGACTAAATTTCATACTTTTAAATACAAACCATAATATCAGTACTAAGTTCTGTCACTTCTTAAAGTATTCCTGCCCTGCGTTTTAAATGAAAACTAATGTAATTAATAGGACACCGGCATCAACATACAACCGGCCGTAAGTTAGTCTATTTGAAACGAGCAATTCAAAAATCGTAAAATTGGTGGGGGAACATGCGCACTCTGCTTATCTTCTGCAGAAAGGTTTGCACTGTGACACCTGTGCTATCAGGCACGGAATCCGGCCGTTAAATTTTGCAACGTCTGAACGGGCACAGTGTGCGATTTTAATCGCAAAAGGCTAGACTTGAAACGCGGGATCAAATGTGTTGCTTAAGGTGAAAATTGCTTCCTTTGCCAACTTGTATTTATGTGACCAATGTACGCGTTACAGTCAGAGTGAGACAGAGGAATCTTTTCAGGAATAAAATAATCAACCTGCAGAAAATGAAGGGTTAAATGGTGGGAATGGATCCCAAGTGTAATTGATGACGGTGCGGTGCTCTGTGCGCTGCTCTGTCATTTTTTTGTAATGACGATTGTTTTGAATGAATGAAAAATGAAATGAAAATGAAATGAAATGAAATAGCGACAGCTGGGCATATTAAAGCGAAGCTTTCTACGCCTCCCTGATGGCGTAGTTCGTCGCACAAAACTCACTACAGGAAAGCCAACTTTACACAATAAGTATCACAAAAAAAATTCTTCCCATGCTAAGAATTGAACCTGGGTCCCTCGTTTTATGAAGTTGAAGTTGATCAGATTGCGCCGTTCCGACACGGTCGAAGCAGTTTGGCCGTTGGACTTCGATTGACGTTGCATAGTGAATGCTTAGCGTTTTAACCACATATGTTTTTCTTAAGCAAGGGGCCTTGATTTTTAAACGACGCACGAAGAAAGCAGATAGCTTGTATTAGCACTAAGCAAGGCAGCAAAGTAAACCT
This sequence comes from Haemaphysalis longicornis, assembly GCF_048455015.1. NCBI lineage: Eukaryota > Metazoa > Arthropoda > Arachnida > Ixodida > Ixodidae > Haemaphysalis > Haemaphysalis longicornis. The sequence goes on from NW_027526245.1 coordinate 37,220,590, forward strand.
TTTCCGCTGTGGTTGTTCCGAAACGTTCCTGCAGACGGGGGCAACATGTTTAAATGTTCGTATACGTGACAAAGGCTGAACGGACGCACGTGTATTCCTGCATACGTTCCCAAGCTTTCGAACAACAGAGCTGTTTAGCCCAACTTTGTCCGTCCGTCACACCAAAAAACCTCGAAACCGAAAGAGGTCCCGACTATCGAACCCGGGACCTTTACGCCGCAACCGGCAACCTAACCACTGGGCCATCCCAAAAGCTCGGGGGATAGGGTGTTCGCAGGGGCGGAAAACAACAACATGTGCAGCCGATCGGAAATTAAAAAAAAAAAAAATTTCCCGTTGTCGGAACCGAAACCCAGTTTCACACATTATGAAACCGGCGTCTATCTGATCGAGCTATCACCGCATTCCTGGCGCACAACGTTTCCTTTGGGTTCGTAGCGCGAGCGCTAGCCCGCACGGTTTCTTGCTAGCTTGAACGGATCCGCTAGCTTTCACGGCGGCGGATTCTTGCACGTGCTAGCGCGGTCCACTTTGGAATAGATGTGAAAGCCTGTGGGAAGAACGATCCGGGCCTGTCAGTCATGGAGAACTTTCAGCGGCAAGTTAGGAAATGACTGTGAGGTGAAACAGCCGGGTCTCCGACGAAAGGAGAGGGGCCGCCAGCTCTGCTGTTTCTCCAGCCTTGCACCACTAACGCAAGCTGCGCCAATTTTCGGTGTAGCTCAACTCCGCACCAATCGCCAAATTTTCCCGTCATTTTCTCGTATGAACAAAGGTTCCTTTCTTTAACACAACTACATTGCTTTAGCGAATTGTCAGGAATAATAAACAAACAAAAGCATTAATCGCAGCTTTACAGTGAGAGGCCAATTTACAGCACTAATTAGAATCGTTACCTACAAGTATTCACCTGTACAGGACGTTCCCAAGATAATTTGCCTATAATTATTGGGCAACACCCAATCGCAGACAGACGGCGTCGGTAGGGGGTCATCAAAGGCTGAACGAAATACGTGAAGCGTCGACGCTCATGGGTCGTGCCTACCACTACGCCCATAAATTATTCGGCAAGACCGAACCAAGTAATTACGGTAGTTCTCACGGGGATATTGACACGACACGTCTCTATCTCTATATTACGTGCATCATCGACTTCGTGCGCGCGTTCCAGGCTCATGCAGTCGCCGTTGTTGGTACAGCGCGTTTCGGTGCTGTAAGTCATAAACGTTCTATCTATTACAAGGTAGAAACCGACTTCGTGTTGCTTAATACGCTGGTTACGTACGTTTAACGTGATTCCAGTATGTTACATTTCAGCGTGCAGTCTTGAGATTGTGTGTTCATTATCACAGGCAACGTCACGCAACTAGGAAGGAGAAAGGTGGTAAAACACCCGTACTTTTGAACAGTTTTTTGTGAAGAAAGCCCATGAAATATACGGAATGAATGAATGAATGAATGAATGAATGAATGAATGAATGAATGAATGAATGAATGAATGAATTTATATAGAAATAGGACTGAGGACCTGCGGGGTTCTTGGGAGGCGGGAAAAGAGAGAAAGAGAAAATTCTCATGACAGCTTTTGAACGCTGAGTTGTCTGTCTCAAAGCCCTACTAAGGCTTTCAGACTTCTCTACACTGCTCTGCAAAGACCACTGGAATCCCGATGTGTTTGAAAAGACTAGTATTTGATCGCACATGTTCCAAATGTGCCTTATTCGTAAGTGGTGGCGGGCAGTAGGACATCTGCCGTAGACGGCCGCTGTCGAATGTCGGACACGACCAAAGCAAGCGACATAAGGTCGGGAGGGTACGCCTCGGTGAGAAAGCCAGGGAAGCGCCGCCATGATAAAATTTGCGAACAATATCCCGAGTGTAGACTGCGCCTGCTCATGCTTTGGTGAGAAAGAGTTCTCCCTGACAAGAGAGGGATATAGAAGCAGGAAGAAGGCCTGGGGGGGGTAGCTTCTTGGGAACTGTTGACTTTGTTGTAACACTTGTCGCCTCGTTTGGCACCCGGCTGAAGATGCAGGTGAGGTGTGGTCAGCAGCAGACACGCGGCAGCCAGGGGAGGAGTCGAAAGAAGGCACTCGCTAGCGGCGTGGTGCACTTGCTGGTTTCCAGTCGCTCCAGCTGTGTGACCAGGTGTCAAAGTCTGACCCGCATAAATGCCCTCTCCGCGCAAGAACTGAATTGTGCTTATAATGGGGTTGGCGGTTGCATTATGGGTGCAAGCCTTATTAAGTTCTTGGAGGGAAACGTGTGCATGAGTAATGATGCGGCAATGGTGACCTTCTGGTTGCTGGTAGGCCTGAATATGTTGGAGGGCCCTAATATTCGAAATAGCTCGATATTGTTAGTAAGGCCGTACGTGTTGTTGATCTGCTGGAATCCATTTAGGTGTGAAAGAATTTAGAAAAACCCTTATTGACTAGATGCTTTGATCTGGTGATTTCTCTACACTATGTTAACATAACCCTTTATGTAACACCTCCTGTGGGGTTTTCATAGCATTTTTGAAAACACATCAGTGTATGTCAGCACACAGGGTGTTATTTTAACCTGCTTCGCTCTTGTTTTCTAAAGGGAAAAATAATTACGCCGATATGTACACGCCATTCACTTATTATATAGCAACACAATCGGGCAAAACATGATAGACACGCTCGCGGGCAATGTTCACAATCAAGCCGCTATTATAATGTGAGTAAGGACTTTTATGTACACCAGGTTGGATTTTCTGCCTGTGGTGTTAGGATCCCAAGGTCACGCAGACATGATCATTATGGAAGCTTATTCAAGTTTATTGTTCAAGTTTATTCCTGCCTGTTTGTAATAGTGGGAGGAAGTGACCTATACAGAACGTTTTATGCATAGCTAACTGTTATCTCTTCAATTCCCGCGGTATTGAACAAATGCGCCTATGAACTCCGCACAGCGTACGACCGGTGTTTACGCGTGTGTTACTCCTTCAATGGTTCATTAAAGTCTATTTTATTATACATTGTGTGGTGTTTTCTTGCGCCCCGGTTCACATTCGCAGAATCGCTTATTGTAAACCGGCTGCTCCTCGGAAGTACGTATGTCGCGTGACCTACGTATTTCAACCTGCTGCGGGTATTTGCAGGCCGTTGCCCTGCCCGCCGTGAGTTCTGATTCCCGAGGTAGCTCGGTACATGTGGGCTGGGCTGTGACAGAGGTAAGCCAAGCCAGGCTTTCTCCCCTTATTTATAACTACTGTTTAACGTGGAATTTGCACGCATGCTTATCGGGCTGCGCCGCGGAAGTTTTCGACATGCACAGGGCTCCGGGATTATTATTTTTCGCCTACCCATAAAAAGGTTCGCTTTAAAACTACGGGGCCACCAAGATTTTCCTTCTCAATTCCCTTTGTCGCTAAGTTAAGCGTGGATTTATATCATTGAGTTTTTGCGTTACTGTCGGAAACGGGCGAGTCGACAAAGCGGCAGTTTAGCTCCACTCCTATGCGCTCGACTTCACGGGAGGCCACGTTCCTGTTTGCCGCTATTCAGACGAGGCTGAGACGCTTCCTCCGTTGCTATTTCTGCGTTTATGCATCTGAAACGAGACGAACAAAATGCGAGCATGCGCCATGTAGTGAGCCACCCGCGATGCAGCCACCACGCGTGCGAACAGAAGAATTGGATCGCCTGCAGGACACGTTCTGGCCACTCCGTTTAGTTACAATAATGGTGGGAACCGCGCTTTTAGCCAGATCACCAGAAAGCAGTGCGTGGACATTTTTAAGGTTACATAATTTAATGTTTCACTGATAACACCTAGCTGACATCTGGTGATGATCTGCTGATGAAACTTTAATTCAAAATTCTTATGATTGAATGACTCCGCGACCATAAGAGATGTTTTGTTGCGACAGATAAAACCCCCTGGTGGCAAATTGGTATAGCTCTTTCAAATGATTCAAGTTTTTTCTAAAAGTTGCAATGTAAAATCGGTTCTCACAACATCGCTGTCCTAGTTGGAGATGTCTAAAAGTCGCTTGAATTTCAGGCAAGGGAGCTTCACCTTGATTTCGAAAGCAAATAATCAACTTTTCGGGGAGCACGTCAAAGGTACCAAACACTAATTATGGCGGACTTTTTTAATTAGCAGCAAGGAAACAAAGAAACTAAATTTTTGGGCCCGCAAATAACTAAAATTGATTGATTTTGAATAGTTAACGTGCCCAAGCTACCCCTGGGCTACGAGGCGCGCCGTGTTGGAGGGCTCCAGACAAATTTTGACCACTTGGGGATGTTTAACGTGCGCCGAAATCCGGACACACAGATGTTTCCTTTTTTGTCCTCCATCAGGAAAGCAGCCACCGCGGTCGACATTGAACCCGCGGCCTTGGGCTCAGCAGCACAACGCCTTAGCCACTCAGCCACTGCGGCGGGTAGAGAACGGAAGTACTGAAGGTGTTAAGAGATGACCTTTTGAAGCGACGCCGCTCAACTGCCTTAATGGGCAACAAGAGTGACTATAGTGAGTGATTTGCACTCGCTGTAAGACTCGGTGTTCTTGTAAAGCTGAATCGCGTATTACGCAGCCCAGGTTCATAAAGGCATTTTGACCCAAGATTATTATTTTTGGACGCACAAGGCGACGCCCACTCGGACATGAACACTAAAAAACTGCACCGACGAAGGAAAAGACATACAACAATGCAGTGACTCCCAACTAATTCGCATTTTGAAGCACAAGGAATACCCGCCTAGGTGGACAAACAGGAAAGAAAGGAAGCGTTTGCTTTCATCCCGAAAGCCGCCCACGTGTAAGAAGAGAACGATTATGATTCGAGGTCCTCGATCGCGATTTTGAACAAATCCAGTCAGGGTGAGCACACGCAGCGATATCCCGTTTCGTAAATTACGGGCGCATAGTGATTTCTCCTCGTGAGCTGCTGGCGATAGCGCTTGAAGTTGACGACGCCATCAAAAGACGGCGAGCAGAGGCATTTAGCGCAGTGAACGACCAAACTTTCGCCTGTACCCGTCTTAAGAGGGCTTGTGTGCTCCCTGAGCCGATCGTTCGTGCAGCAGCACGTTTGCTTTTCATAACGTCTCCAGCATAAAACCTTAATCCCATAAACCACGAGCTCCCCGCATTATCAAAGCAGTGCTTCTTGTTGCATTCTTTTTTTGCTGCCGGTGGTCCATGTGTTTCACAATCTGCACGCGCCGCTGAGCATGATGGTCGCGGAAATAAAAAGCAACGCGAGCATCCTCGTGGGAGGCTGCTTTTTTTCATGCAAGTATACATAGCCTGCTGTACAAAATGAAAATAACTGGTGGTCAGTGCAGTCTTTCTCTCCGTCCGCCGGGTTTTTGCGGTGCTCTTTCCGAGTACCCTCATGTACTAACATGCCTTAGCTTACTTGTTCAGTTCTACATAAATATACCGCGACACCGCTCATTCCACCTGTAGTTAAAGACTTCGTAAGCATTATCATTATTGTATTCAAAGCCATTTAGAGTATCCTTTATTTGCTGTCAGGCTAAGCCGTGGAAGGACTTCGACAACACTTAAAATCATTGGGTTGTTTTGAGCGGATAGCGCCGTAAAAAAGACTACAATGCCCAAGTCGCGTATAACTAGATGTATATTACTTGACGGAGACGAGCAAAAAAAATGTTTATAAAAACAAAAAGCAAACACCGTAAATAAATTAGTGGCTCTATACTCCCAACTAACGATAGCAACAAAAGAAATCAAAAGAAATGTTTTCTAGCAATACCATTTGGTTCGCAACACCTAATGCTCTTTTACTGAAAAAAATATTTAGTTGAATTTATTTTTGTTCAATCACAAAATATCTAATTGCAACAGAGAAAATGGAACTCAAATAAAGGCGGACAACTACCTGACATCTGCAATCATATCCCAAAATGGGAATTTTCACAAGAAAAGGGGTGAACACACCAAGCACAACGCGTTTTGAAAATACGCGCGGTATTCTCCGTCATTTCGGTATCACTCAGCCTGAAGCACTTTAAAATTACGGCGCGTTGTTTGACTAGTTACAATACCATGAATATGGAATAAGCAGTGCAAGCTAATACAAAGAAAAAGCAGGAAGTACAAGAACTCCGCACTTTATTTGAGAAGGAGTACATAAATAGCCGGCACTCATACCTGTTGTCAAACAGATTTTTTGCATGTAAAAAAGATGAAGCAGCACGGATACGTACAGGGCGTCTCATTCCTTAGTTTCCATTTTTCTTAGCTTTAGATCCGAGGGAAGCTCGCGCAACGACAAAAATATCTGCATAGCTCTTGTATAGACATGCATTCTTGATGTCTTTTGTTTTAATGTTTGCTTTGAATATATAATTATAAACCACCGTGATGCTTTTAGACGGGCGCAAAGCATTTGCTCACATTTTTAATAGTAGGAATACAATTTTTCATTACACCATTGTCCATTTTATCTTGATCCAGTGAGTTTTCTAATATTGGAACACATAATGCGAACACATGATGACATTTCCAGGAGAAAGCAAGTTCCTTTCCATGGCTACCGTGTACACACCAAACACAAGTTAGCCTGAATGGGAGATTTTTCGCTGCAATACGTATTTTAAACTCCTCGTGGCACTCGGCCTGCTCTCACGTGGATGGTGGATGATGGTGGAAAAACTGCCAGTTTACACCGGTGGCCGCGAGCCATCGTAAATAGGCGTATTTACCACGATTGTACCTCTTCCCAAAACGCAGTATCTAGCTGTGAATACTACGTTTGTCCTAATGGGAGTTTTGAAAACTCTCACGCTCCCTTCTTCTCCTCCCTCACCTCTCCCTCATTTACGCCTCTTTACAAAATGGCTGCCAGTTGGTGTCGTGTGTCGTGTGAGCTCTAGCGTCCCAAAAATTTATTGTCGGTATGAACTTGCGGCCGCACGAATGGATGTGAAGTGCTTCCCCAGAACCGAAGCTTGTTGCGAACATTGTGGAACTAGCCTAGACTACCGTGAGACACACTGCAACGTCGCCTCCGAGTCACCGACCTTTGAGCCAACGGAGTACGCCAGCGAGCCGACCCGAGGCCTAAATGCAGTGATTGCTAACGGAGAGTGGCCCGTAAAAACAACGCGGTTGTGCTTCTGCGAAGTGGTTGAAGGTAAGATTTGTACGTTTTTTATTGTACCCAACATTTTGGGAAACTTCTGCCCCTTCACGTGTGAAATAAACTCAGTGTGTTTCCCGCGTCACTGCACGGGTGATTCTCCGCCACTGGAAGTGATCGTTGTGCGTGAGAGAGGGCGCCATGCTCGGAACGTCATTGGGGAGGCCGAACGGTGTGAAAGCAATGCGTATTTGCGCGGGTCTCGAGCAGAAAACGCACTGGTTCATACTCGCGAGCAGAATGAAGAGTGCCCGCACTGTGAACGGATGTTAGGTGTTTTTGTTAGGCTGTCTGTGGCTTATTGGCAGGCGAAGGGGGAGTTGGCCGGTCAAACGTCGCAGGGCGGCCGCTTTTCTTGAGAAGTACGTAAGGTGCCCGCCGCTCCTGCTACAAGGAGGGTGCCTGCCGCGTGCCGCCGTGGACTAATTGCTTTCACTGGAAAGGGAGAAGATCGGGGCCCCGTGGGAGCTCTCCGTACGCTAGGCTAGTGTAACTATAACCAGCAAACGCCATTCGAGAGAGCATTCTGTGGAGTCGGCGGACGAGGACTCATTTTTATTTTATTTTATTTGAAGGGGGGTAGGCGCAGGCGTCAGACTGACGGAAATGTTTCCTTATCTTTCGGTGAGTGGAGAGAGGAGCAGTGCGAGTGGTAAAACCCGAAGCTCGCTCCCAGAACACTACACGCGAGGAAAAGAGGGAAGGAAAGCATTTTGAGAAGTTGGTCGCCACAAGGGTCGCGCTCCCTTTCGAACAGCACTTTGTTTTGACCAACTAGTGAGCGCAGGTGTCTCGGACGGAAGTGCAATTTTGCGTAGCTTTAAATAAACATTCAGACATTACGCAAAGTTGGACACAAGAGTGACAAGTGTGGCGTCATTACAATGCAGTTTTTTTATATTTTTTAGGTCAGATGCCCATAATGTTTCTGCATTTGTTGTCGTAGATTTAAAGCGTTTTGCTATCCCTCTAATGCATGTGCTACTGTGGCTTCCTGAGGAACGTGCCAGGAGGCGCGGCAACTTCAGAGTTTGGGAGGCAAGTGCAAGCAAACCGCGCACCGACGACATGTGAACCTCATTGTTTGCAAATGGCTTACGTTTTTTTTTTCGTTGAGTGTTGTAGTAGATAAAGTTCTTACCAAGATACCTTGTGTTCTCGATGTAAGTGTTTTGTTGATTGAGTGTTTTTATTGTGTTATTAACCGTGTTCACACGTATATCGTATTTATGCAATTTTTATGCAATAACTTGACTGTGTGTACAAAACAAACTTTTCACGTTTCGCCATTCAACGGTTAATGCGGGACTAGAAATTACGTAATCCTAAACGAAAAATAAAAAAGCTGCAGGTGCGCTCATTAATAACTACCAAATACAGTAATAAATTCCTCTACAGCACTTATATCAAACGCACAAAAACAAAAAAAAAATACCTCGAATGCTGGTGAACACTGCTCCCAACGCGCCCCCTGAAAACTCCCAGTTGAAAGAAATACTACACTACCAATGGTACCCCTATAAACTCCATTGTAGTGGCACTACAATAGAACTCCCATATGCTACTGAAAAAACTGCGGAAATAATGGGACTAAGGCGAAATTCCCATTGGAAGGAGTTTTGAAAACTTCTAATTGGTACTGAGTTATGCGACAAGCCATTTACTCCCATTCCGGCTTATTTGTGTTCTGTGTGTAGCTTACGTTCTTTCGTGAAGCTTACGCACAGAGTTTGTTCGTCATTTTCGCATAGCTATGAATGTCAAGGATATAACGATTTCTTGTGTGTTACTTTTGCAAATTTATTTGATAAAATGCCAAAGAGAAAAAATTATTTCAAAATTAGGAAAGTGCCCCTCGTCAGATTAAAATAAAATGTATAGAATTCTAATCAAAATGGTCAGCAGAAAATTGTGTGTCTTCTCTTGAGGTGCTATATAGTGTTGCTGCATGAGGCCGGTAGAATGTAGGTGCGCTGACAAGGCCGCAAACACTGCTTAACATCAAATAACATTTTCAGATGATAAGTTGATATTCGGCAATCTATCCGTGCCGACCATATCCGGCTTCCTTGTGGGCGGCACACGCAGCATTGCGACATTTTGGAATTTCTCCACGGCAGAAGCAAATAAAACAAAGTAAAAATCATAAATACGCCACGCCACCTCCACATTTCAACGCTAGTCTTTGTTGGGCTGCCTATACACCAAGCATTTCAGTCTGTTTATCTATCTGTCTTGTGCAATCCGATTCAGCTACTATCTGCCCGGCCTTCAACAAGGCATGAAGGAGTGCGTGAGCTCGGGCACGATTCCCTTGCCCTATTTATTGCCAGATATTTTAAGCCATGAAGACAACGAACAACTTTGCTAAATCTACAAATCTGTGCTACCTATCTGGCAACTCACTCAGAAACTCACTTCAGCTCACTCAGCTAAATCTCACGGACACTCAATTGTATTCCTCATAGGTGTAAGAGGGAAAGAGCCCTAGGATCAAGCGGGAGAGAGGAGAGCGATCAATGTGGCAGTGGCTGCGAAACATATCTTCATTCGGCGGCAATGTTTTGTTTGATAGATTTCATTGATCCCCGCCGAACATTAATTGCTGCGAACGCCACGTGAATACGATCGGGACAACCTTAATACGATGGTCCCGACTTGGGCCATCGTCACATTCTAGATTTCGTAACTATTTGTTTTTGTGTAATTTTTCAATATTTCATGGCCTCCCTTTTGCTTCTGTGGTTACCGATTTTCGGCTTCATCGCGGACTACCGCAAATGCTTAGACGACACTCTGTTGACTGTATTGAGCCACGACCCAATCACCGAAAGCTCCGTAACAAAGCATCATTCTGCTAAAGCTCAGCCTGCCTTGTGTAGAAAAGTCGGGGAGGGGGGGAGCAAACCGTTGCAGTTTACAAAGTTCGAGATCAGAATTAGACACTACAGGCTAGAGACTGCACAAAAAGTACCAGTGCCTTCTGATCACGTGAACTTATGAACTCAACTCTGCTCTTTTCAATACCGGTCGGGTTCAATCTGGAATTCTTGTGTTACACTCATAAAAATTTCTTTAATGCCAATCTAAGAGAATTACTACTTCATGCTTTACTTGGACACTTGTTGTTTTGTTACAGTTCCCTTAATTCATTTTTGGTAAACACCAAGAGTGACTTCTATTATCATTATACGGGGCGGATTCGTAACTTCTCCTGAATATGTTTACCATCGGCCTTGCTTCCGCTCAGCATCCTTTGTTAGCGCTACTGACTGGACCTTGTTCAGGTCAGTCTAATGAGCTTACGTTGTAAACACAGACGTAGTTGTTTAATTATCAAGTTTTTATTAAAGCAAACGTGTTATGAGACCGTGTGAAGGAAGGCGAATACCACTCACACCCGAGAAACCTCCGCTAGCGAAACATTATTGAACTGTGTATCATACATTCCTTCGACGACGTTACTCAAGCTGGTGTATTTACAACTGGGATGATTCATTGCACGCCCTTTTCCTGTTTTGTGCCAGTTTAGATTACGCATAGGCGCGAGGATTTACGGTCCGTTGTTTTGATTTATTGCTGATTATAGCCTCGCCCTTTTCCAGAGTATTATTTTCAGTGTCACATGGGATGATGTTCTAGAACTCGAGAGCATCAATCAAGCGCACAATTCTTTTCTAGCTATTGTTCAAGAAGCGTATTGTATCGCATTTCCGATTAGATCACTACATAAGTTCCGGAGGTCTAGAAAACCATGAATTACGCGAGCTTTGCTAAAAAATCAATAGCCCAAACAAATTACTTAGAATGTTCATTAAGACGAAAGATATATCGATACTTGAAGAGTTCAAGAAAACAAGGAACAATCTAAATGCTGAAATAAAAAGAGCCCGTGAAAACTATTACACAAACGAGTTTTCCGCGGCGTACAACTCCCCACAAAAACATGGGCACTTATGAAATAACTCGACCCTCATTAACGTTATATAGGCCCTCATGAACTAGCCTTTGATGGTACCATTTTTTACGGGGTTTCTTTGGCAAGCAAATTTAATGACTACTTTCTAATATTAGAAGCACCACAGACAATCTACTCTAAACTAACTGCAAACACTGCAAATTCACTCGAAACTCAGGAGAAAAAAGATCAAACCAGGTTTTTCGAGCCCCGACAATGCCCCAAGAAATTGAAACCGTTATCAAGAGACAAAGACACACGCAAGAGTGGTTATGATGGCATTGTGATCCGTACTGTGAACACGGTGTCTGATATCTTAAGTATTCCTCTTGCCCATATCTGAAATTTGATTCTCTGCAACCGCCTCTTCCCGGGCAAAATCAAAATTGCACGAGTGCGCTCCATTTAAAAGGGAGGTACTCGAAACATTCTCGGAAATTATAGCCCCATATTAATTTTAATTGTTTATTCGAAGTTTCCTGACCACAAAATCAACAATAGGCTTACTGCTTTTCTTGTTAAAAATAACATCATAGCAACACAGAAGTATGGGTTCCAAAAAGAAAAATCTGCTTAAAGTTCACTACTAAGAGTTAAAGAACAAATTATCTCAAATGTTAACTATCAACTCTACACGGTTGGAATATTCGTGAATTCAAAAAGGCTTTCGATTTCATAAAACGCAACCCACTTTTCGATATGCTGGAATGTATGGCATCTACGGTACAGCGCTTGATTAATAAAAAGTTAGCTGTATAATCGTTTTCAGTATTTCCGGTTCAGTAATGCTGAAACGAATTTAACGAGAATAGAATATGGCGTGCCACAAGGCTCAATATTAGGCCCGCTACTGTTCCTTCTGTTTTTCAATGATATTGTAATAATATTGGCAACCCAAAACATAGCCCTCTACGCTGATAGCAGTAATGATATCATGGGGCTGTTTTATGTAATGTTTCATAGTCGTGCTCTTTCTAATGTAATGAACCAGGCTGTTAAATGGATAAAAGAGCTTTCCGTTTGGTTATATCTGAATTAACTGACCCTTAACATAGATGAAAGAAGTTACATGATATTTAGACCAAAAAACAAACCGATCGATATTAGGACGGCACTAATATTTGTAGGGAGAACAGTAAAGCAAGTCACTTCACAGACATTTTTGTGTGTTTATTTTGGGGATCACTTAAACTGGTAAGAACACGTTGATTACTTGAGTGTAGAAATTTCTAAAACCATAGAGATGCTGAACAGATTTAGGTCAATCTTGAAACATGGTTCGAACAGCAGCTGTATTATGCAATGATTTATTGCCGCTTAGACTACTGTATATAGTGTGGGGCACAATGGCAAAAGGTAATCGTGAAAGTAGTCTGGTTTCACAAAGTACAACATGCCTCAGATTTATCGAAAACCTTTTGTTGCGTGAACATGAGCTGTCATTTTTCAAAAGCACGGAATTGTAATGATTTAACGCATCTATGATTGAAGGAATTGAACCCGACTAGCTCTGCGAATGTACAATGGCATAAAATATGATCATACGCAGTTCCTACGGAATTTCAAGCTGCCAGAATGCGGTTACAAATTCAGACAGCATCCATATGTTAAAAAAGAGTGCGAGCGTCCATGGATCCCAGTGAATACAATGCAGTATGCCTGAATTCCCAGGATTTCCTGAAATAGCACGTGAGTCGAAGACAACCGGTACGTTTTAAAAACATGCAAAATCCCTCATGAGAAGCCTTTAGTAATTTCCATTTACTGGATATCCTGCTCTGTATCCAGTTTCATGTTCTGTTTTTTTTTATTATTTCTTTAGTGCGCAAAAATGAATCCCCTTGTTGAAGTGTGCTTCGAAGTGGCTGCGTCCTTTCAAACGCGTGCACTGAAACAATGCGTTGTTTTCTTCAAATGCTGAATAGCAATGCAAAACATCCAGGAAGCGATGCCCAGACAGGCGTCAGGTAGTAACCTTTTGTCTCGCTTACATTGGAAGCGATATGTATTTCGTTGTTTTATTTGAATGTACTATGGCTGTAAACATTGTCTGTCAAAAAATGAGTTATATCTAAATTAAACTTGAAATCTCGTGAACGATTTCGGGAAGCTGAATAATCCCCTTGCCATCACACTTATATTTGCAGCCCAGGACATATTTCTGAAATAAATATTAACGTGCGCTGCATATTTGGACGAGGGACGGGCACAGTTAAAAGCCAAACCAAGCGATGGTGCGCAAACCAGCAACTGGTTTATTGAAAGCTCTATGGTTATTTGTGAGCACGCGATGGTGAGTGTACATTCGTAGATTAAACATAATATTTTCGTGCGCGTGCGCTAAGGGCTATTGTGGGAACGCTGATACATTGGCCAGGTTCCACAGACAGCATTCTGAAGGCCTCAAGCACTTCGTTCTTTTGAGAGTGATAGCAGATTTGCTTGTTTCAGCTTGTGTTTGCATCCGCATTTTGCGCAGTGGGCTGGAAGGTGGCCTCGCGATTGTAGTTGATTGCAAGCATTGTAATGCCCTGGCAATCTGTCATTTAACCTCCCCCCCCCCCCTTTGGCTCGATGTAGGATGCACCGCAGGTAAATGGAATTTCGAAAACAACTCCTACTGCGCATTTGACAAATTTGTTTACGTGTTTTACGCCACAAGATCCCCGCCATTGTGGGCTTTGGTTTGGCGAATTCACTTTTCGGCACATTTACTTTGGTTTTGAAGCCGCTGAAAACACAACTTTGACTCTGTACTTGCTTGCAACTTTTTTCAATCTATGCCCAACCTAGTGGGCCACCTTTCAGTCAACTGCGCAAAACGCCGATGCAAACCAATGCTGACACAAGCCAATGTGCTATCATGCTCAACAGACCGAAGGATTCGGGAAGTGACTGAAGCTTTCAGAATGCTGTCTGTGGAACCTGACAAATGTATCAGCTTACCGACAATAGCCCTCACAGAAAAGGAGATAAATGTAATGAAAGAAAAGTTTAATGGCACATGAGCGCACGCGCACAGAGATATCATGTTTCATCTATGAATGTACACTCCCCATCACATGCTTATAAATAATCATACAGCTTTCAATAAAACAGCTGCCAGCTTGCGCACCATCGTTTGGTTTGTCTTTTCACTTTCCCCGTCCCTCGTCCAAATATGCAGCGCACGTTAATATTGAATTCAAGAATATACCAGCCACACCTAAACAAGCCTTTGGTATGTTTCTGTGGGTTTGGACAGCAATATACTCCAGATACTGCTCCGTGTGCCACTACAGCGTGTGTATAGCTGCATTGACGCTGCTGTATACACCAGAAAAAAAACTATATACAGACGTTTACTGTTTGAGCCTCGTGATTCGCTTTACATATACAGTGAAGACGAAGAAAACAGAGCAGCTATAATAGGAGCGTAAGGGAGGTCTGAAGCGGAAACAGAAATTCACATTGTTTGGCGGGCACTTCCGGTGCTGTTGCAATTTCTAAATTAACGCTTAACTTGGTTTTCTCTGCTCGGGTATCGCAGGGCCGGCGCAGCCTGACATCTATGAGAGAGGCGTTCATCCTGCAGTGTGCTTCTATGGGCTGATAATCATTAAACAAAGCTTGCTTTCCGTTTACTCAAGAGGCTGCAGCATATTGCATAAGCTACGCTGAATACGTAGCGTGGTGCTTACGCGCAATAATCGCCTGGCCTGTTTCTCTGTTATAGCAGTATCTTATTATTAGATTAAAAACGTATGAATGCTCAAATACATGCTCAAGGTGCATGTTGGAGCGATGTCAAATATCCGGGATTCCTTTTCACTTTTCACTGTTTAAAAAGTGCGCATGTAGCATTCTACGAGTACCTCAAGCTAACTGTAACATGTAAAGTACATTCTCTAAGAGGCGTGCGCTCATACCACAGGAAGTTTCAATGCATTCTTCACCATGAAATGATCGTGAGAAATCTTAGGACTTGCATCCAAAACTACTTTTTAGCTTCCATAATGCTATTTAAAGGGACAGTGACACAAAAATTTTGCACCTTGTTTTTTTTTTGTTGCGATAAGTAGCTAGTGACCTACTTAGGACCTGTAGAAACCTCATTTGCTTCAGCGTGCGACGGTTGTTTAATTAGAGGCATTTTCAATGCGACCACTCAATGCGGCCAATGCGGCCAGCGGGTGCCGCGAAACCATGGATTTTGTGTGAACAAAGCTGACCACGTGACTGTCGGTGGGATATCACAGAGCAGATCTGCTGTAGAACTGTCGAATGAGCATCGCCGGCAGTTTCTGCGAATTCCCCCACGTACTGATCTCGTGAGCCGCTTAATTAAAAAGCGACCATGGACGTGACGCAGGCGCTGCGAGTGCAAATGCTGCCGCGGCTACAGAACGACGCGCGCTATTAGCAGCCGGCCGGTCTGCCTACAGGTCCGCCTACAGATGTGTTCGGCTTAGGACTGCGGCGGATATTCGATTGCCGCTCTCGTAAGCGGCCGTGCAGATGACATTTTTTAATGTAAACCGCCATCACATCATTAACTACTTTCTCATATGAGCTGCCATGGTTGGGACTTGGGTCCAAATTAGTGCAGCGGTAACAAGCTATCACTCGAGCTACCGCACCGGCCTGCGCCACTTCGCGGCCGTGGTCGCCGCCTGCACAGCGACCGTGCGGCTCGCTTGGTGGGCTTAATAATTTTCGCGCCTCCGGTGTGTTTTCCGTCCAATGTAAATAAAAAGTAATAACAATAGAGTTCCTGGAATCGCTGTAGAACTCTGGTCGCGGCCAGCTGCCCGATTAGCCGACGAAATCACGCCTTCTCCTCCGCCAACAATCGAATCGTTCGTCCTCGAGGGCAGAAGCTCCGCCCTCCGATTGGAGCGGCGAGCCGGCGAAAAACGCCGGCAGTGCGGAAGCGGCAAACACAAACTCGTGACGTGCTTGGATGTAGTTTATTTACAAAATTTCCAGGGGATGTCGATTCCGCGAGGTCCTCTGCTGGCTGCTCGGTTGCGCTTCGCATTGATTTTAAATATGTTTTAGAATGTATTCGCTACTAATATTTTGCAGATGATGTATGTGTGTTCACACCAACCTATCTCCGAAGTTATCTTGCCTTCAAAAGTTTGTCGCAGTACCCCTTTAAGGCAAACCACGTATATCGAGAACAAAGGGGTATCCCGATGCTGTGAAATCAACCAAAGGTAATGTCATTTAAAGTATTTTTGCATACACGAATGAACTACATGCCTAGAGGTCCTTTGTTGGAAACAAAACACCCTGCATTCCAGTTAAGAGACGGCGTGGAATCGTATTGTTCCTACTTGGCACGATGGAAAAAAAAAACGCCTTACAATGTCATCCGTGTTGCATCTGGTGCGCAAGCCGACATCCACGCCCTACCGGTACCAATTTCACGCTCCAGCGCTCCATGGAGCAGCTTCTCTCGCGCACTAAAGAGCGTTACTCGCGCACCAAATCTGCGCTGCATATTTTGGTTTTAGGTTTTTTAGTCATTCGGTGAGATTTTTGCGGTCTCAATTTTTGTCAAAAAACAGAGAGAAGTCCAACGGGAGAGCATCATGGATGACAACCTCTTGTCTTGTTGCGGGGGGTGCGGAAGGAGCGTGATCTGCTTTGAAAATATTTATATTTTTTTTCATCCTTGCTCGCGCTGCTTTATCCTTTTTATGTTAGACAGTTTGTTTACCTCAGCGCAGCACAGCTTACTGGTTCATTTTTTACCACAGTCGGCATAAGAATACTTCTTGAATAACTAAAATTACGATTTCTATGTTTGAGCCCATGGATGTCGATCGCGCAGCTACACCGGCAGACAGGCATGTTTTAGATATGAGGCTTTAGCAACACAATTCTCAGCCATGGTACAGTAGGGAAGCATTGCTTCCAACAGCGTACTGAAATAATCGACCATTTGAGTGAATGATCGCTACCTAATAATTACAAAATTTGCTTTGCAGTATTGCGCATACTGTGATTCCTCGTATTCCTTTTGGAAAGAATAATTTGAGTTGCTAGACGCCCATGAAAACAAAGAAAACAGGGTCAAATAGAACTGACTCAGCTCAAGTGAATAGATCGCTGTATTTTTTTTCGAAGCGAGCAGTATTCATTGTTTGTATCCAAGCGTTAACCCGTAGATTCCTCATAACCCACATCTGCACCAGAAACGCTGCCAAGGTCTCGCTAAATTCTACTCTTAAAAATGTGAACCAGAATAATCAAATCTCCGTTCTGTACTAATTTTCTTGCGTCAGGCGATCACAAAATTCAAAACTTTCACATCCTCCATGATACATATTTACACCATATCACGGGTAGTCGGCGTACACTACAGCCTGTGGGAAGGCATCCGCCCGTACGGACGGACGAACTGTGATGATGTAGTTTCCCTAGTTACAGCATTATTCCTTCGCTGGACGGGCACGAAGTTTCTTGAGTTTCACATATCCGTAATGTTTTACGCATGATGAGAAGATCTTTGATATAGAAAACTGTCTTCAGTGATCTTTATCAACGTGTAGCGAGGAAATAGGGGTTCACAGCGCGGGAGACAAGGACGACGAAAAACACAAGACGAGCGCTGAACTTCAACCTGTAGCGAGATCATTTTTACACCCAAACAAAGGCGCTACCTCAATAAACAGCTGTTAAAATTAAGGGGGAGGGGATATGCTTACGCAGGTGTCACATTACGACACGCAGTATCGCGTCTGGCATGTAGTCAGAGCTGTTCCACCAGCATCTAACCAGCGCCAGCAGATTCCATCACTTTACCGCTATTTCATTGAAGTCCCCCCTACATATAGCATTCTGCATCCATTTCTTTCCCTGGCTAGATACACGCTTGCCCATGTATCCCATATGCTGTTTATTATTCCCATTTATGCACTGCCGAACTGAAATGTTCTTCCTAATTTGAGCACCGGTACGCTTCACTTGTGAGTGTTGTTCCTTCCATGATGAGTTCATTCCTCAACTACAATACACCATGCAATGCTTTCGATGGCTGTCTGTGCCGATCGAACTTTCTTTCAAAGGGCTTCGCAAAGCGCTATATTTAGCGTACGTAAGGGTGTATGCATCAGTCACTCATGTTGGCTTTAAGTGACTTAGACAAGCTGCGTATCCCTGCTTGGGAGTTTTGTTCAAACAAGATGCCGCCAAGGTGATTTCTTCGTACCATTTCTCGCGGTCCGGGTTCACCCGGAGTACCTTCACAAGACGATTGCACTTTGATACTTCTCTCACTCATTACGCCAACTGAAGGTGCTTTTAGAAAGCATTAACTTTTTCCGAACCTTTTTGTACTTCCATAGTAATCGTCGTAATGCAAATGTATTGCGTAACCAGGTTGGTAGAAAATGTGGCCTCAATGGCACAAAATGGACGCCTACTCAGAGTATAAGAAACGGGTCAATAAATGCTGAGAATGACGCTGTATTTCTTAGGGAAGCTAGCATGAACAAAGCATGTAGTTGAGCCAGAAAGAAAATAGGGTAAATTTTGCGCTGCATGAGATACTTTAAGATTGTGAATTAGGGCCTTGCGAAACGTGTGTGTCGTGACCCCGATGGAACCGCTGGGCTACCGCATCTCAATTATTCAAGATACCTGAAGGTGAATTGAGCGAACGCACTGTGGCTTTCGACATAAATGCGTGTGTAAGATTCATGTACTAATTAGTAGAGGAGAAAATTAAGCACAGGTATTTTTCAAGTAGAAATTAGGCGATTAGCAATAGCAAAGCACGGCTCAGTGGTAGCATCTATGTAGGGCCAACAAGGGCGATTGGCAGTCATAGCAACCCATAGAGAAGGCAACGTCGCAGAGGAAAAAGGATTATGAGGATAATGAGACGACACATGCAAATCAATGGACATATGCCACTGTAGGCACCACGTAATTACAGCGCACAGAGTGAAAGTTATGCTTTCTAAGGGATATTTCGTCTACGCATTTCATCGGTGCACTGTATGCGGTTAGGAACACAGAACCGTCAGCATCAACATCAGCGGTGAATCATGGCGCCTACACAATACTACCCGTATATCCGTTCCACAGCTGGACACTTATGCGTACTTTCTACGCTGTAAGGGGTGCCTAGATGTCCTAGAATTTTTTCCAGTATCGCGCTTTACATAAACCGTGGATAAAGTCTTTCAGAGCACATATAGATTCACTTAGTGCGGTGTGCTTGCAAAACATTAGATTCTGTAAGTACTCCTTCACCAAGTGGTATACTAAACGCCTGGCAGCTCGCAGTTTCTGACACGACTTGTAAACAAGAACTGACTAACTTTGGAGACATCAGTTCCCCTTGCCTAAAGTCGTCCTTAATGAAAAACTGATCGGATTGCATGTAAGAAACTAGGGTGTCCAAAAAGGTTTGGTATATACCCTGGTGACTTAGGCAACCTTTTCAACACTCTCTTTATGCAATTCCTTCCTGCTTCGTAATCTATAAATGATTTCGTAATTTATAAAGGCAAAGAAATAAAACGGTCGTGTTCCACAAGTTTTTCTAACGGGTGGTTGCTTGAAAATTCGTAGTAGAGCTTGTGAGGCAAGTCAGTGGTCCCTGAAGCTGCTCAATATTCACCGTAAACTAAAGCCCCAACAAAGTGAGAGCGTTTCCACTATCTCTCTGGTGCACTGATTCTTCTGTTTTGCAACAACTGCGCACTTGTTGAACAGTTGCGCAGTTGTCGCGTTTGGCGAACAAGTCGGAAACAATGGCGCACTCCTCGAACGGTTGCACATTTGTCTCATTTGTCGAACAAGGCGTCGGCAACAAATGCGCAATTCTCAAACAAGTGCGAAACTGTTGCCAAAGATGAGAGCGTTTGTTGCAGCAGATCTCTGTCATGTTATTGGGGACGACTTGGGCAAGGTACGAGCTATGTCCTTTTGTAACCGTGACGTTTCATCAGCTTCCTCAGCAGCATACGCAGCGCCGCCCGGAGCCGGATTGTGGTGTGTAGAAACGTTCGTATCAACATCGCTGCTGCACCGATGACATCAATATCATAGGTGACGATCATCACGTGGGTGGCTCACTCTAGCTGCTTCATTTTTCTCGTAATCGCCATTAAAGCTACTGCGATCTACAAAGTCGCTCTTCTTTGCACGGAGGTATTTGTCCCTTGGGTTTAGATTGCCAGAATTGGTGCCAAAACCCAGGAATTGACGTCGGAGACGACGAGCAGCAGGCCCGCTAACAGATTACGACGACTCCTGCTCCGGCGGACCAACTCTTGGGACCCACGATGACCTCCATTGCAAGGAAGCTACGGCAGGGAAGGACACTACGAGAGAAGCTCGAAAGCATTTCACGGAAGGTCGAAGAGGGCCTTCGGAATGGAAATCTTACCACGCAAATGGATATGTCTATTTCTCTCAAGCGGATTGAGTTTCTATTCGGACAGATACAAAGACTGGGCGAGGATATTTGTATGGATGCCGACGACGACCTCGTTCCAGCGGAGACATCCGAAGAAGCAGCCTTCAATGTCAGAATCGTGCAAATTATGGCGGAGCTTCGCGTTCGGTCACGAGATCATCCGAGCGGTGAGTCTGCTATTACACCTTCTCAGACAAGCTCACCGCCCTGCGGGAACAACCCGCCGCGGTGGCTCAGTGGCTAAGGCGTTGCGCTGCTGAGCACGAGGTCGCGGGTTCAATTCCCGGCCGCGGCGGCCGCTTTTCTGATGGAGGCGATAAGCAAAAACGCCCGTGTGTACGAGATTTCGGCGCACGATAAAGATCCCCAGGTGGTCAAAATTAATCCGGAGCCCTCCACTACGGCGCGCCTCATCGCCTGCGTTGCGTCGGCGCGTTAAACCTCAGAATCAATCAATCAATCCTCCGGAAACGTAGTCGCGCAAGCAAAGCTACCCACCCTTGAATCAACTAAATTCGATGGAGATCGACGGAAGCGGCTACAATTCTGGAACTGGTTTGAGAGTACATTCACAGGAACCCCGAACTACGACCGACGTAGAAATTCCAGTATTTAATCAACCTTTTAATTTGTAAAGCTCCTTCCGAAATATTAGGAATGCCTCCGACTAGGGAATGCTACAAAGACGCGATAGCGCTATTGAAACAACTTTTCGGACATGAGGCGCTCCATGAGCAAGATCATATGCAAGACCTCATCGAGTTAAAAGCGGTTGCTTGCTCCTCCGACCTAGAGAGATTGTGAAACCTGTAAGATCGTGTTCAAGTTCATTGCAGGAGCCTAAAACCCTTGGGATGAGCCCTAGTACATACTGCTCCATGTTTCGTGAGATTCCGCTCCGGACACTACCTCAAGATCTCGTGCTTAGATATCATCAGTGGACAAAGATGGTCATGACGACCACCATGAATGATGATCGTTCGCAACAAATTGATGTACACGAGAAGGGCTTTGAGCTGCTTATGACTTTTTGGGGACAAGAACTTGAATGCTGGGAAGTAATGGCACCGATTACATCGAACTACCAGTTAGAAGATACCAATTCCGATCAGCAGCATACATGTCACCAACTGTCGTCCATAGCATTCCTGCACAGTACGGTGACGCCCTCGCTAACTTCTTTCCTTTGGTGCTCGTTGCACATCGAAAAAGCATGCCGCCGCGAGCAGTGTCGGCAGGCGATCTCTCTCTTGCATCTCCTAGCAGGACGTCCTTGCATCAAACAACGAAAGCAGCGTCCCTCTCGAGAAAGTCACGTCTTTTTTTCTTGTCGAAACTTTATCATAATCATCGATGCACCTTTTAGATATCATTATATCTACTCGTCATCACGCAGGAGCAGCACTGCTCCGTCTGCCTCTCAACCCCTACATTTGTAAATAGAACCCCCGCCGTACCACCGGGACGTCGCGGCCCTTGGTCTTTACTTTTATTTTATATGGTACATTTCCATATGATTCCAGCATTGGTAACCACTGCGTTCGTCGTTAGGGGCCACTGTACCACGAAAACTGCTTCGAAATGTCTTTGGCGTGGTTCGACGTTCCGGAAAGTTCTTTGTCACCCGATCTGACATCCCCTCTTTATATCTAGTCGTATACTATGAATTGTAACAGAATATGAACATACCCGCCACGGTGCCTCAGTGGCTAAGGCGTTGCGCTGCTAAGCACGAGGTCGCGGGTTCGATTCCCGGCCGCGGCAGCCGCTTTTCTGATGGAGGTGAAAAGCAAAAACTCCTGTGTGTATGACATTTCGGCACACGTTAAAGATCCCCAGGTGGTCAAAATTATTCCGGAGCCCTCCACTACGGCGCGCCTCATCCCCTGCGGCGCGTCGGCGCCTTAAACCCTACAATCAATCAACAATATGAACATCTCAATTTTTTAAAATGATTATGAGCCCCTTACTATTAATACGCTAACTTTCTACGATACGGAAATTGGCGCCGAACATCATGTGCTTCTGAATAATAAATTGACTACTTATGAATTATAAACGGCTGTAGAGTGGAAGTACATATAGAAAGTCACAAATGCGCACTATGCTTTCCACTTACACCTCTGAGAGTTTTTTCTGTTGTTAGAGAAAAAGGACTTCTTTAGGGTGGAGGTGTAATGGTCTGAAAGATTTATCTCAAAACCGCAACAAAAATCACAAATCCAGAAGAAACGCCGTTTCGTTCTGGCGATGTGTCATACTAGCACTATAAAACAATGATATAAAACATATGTACCCTTTTCCACTTAGAAAAAAATGTCGATAAAGAACCGCCCCAGTTATGTCGACAGCAGCGTATCCCTGGAAAGGCCGTACAGAAGAAAAATATTACCACTTGGTCTGCCGTGCCAGCCCATTCTTTTACACTCTCGTGTCATCGTAAACTCTCGAAGAGCTGAACGTTCGCCGACATTCGTAAGACCAACCATGGCCAACCGTTATAAGCGAATATGTGCGGCACCATTTGAGAGTATAGGCGCAGCTGTTGCCCCGCACAACGCGAAAATGTTTTTCGCAGTTCAGGCTCGGTTACGGTAACTAAACTTTTCCTTCGAAGCCTGTATGTTGCTGTCTGAAAGTATGAAAAGTTGACTTCCCCGCGCTATATATACCGGATTTTAGTTTTTTTTTGTAGCTACGAGGTATGAGGTTCCAATTCCTGGCCGCCAGCTGCGCACTTCGCAAAATGCATTTGGTCAGCTTTGCCTGAAGGCTGAAGGGCACAACCAGGGACAAGAACACAAAGATACTGCATTTAGAAGCCGACTGTACTAGATGCTGCCTGGCAGTTTTACAGCGAAGCTTTGTAGGGCTAAGCGAAATAAAATTCCGGTGTTCCTGTGTACAAGGAAGACTCCCCCGTCGCAACCCTATGCGGATGCGTGAAAAGAAAATTAGCAGTGGCTTAGCTCGGCTTTGCCAGGATATACGTAGCGTGACCCCGTTCAGCTGGTTATTCTTAGGTTTCGTGGTTGCCTAGGATTAGCTGATTATCATGCTTACTGATGCTAAAACAGTTTCCAATCCAATCCAATCCAACGCAATCCAATCCAATACAATCCAGTCGCGGCGGTGGCGGCTCAGGCGCGCCAGCTGTGCGCCGTGAGACATCACTGCTCCCCGCGCATGCGCATCACGGCTCTCTAGAAGCCACGCGAAACTGCTCAACCGCGGCCAGTGTAGCTCGCGCTACAAAACCAAGTTGCAGAGGAGTTGGAGTGAGGAGAGAAAGGTTGGCTTCAGGGGTTTATCGCAGCGGAGGGGGCTTGCATCAATCAATGCGTGAATCACAACTGAAATTGTAGTGGGGGCGGTGCTGTCGGATTAGCGCCGACATGCGTCAAAGACAGGGCGCGCGGTAGTTGGACGTGGCAGGCAAAGCGTCTTACGTTAAAGAGAAGCCGCACGTCACAACTTTGTTGGTTAATCATCTATAAGGAGTGCACGGGCACATTGTTTTTTACTTTGTGTAATACAAGTAACAGATGAAGAGCGGCGAAAACAGTTCGGTTATTTACTCAGCTTTGTTTTCACTGAAAAGCTTGTAAACAGGCACAGAAATGAAACAATGGACACTGGCGCTTAAATAAGAGTGATGACAATCAACGCCCTTATATCCAGAATTTGCGGCAAGCGCTCAATGAAGCGCCTCCGCTCGGCACCTCCCGCCCTGTTGATACAATAAAAATACACTTCTCCTCAGCTCCTCCGACATGCATAACAAGAAGCTACGTCTGCAAGAATGCAATTAATAATGTAAGTGGAGATGACCTGTTGTGTTTACTTCGGACAAAGGTGTTCTGGGTTTTCGTCAGCTTTGTGTGCGCTCATTTGACGGAAAGAAAAAAGAGAAATTGCTGTGGTCTTTACTTTATTCGCCTGTCATTGCCGCTTCTCTGCTCGATGCCTGATTGCTCCCATACTTAATTAAAATCGATCGACGCATTGCTCATTAAGAGTGCTTAATTAGGCCCATGTCACATGTTCCTTCACCGCAGATGGGGCTAAGTCAAACACGTTGCCACTGCGGAAGACCTTATATTATTACTTCTCCTAAGGCTGAACATTTTCTCCGAGTTTTAGACGAAGACTAAGTAACCACATTTTTACATCTCGTTTGAAGACTCTGCTCGCCCGCTTTTTAAATACTGATTAATTATCTGTCTTTACACTAAGCCCGCACGTTCCTTAGGCGGTCCCTGTATTGCTCGTAAACCCGTCGCTACTGCATCGTTACCCGGGCAGTAATGAACGATGTAGAGGGCAGGGGGGCCGCAATGCTAACAAGACATGAGCCTAGTTTGGTATTTGTCACACGGAAACAGTGTCTAGGACCGTACTGCTCCACTGTTTAATGTTATGCGCTCAGACCAATGCTGTGGCCGCTGTATTTGGGATGAAAGAGGAGCAGAAATGTGTCTGACTAGATTCGAACAGAACCCAAAATGTCTCCAGATAGTAGTTTTGCCGGGATCGATTCGTATGCTTGAATCCAGAATATAAAATATTTCAGGACGAATTTATGATGCGATGGAGTCGTAACCACCCTGTGTTCTGAGATCGATTGTCTCAAAATTTTACACCGCATTCTATTAGTTACGCTTAAAAGGGACGCTGCAAAGCTGTTTTTTTTTTCAACTTTTTTCGAAAGCCTAAATACTTGCAGAACGTAGTCAACCAACACACCCTGTACTTAGATTAAGGGGTCACAAAGTACCTCAGCCGAAAATGACTGCTCTATGCCCATGAGATAACTTACAAACTTGCTCTCTCCTGGTTTTGGCCGTCTTTGACCGCTGCAATTACGTCATTACAGCGACATAGCTGCTATTGGCGGACCTTCTTTCAGTTGGAACGACGAACGCAGCCAATAGCCAGTCTAGAAAAAACCACAAAACAAAGGAGAAACGGAAGGCGTATAGTTCCGCTGCTACGATCAAATCACGAGGTTCCGCTCCGTGCTGGCGATAACTGTACCGTTCGCCATGTTTCGAGATGGGAAGCAAAGAGTGAAAGCGTTTATTGGAAGTGTTGCTGGGGCAGTTTAAGATATCAAGGAAGGGCGGAGATGAAGTAGACAAACTACTTCCCCTCTGCTCTCATTGGTGATATTGTGACATTGGTGGTATTGGCTGTTGACTTTCCTTACCGTGTCAATCAACGATGGCTGCTCCTAATTATCCCGAGCTTAATGCATAGTGAGGGCCTCGGTTCCGGTAAACGTGGTGCCGCCGGCTGGTATGGGAGTGTTCATTGGACTTCTCCTGACAGGCGCAGACACTCGAAAGGCTGCCGTGGGGTAAAAGGAAGGTTCCCTTCACCCGAATTCGTCAAAGTTGCTCTGGCTACCACCCCGCAAACGAAAATAGATACATACGCGTACGAAAAAACGGAAGAGAGATAAGTCGCTGCGGTAGGTAGAATGGTAGAGTTATGGGCGCGTTATTCGAAGGTTGTGGCTTGGGATCCCACACGGAGAGCAAATATTTCTCCACGTCTTTTTCTTACTACCATTCGGAAATTCTCATTTTCACGCGAAAAAAAAAATGCTTTTTCTATGCTCTCATTGACGTTATTCACTGTTGAATTTCCTCAATACGTACAGTCACGGATAAATGAAATGTGAGCACGAAAATATGAACCGGAACACGGAAAAGGAAAAATGCTGTTTATAAAGCCGACTTTTCCAACTTTTTAAGTCACGCGTCATTTTGACTTGCATAGAAGAAATTACGCTATGTGTGTGTTTTGATACATATTTTCGCGTTCGCGTTTCATTTGTCTATGACTGTACATCCAACGTGCCCGTAATTCATTATCAAAACTGCGTGCGTCTATTGGGTCGCGTCAGCATAGCATCGCACCCACTCGCTCCAGCCATAGCTCAAAATTCGCCGTAGCTATTAATTTATCCAAGATATCCTGCAAGAAATTATACCGAAATTGTTCCCTTGGTCGACTCCGTCATAACGCCGGCTCTCCTTTCCGTGTTATAATTGCTTCAGAACTAAGTTGTAACCGCTACAGAATTCGTGTCTGTTGTGAGTGCAGGGCCGCCTACGGTGCTAGTAGGGAGGGTTACACGAGGCGGATGTTACTCTGGTGCTATCAAAACTATGCCGAAATAAATTATATAAGAAATAATTTAGAAGGAAATAAAGAAAAGTTGTGTCTATGTCTTAACTCGATCAATATAGTAAGTAACCACCAATACAGCTCCGCTTGTATTCCATCTTCAAAGTAGATGAAGGGCTCCAAATATTTCGATACTCTGCCGTCAAAACAACTTGCCGCAAATCCATCATTACCTATCCGCGTGTCTGTGAAGCGCGGGCGTTTTATACAGTGAGGCGTTCGTGTGTGCGGGTTTGCTTG
The DNA here is from genome assembly GCF_048455015.1 of Haemaphysalis longicornis. Lineage (NCBI taxonomy): Eukaryota > Metazoa > Arthropoda > Arachnida > Ixodida > Ixodidae > Haemaphysalis > Haemaphysalis longicornis. The sequence goes on from NW_027526245.1 coordinate 37,247,554, forward strand.
CTTATACTCGTGCGCTTGCTCATAAGCGGTTAAATCTCCCGAGGCCCCACGTGCCTTTTAGGCGCGAGGCACACGCCGTTACACAACACGTCCTTTAACGAGGCAGTAGCGAACGGGAGCGCCCACCGGCGCAACGCGTACGAAACAGGTCGACCGCTTTCGGAAGCCTAGAGCAGTAGCGGATCGCGGCACACATTTTGTGAAGCGGCAAGCGGACGAAGCCTTTGGGGAACGCGGGCAGGAAGCAAAGCGCCTCAGGCATTCATTTGGCCACTTAATCCCTTTGATTAAGCGCGCTCAGGCTCGCACCACCTTAGGAACATGGTGATAAAACCTTGTGCATAATCATAATCGGTGCCATTATTCGCGTGAGCAGACCTAGCTCGAGCTGCTTCGTCTTTCGCACATCGCGATATTGTAATAACACTAACGCCGTACCACCCGGACGTCGAGGCCCTTGGTCCCTCATCTCATTTTACGTTTTGAAGCCAAAAAACCCGGGATTAATGCGCTCCTACGATTCAAAGTGATCTGAACTTTGCCCTGCTAAAAGGAGGACCCCTCGATACCGACGACTGACCATTCTGACGGAAACAACAGCGGTTGTACTACGGAAAGCCGACCGATGTGATGGGCAGATCAGACGATGATGCATCCTCACCTCCAGCGATTTCTCTTGAGTCCAGGAACTGATTTTTTGAATGGTGAGGTGCATGCTATAGCCCTTTGCTCCATTGAAAATGCACTACCCGTACCGAGTATTCCTGTGTCCCCGATCCGTCTTGATCAACTGAAGGCAAAAAGAGAAAAGGTACGGCTTATCGCTCGACAACTACGCAGAGACGCAGAAACGGCATTAGGGTTAACCACAATGACCAAAGGTGTATACGATGTGTTGAAGAGATTCATGCGTCAGCTACGAACAACTGGAGTCGTCTTGAGATTGTTAAACTAGGGAACTAACCGTTCATTGACACTGACCCCCTGGATGAGGAAATTACACTAACGTTAAATATGAAGATGACATTATTCATGCTATGATCCGAATGTACTATCGATTAAAGGACGAAAATCTGAAACCATCAAACAGTGCCAAATCATAGGGACATTGAATTCATCGAAAAACTTCCGGGATTTCTCTAACCTTGACAGGACAGTACTACTACGACCACAGTGATTTGAAACCCTTGATGAACAAGCCGTCATGACAGAAGCGTCGCCTTCATCACATTTCTCACGGCAAGCAGAACGTGAGAATGCGACACCCTCGATGGCTGGGCTTGACCTTCGAACGAAAGATTGTATACTGTCGCGTGTCTTTGAAGTATTCGTCGACATGACCTCGTGCCAGACAGGCTGCTCATTGACATCGATACCACCAGGTCAGTTTACGTATAAGAAATATCTGAAGCATAATATCACAAATGTTTCACCCTCAAAGCTCGAACGGGAAGATGAAAAAAATGTTCGTAGCAAAGCCCCAAGCGATGCAGTAGACAAAAGTGCGAGGTCCTGACGTTTTTGTGAGTCTGCGAAAGATTGGCGTTGCATGTACGCGGCAATGCAGTCTAACGGAAACAGTACGAGTCGGGCACCAGTCAAGAACAAAAAAGCATCCCAAAAAGACAGTCCAATGTTCAAAATGCAGACCTTGACATGTTCAAAGTGGAAATCTTGAAAAGGGGGCCGAAGGTTCGAAGAAACTTTTTTCAGGACGCGGTACTTGCATGTCAAGAACTGACACTCGTGTACAGCACCGCCGAATATGGCCTCCGAATTTTGGCCTGACTGTATAGACTGCACCGACATTATCCACGTGGGTTCAAAAGACGGCACCTGTGTCAGTCTCCCCATCTGACTGTCTCACCGGCTCAAACAGGAATGAACTCGATGGAGTTTCTGAACGCGGACTGACAACGGCCTCTTCGTTGCCGGGGAACATGTTGTAACTTTATGCAGAACCATCATCACTGCACCGTCATCATCGGTGCCAGTATTCGCCCGAGAATCTTTATCTCTACATTCACTCATAGCCATATTGTAAATGGAACCACCGCCGTATCCCCGGCACATCGCTGCCTCTCTCTTATTTTACACATGGGGTAGTTGCGATGACAACAACCCTGTGGTCGTAGTTGGTGGTTTAAACTTCGATGTATTGGAGATTCGAAATCGAAAAAGGAGTGGATTACGCGTTCCTTGATGGAGGGATTTGGCTTGCGGCGAAACACCTATCCAGCCCAACTGACCACCCAGCGGCATCGATTTCAGGCTACGCTGGAACGTGTGTGCAGTTACGAGCCGGCCACTTACTCCATATCATAGCGACAGCAGAAGCTATTGTGAGCGTCGCTAATGAGTGACAATCACTTTACAGCTCCAAAGGTCATCCACAGTATCATGACGCAATTATCTTGATGTATTTTACTACCTATTAAACAAAAAAAAAAGGTCTTCTGTGGTCCCACTACTGACGAAACATCGGGCACTAGGATAAAAATGTCCTCGCCTCGTGTAGATTTATTATACGCGCTGGTGCGCTGGATTTCCAGCAGCATCATATTCGCCGGTGTAATCATTGATCGAGCACGAAAAAGATGTAAATGAGCCTGTGTTACGTGAGGGAAGGATTTCAACAAACCACGGATGTGAGCTCGGTGTTGCCGGCGGGTCCTCAGAAGGAAACGATTGCCGGCAAATTGCCGAAACTAGCAAAAACGTCGCCACATTATAGTTAATTTTTGAAAAGGAGCCAGAAAAGCCGCAATTTCAGCAAGGCCATTCCAGTAAGTGTTTTTTTCATTTCATTCGCGTAAAAAGTGCAGAAATTCCGAAGTAGGAAACCCAATCACACTGTTTATTCGTTGGGTGTGGTGCGGGAAAAACAATAGCGGGTGACTACTGCCAACAAAAAAGCTAAAATGTGCAAGTTTACGTAAAGCGTTCGAAGAATATGAATGACTTACGTTCACCGCACATGAGTTCGTACCGCTTTCTCTGCCTCTTTACATTCCCGGGACTATTAGACATCATCACACACCCTTCCCGCCATTCTGGATGAAATTTCAAGCTCCCGTAAACTACCGCAGCATTACGCTTTAATCAGACGGCGTTGCTGGAAGGCTTTGACGCTATTCATAACACACCAGAGCCGGATATTAAACACAGCAGCGAAAATATCGAATTGGACCGGTACGTAGCGCTTTGCAGCGATGTGCTTGAGTGACTTATTCCTTGGGACCTTTTCTATACGTTTGCGATCCCCGCCATCTTCCTAAAAGCTGTTTTGTTTCTTCAGTTTGTCTCTACGGCTGAAATGCACTGAAAGGTCATATAAGGGCCCTTTTGTGGAAAGTGGCGCGTCGGTAGGGCCCGGAAATATATACACTTTCCAATGGTCAAAGGAGCCACAAAGCAGCCGAGTCGGCACACTGAAATTTAAGTTGCCACGAGTCACAAAAAGCCGCCAGTTTAGAGAGAAATCGCCACACCAGAACCCTAGGTGTGAATTAAAGCGGCAGTCTTGGGAATAAGGAGGGGGGGGGGGGGTGCTAACGTGAGTACTTTTGCCATCGACTCGTCCTTTCTTTCTGAATAATGAGAAAAATTAATGACTTTATTCGAAATGGTTTATGAATATCGTTCAGGTCAGCTATTACTCCTTCCAGCGTACTCCCCACCTCCACACCGCGAGGCTCTCGGTCGAAATGGGCTGCTTGAATTTCCGCTTTGCTTTTGTGCGGGTAGGAGCCGACATTTTTATATCCCACTAAATGTTTATCTGCTACAAACGGCACGTCCTCAGAGATATCGGCCGCAAAATTATTCGTCTTCCTCATTCGTTATATTCCGACAACATTTCACATTTTTAAGTCACAGATAAAAACAACCGCACTGACACAACGCAGTCACGAACTGTATAGTCCGTCATGCGACGCCCCACAGCGTACAGATGGCGAGCGGCGCCTACTCATAGTCATACAACTAACAAGTCATCGACAAGAAAATTCGCTAACGCCTTAGACTGCCACAAATAACCCATTTAAATATTTCTTCACAGTACGATAACGGACTAGAAAAACTTGTCTTTGTCTTCTTTCCTCGTGTACTGATACCCCTGAACTGCTCTGGTGATGTTTTCTTGATTAGAGTTTGCTTGATTTCTATACTGAATTATTTCCTTGTCGTGGTGTTTTTAAGTTTGGTATTTTATGTTTGCCACAATTTGCTGCTACTCTCATGTGCTGTTTATTTGTTCATGTTGTAGACTCTGTATCAGCCCTCCTGCTTACGCCCGACCTGGGCCTGTACTGCGTAGGAATAAATAAATGAAAGCAATACAATGAAATACGTTCTCCGGAGCGCGCAGCTTTTTCTCGGCTCATGCTTTTAGTCCTCCAGTTATAACGTCGATATATATCCTCTTGAACGCGTATGTCTGGTACCCACACGTCACTCTCAACCTGACGCCATATTCACGTTAACCAGAACTTTGTGCCTAACGTACTCGTATATCTTGCAGGGTGTTTCGCATCAAACTGAGTTCCTTCAGCGCACTGTGTACGACTTGTTGACAGGCGTCGTCTTTGTTTACGTAGCAGGCACCGTCGTTTTCGTCGGCTCTGGTGGCTCTTTCTGTCAAAACACAAGTGCCCGCCGCGTCGTCTGGACGCTGTGGCGCCGCTCAAAGCAGCTTCTGGGCAAAAAGGCTTTTGGGAAGATTGAGAGCGCCCATAACGGAGCGACACAATAGCAGCAGCACCGAGGCCGGAATCAATGACCGACATGCGTAGGCGCTGTGGAGCGTAGGTGACGAGGATAAAAACAATCGCGTACAAAAACGCCGAGCGAAGCAAGCGCCAAGGCCACTCCCGGACTTCCAGAGCAGCGTACGTTTCAATTTGCTTAAATTGCGTGAAAACGTTTTTCACTCCTGAAAAGCACAATGTGGCCGGAGAAAGAGTGAACTCCAGCGATACAATTTGTGAGCTATGACGCCACTCAAAATGTCTTCGGTAACGCCATGGTATTGTGAATGGCCCAATTGTTCATGGCGCACTGGCGTCGCGTGTGTCTTACGATGCGTATTGTGCCGCCACTTAATTTCGAGGAGCCGCTTTTCTTTCTCGGATTTCCTTTCCGACGACAAAGAGACGGAACGGGGCCGCAAGAGACACACCGACAAAGAAAGTGGACGAAAGAGGATAATTGACGCAGTTAACCGCGCTGCTAAATGATTCGCTCATGCGCAGTGATAAGATTACTACTCTCGCAATGCTTGAAAGGAGCGTATTGAAAAGCTGAAGTATATTATTTTTGTCGGCTCTTGGCCTCAGAAACGTCAAGCTCAAGGGTTAAAAAGACGCGGCGTGTAAACTGCCGAATAATGAAACACACAGAGTTGGTAAAATAGTTACCGCAATAGGGGGCACATTTAGGGCTAGCGCGACAGCAAAATGTGGTGGTCCCACAACTAGGTAGTACTAGGTTATGATATATATATATATATATATATATATATATATATATATATATATATATATATATATATATTTCACGGAGCCCCTCATTTCCCATTTTCTGATTCGCTATATATATATATATATATATATATATATATATATATATATGTCCATATTTATCCTTATATTCGACGAGTGTTGCAACGGGGTAGAAAAACAGAAAAGCGTTCAGGTAAAAGATATGAACAACTTTGGGGTTAGCGTGTTTATTAGAAATTAGTCCAACAGTTTCGGAAGTGGAACTTCCTTCTTCAGGGACAATCTTACAATGCACACAGAACCCTTATGGCCACTGCATGCGGGGGATTTCTTTCTTCCTCTCCCTCTTCAAGGAGGGGAATAAGCCACAGAAAGTAACAAATGCGGTAACAACACGGCACTTGCGGCGCTTGGTGCTGAGTTGGAGAGGGTAAAAACTAAGGAGGGAAGAAGGAACGAAAAAAAATACAGGAAAGGCGGTGTGTTTAGTGACAAAACAGCACGGGTGGGGAAAGGGAGCGGGATTTTGCGTCGGCCCGCTGCGGCCGTGATGAAAAGGAAACTGACAAACAAAATACAGACAACGCATGTACACTGATTGAAAAGAGCGGGGCGGTGGTGTAGTAACTAAGGACGCGGTCTTGGCCCGGCACTTGTTTCGTGGGTTAACCCAGGACAGACCATTAGGCGGAGAGGCATTGCTTTTACCAAGAAACCGCTGATAATTCTACTTTGTTTGCCATTTGAACGTTCGCGACATGGCGACCGAGAAAGGCACTCGCGGCAGCCAGCGACGAGCCACAGAGCGGTCACACCGCGCGGAAGACAGGGATCGTGTTACACAGGGGCGCGGTGAGTTCGGAAAAGGCGACGGGTGCTCCGTCCGTCCTCGGCAGCAGCGTAGAGCAATGTAAAGGCACACATACGGCGCGACATGCGTGAAGTTGAATGGAGGGCGGTAGACAGAAATCCACAACGCGAAAATTTTAAGCTACGGCCAGACTGGCATCCCCCTTCCCCGTTACCTCCCTCTCTCTTCTCAATGGTCCTAACGCAGACAGCGTTTATCGCGCAGCCTGTTCAGTGCGAGGCTTAGGCGGATTTTTTGGGCGGCGCTCCCCCTCGTTAAGCGCCTGTAGTCCGAGCTAATGGTGACTGGTCCTGAATAGGAAAAAATCCCTTATATTAAGGGGGAAGGGGGCTGAAGCAATGTGCATCCACGCCCTGTTGTCAATCAATGTGCGTGGTTCTCCGGAGGCACGACATGCTGCCAGCGCTCTTGTTGATACCATGAGTGAGCGTTTTGATCTTATAAATAAGATACGATTCTTTCTGTTCGCGGAACCGCTTGGTGTGAAAACCTGTCTCTAGCAGAGTGACTTTAATTTGGTCGAATGAATGTCCCGGGAGGCTGACGTGCCTTGAAATGGGCAAGTTCGGTTGTGTTTTAGCGTGAGAACGGTGGTTGTTAAAGCGTTACGGAAGGCGGTTTCCGTTTGTCCGATGTACTGCATGCCACAGATGTCACAGTGAAGCATGTAGATGACATTTTGGCTGTCACAGTTTAGATGCGCACTTATTTTGAATACGTAATCTGAGGAGCTCGCTTTAGCAGTAGTGGTGGTTGTCATGTGTGAACAGACCTTACAACGCGTGTTCCTGCACGGCTGGCATCCCCACTGAGTGCTTTCAATGGTACTCCTCTTGGCTCTGACTAGCATATCTTTCAGGTTTTTTCCGCAGCGATAAACCACTCGGGGGGGGGGGGGGGGGGGCTTTTGGAAGATTTAAGATAGCCGGCTACTTTGTTGCAGTATATTAAAATGTCTCGAAAGAATATTCTTAAGTTTAGGCAACGCAGATGAGTGAGTGAGGACAAGGTTTTTCTGGCTTTCTTCATTCCTGGGACTCCCTCCATGCAGAATTTCCTCGCGATTAAGGTTACGAGCTCTGTTGAAGGATTTATCGACCACTGCTGATGGGTACTTTTGACGAATTAGGGCATTTTTAAGTTGTTGGGAGTTGTGGTCAAAGTCGGCGTTGTGGAGCACATTCTGCGGTATCTGTGGGCCTGGGAAAAGGGAATGCTAATCTTACAATGCCGTGGATGGTCACTGTCGGGCGCTTCGACGCACCAACTGGCGCGGGCCGTGGGACGAGCAGCACACAAATGAAGCGCACGTGTCGCGCGGCGCCTTGAAACGCCGCGAATTCCGACAAGGGTCGCGCCTGCTCGCACCGGACGCGCTAATGGCCACCACATGGGGTTGGACCACCACGAAGGACTCGCTTTTCCCTCTTCCCTGGCTCCCAGCGGCAAGAGGAGGGGGCGATGAACAAGAGACGTGGCCCGGGCGCGGGAGAGCTCGGCCCGCCGTCTTCGAGCTCCGCGCGAGTACTGTTTTTATTCTCCCGCCGGGCTGTAAATAAATGTATACAGTTTTGATCGGAGGCTGAGTTTGTCGGTTGAGGATACCCGGGGTCAGATCCTCAGCGCTGCTGCGGCTTGGAGGAGAAGCCCCGGGGAAAAGAACATCACGAAGATAACTGTCACTTTCAAAGTGCAGGTACTGCTGGCGATCTGTGGGTTTTCTATATAGTGCTGTGATCGTGGTCGTGCCCTCTACCTGAACGATGACGTCGAGAAAGTTTACCGATGTCCTTGAGATATTGCGCGTAAAAGGTATGGAAGGGTGGACCGCATTGAAGTCCGAAATGAACTTTTGCAACTTGCCTCATCATGCTGCCAGGCAAAGATGTCATGCAGAAATCTCTTGTATATGAGCGGGCGAACGGGTTGAGCTTCCGAGAAGGGTCTCTCGAGTGCCGCCGTGAAAGTTCGCGTAATTTGGGGCCATTTTTGTGCCCATAGCTGTGCCGCTAATTTAAAGGTAATGTTTGTTTTCGAATTCAAAATAATTGAAGCAAAGCACCCGGTCGTGTAGTGTAGCAAGGGCGTGCTCATTGATATCTAGTGCCATATCAGCGTTCCGACATGCCTCCACGGTGTACCTGATGCTGTCTGAATAGGGGAGGATACTAGTGTACAGCGATGAGACATCCATTGTAACCAGGAAGCTGCCAGGGGGGATTACCAGTCCAGACACCTCTCTCAAAAAATGGTTTGTGTCCTTAATGTAGGCCGGAATTGTGGGAACAGCGTTTTGTGGGAACAGGAACTGTGGGAACAACAACGCTGGCCTTAAATATTACAATAGGGATGACAAAAAACAGGTGAAACCTTAAACGGGCGCGCTAGACGTAATAAAACATCGAAATTGCGAATACCCATACATACATTTTTTTAGCCGCGACCACCTGACAGATCTGAGAGCCTGTCACAAAATCCTTCCGGTCAGCGTGGTAAACTTTTTTATTATTTATTATTTATTTAATACTGTAAGCCTTTCTCAGGCTCATACAGGGCGGGCGTGCAAATATACACACTCGAGTAGAAACCAAGCAATATCGCACATAACGAAAGAAACAGAATCACAAGATGCTGGTGAAACTAAAACTGAACGATGGAAGCTCTTGCACAAAATCATGGCCAGGTCACAAAACATCATCGTGGCATCAGCAGGTGTTACAGTGATCAGTGTGTTCCGAAGCGCTCACAAACAAAAAAGGGCAACTTTTACTCTTCATAAAACAATCTTTCTACATTTTGAACAAATGAATCTGCAGAGGAAATGTTAACGCATTCACGTGGTAGTTTGTCCCACTCTTCCACTGCTGACGGGAAGAATGATTATTTAAAAGTGTCACAGCGTGACATGAATGGTCTGATGCACTTATTATGGTTGGTACGAAGGGAGTGATGGTTAGGCGGATTTATATAGTTGTCCTTATCTATGTTTAAACCATTGTGATATAAAAGAGAAAGAAACTTTAAGGAACAGACACGGCGACGGGCTGCAAGGGTGGGTAAGCATGCCCGCCTGCGCAGCTCAGTGACACTGTCATGCCTCGAATACTTTGAATAGATAAAGCGGAGGGCCTTGTGTTGGACGTTTTCTAATTTGTTGGAAAGGTACTTTTGATGGGGGTTCCAAACAATGCTGGCGTACTCGACGATCGGCCTTATTAGAGATTTATATGCTGTCAATTTTACATTAGAAGGCGTCAATGCAAGTTTTCGACGCAGGAACCCTAGCTGGCGATATGCTTTTGTGTATGTGCTGTTTACATGTGCATCCCACTTCAGTTTACTTGTAAAAGTTATACCCAGCTATTTAACAGTGTCGTTTCTTGGAATGTTTGTGCCAACCAAATTGTAATTAAAATGCTGGATTGTTTTTCTGCGAGTTATGCTAAGGCAAGCTGTTTTCGACACGTTAATTTCCATTCCCCACTGAAGGCGCCAATATGCAATATTAGCTAGTGTGGTCATCAGTAGTGCGGATAGGGGTGTAGATCACGCAGTCATCAGCGAATAGTCTCATTTTAACGTTAGGCTCAAGGCACATATAGATATCATTGACATATATTAGGAACAAGATGGGTCCTAAAACGGAACCTTGCGGTACTCCGGAAAAAACTTCCAAAGAATCAGAGGCTGTGTTGTTTACGGTTACATACTGCCTACGATTTGATAGATACATTTTTATCCATGCTGTTATGTTACTGTTAATACAACTTCGGGGGAAAACCCGAGAGTACGGCCGCTCAGCCGACGAGAACAATGCCAAGTTGCAGCTTCGGAGGGAGCGGTGCGGGACGCTGTTTTTACAAGAAGGCACCGAAGATTTAGCCGTCATCAGACCTCGAGACACGAAGTGCGTTCACACATCATCAGTGGTGCAGCACCGGGAAATCAGTAGATCATTGACCCTGATTCCTCACCGAAAGTACTGACTGGTTGGGTTCGTCACGACTGAGGTCACTGTGGGCACAAAAGTAGGGCAACATCAAGGACTGGGGTGAATATTGCTTCGGCTGAGAAATTTCCGGGAAAAGCTGTACGCGTTTCCCTTGTAACCAATGGTTGCATCTCAGGTGGATGGGAGGTTTTCCGTTCCAGTGAAAAAGGAAACTTTTGGTGTTTTCAATTCGAATTCTCTCACAAGGGCGCTTCCACCTTTCTTCATTATTCTGGATATATTTGTGTGCGTGTGTGTGTGTAAATTATGTACTACCCTACATAGGTAGCTGCACATTTATGTGAGTGTCTGCAGTTTTGTCATCGGGAACGTGGTATGGTGGCTAAGATTTTAGGAGCCTGCCGATTGTGCGGCCTCCTTAGTTCTACACAGGGAGCACGTGGCAGATATGTCGCCGCACGTCCATGCCGTGGGGGCACTCAACATCCAGCGGCTACTCTGCGCTGTGCGGCAGTAGCACGAGCGATTTTCGTCGTTCAAGCAAATCTTTACTACTTTCGTCCAGCGATTCACGGAGGATGCGCAAGGTGACCTTTTGACCGGAGACGCACCCCGGAGACAAACCCCTCACAGCGCATAGCGTGATTCGCCGGTCCCGCTCTCGCCGCTGCGCACAACTCCACGTTTTGAGCCGTCCCCGCAGAACGAGCAGCGGTCGCCGCCGCCGCTGCGGCCGAGGTGGCCGACCACCCCCAAAGCCTCCCATGCATGCGGCGCTGTGTCGACTCGGGCGACGTGACTCGTCTCGCGCCCGGCAAAGAGGAACGGCGCGTTTCTTTGAATGAATGCAGCGTTCACCCGGGCGAGCGCCACATTCTCCTGGCCTCCTTCCGTGAGGGTTGCACGGAACCGAACGGCTTTGAGACGTGTCGGCAATACAGCTAAATCAAAGGTTAACCAAGCGAAACCAGGACTCAACGAGATTAAGTGAAGCTTTCGTTTTGCATATCCAAAGTTGGCTGAGCTAAGCCACAGCCATTTTTTTGCGAGACTCGGTGTGGGGAACACCTCGACGGCGATCGTTTCAAGATCAGTTTCAAGATTGCAGTCAGTGAAAGAACTAAAATAGCAATCATTCCGTCCTCGACCAAAGCCAACCTCCCCCCAAATTATCAACAAATAAGGTTTTTTCGTTTTCCGTGATCTTTACTATTGATTGATTGTAGGGTTTAACGCGCCTAGGCAACGCAGGTGATGAGGCGCGCCGTAGTGGAGGGCTCCGGATTAATTTTGACCACCTGGGGATCTTTAACGTACCGTGATCTTTACTAACATAAGAAGTATCATTTCGAAGCGTGAACATGTTTCTAATCTTGTTTTGTCATCCAACAGCAACTTTCTTATATTGACCGAAACATGGTTAAGTGACAGCGTCTGTGATCAAGAGGTCTTGGCCGATTTGCGTAATTTTCAACTATTTCGGAAGGATCAGAAAGATAAGAGGGGAGGGGGGGGGGGTTCTTATTGCCATAAACCAAAAAAAATATCCTGCTCGTTAGTTAACCTGTCATCTGACCTTGAAATAATTTGGATTCTTTGTTCTACTAAGCCCCAGTAAATATTACTTGGCGTCTGTTACAGGCCCCCAAATAGCTGTCCTGACTTTCCTAATAACCTTAATGACGTATTAAGCAAAGTTACAAAAAAGTATCCCAATGCCCCCGTAGTTTTGTTCGGTGATTTTAATTTGCCGGGTATTAATTGGCTTAACCAAACCATTCCGTCACAGGCCCAAGGCGAAGCCGGGGCTTTCCTGGACGTTTGTTTAAATTTTAACCTTTCACAAATGGTAACTGCACCAACCCGCGTAATACAAGAGTGTGAAAATATTTTGGCCCAATACTAACCAGTCATCCTGAGAGCATGGTCTCAATTACTTATCTCCCCGATATAAGTGAACATAAGGTTATCCATACTGAATTTGCATTTAAACCGTTAATTCTTCAAACCACCCAGAAAACCATTCGGCTGTACGACAAGGGGAATTATGAAGCAATAAATTTCGAGCTTAACGCATTCTTATCCATTTTGAAAACTACTCTCTATTCCCGGTCCGTCGAAGAAAACTGGGCACTGTTTAAGGACAAGGTCAATGAATTGACTGACAGGTTTATTCCGAAACCCCACTTCCGCGCAAACTGCAAAAAGCCACGGTTCTCTAAAACTCTGAAAAGATTTGAAAACAAGAAAAAACGCCTGTTCAGATTGGCAAAAAGACTAGAAGACCCGCAAAAGTGGCAGAAATACTACGCAGCTGAAAAAGCATATTTATGAGCAGTTCAAGACGCAAAGAATTCTTATTTAAACGTTGACTTACCGAACATGCTAACAACAACGAAAATTTTGGCAGGTTTTGAACCCCCCGCATACAGCCTCAATTACTCTTACCATTGAATCTGGTCACGTAATCACCGATGATGAATGCGCTAACATCTTCAACACCGCTTTCTCATCCGTGTTTACGAAATAAAGTAATGTGTCATTCACAATACACCCACTGTGATAGAATGTGCTATGCCACCCGTATCGTTCACTACAAATGGAATTTTGTGCTTAATCGAAAAATTAAAACTGTCCTCCTCTTCCGGGTTATCAGAAAGCGGGGAACGAAATCAACTCCAAGTTGCTTAAGAATACGAAATATATTTGTGCATCTTTCTGTGCTTGCTCTTCTCGCAGTTACTTTTAACAGAACATCTACCAGAGGACTGGAAGAACGGGAAGGTCGTTCCAATTTTCAAATCAGGTGACAAAAACTCGCCATTAAACTATCGTCCCATTTCCCTTACCAGCCTGCCCTGTAAAATCATGGAACGCGTCATCTACACGCATATCATAAACTTTCTTGATTCAAACAGCTTTTTTCATCCAGTACAACATGGTTTCCACAGAGGTTTCTCTTGTGAAACGCAACTGGCCTTATTTTTTTATGATTTGCAGACTAACCTGGACTGTAACTCTAATCCCGACGCCGTATTCTTAGATTTTTCCAAAACGTCGGACAAAGTACCCCATTATCGACTGTTGATAAAACTTTCCCAGTTATATCTTCACCCTAACATATTAAATTGGATCAGAGAATTCCTTACAAACTCCTCCCAGACTGTTAATATCAACAACCGTACCTGTAATTCTCTTCCAGTAACGTCCGGAGTACCCCAGGGTTCGGTTCTTGGTCCCCTTTTATTCCTTATATACATAAATGACTTGTCTTCAAGCCTAACCTGTAAAACCCGCCTCTTCGCTGATGACTGCGTTATATAAGACACTGTTACTGACATTTCAAAACAGTCATCCCTACAAGCCAACCTAAACTGCCTCCAGGAACGGTGCGAGCGCTGGCTCATGGAACTTAACCCCAGTAAATGTAAAGTCGTTTCATTCCAACGCCGCCGCATGCCGCTCGTGTATCCGTACACAGTCAATGCCATCCCCTTATAAAATGTTCAGTCATACAAGTATTTGGGCGCCACTATTTGTAGCGATCTTTCATGGAACATACACGTTACTAAGTAAACATAATTTTATCCGCAAGTAAAACACTGGGTTTTCCTAAACGCCATTTACGCCTCGCTCCACAACACGTAAAATTACAAGCATAGAAATCCATTGTTCGACCGAAACTAGAATACGCATCGCCCGTTTGGGACCCTCGACAGTCTTATCTTACACATACCATCGAATCACTTCAAAACCGCGCCGTTAGATTTATTCACTGTTCATACTCTTTCACTGTCAGCGTATCGAGATTGAAAGTAGAATCTGGTTTACCGGATATAGAACTTTGCCGTCGCATTGCCAGCCTGTCTTTGTTCCACAAAGGTTTTCATAGTCCCTTGCATGCCCCACCTTATATCGTTCCCGCAACACGCCTATCTCACCGCATGAGCCATTAGCTTCAAGTTGCTCCGCCACGTACCCGGACCTCTACTTTTTCTGCCTCGTTTTTTTTCTCGTGCAGCAGAAGACTCGAGCGGCCTGCCCAGCGAAATCGCAACCATTACCTGCCCATCATCCTTCATTAAAAACATCAATAAGTTTCTTTTCTGTTAAATCCTTGGCTTCTATGTTTGTCATTATAATTACCCACCCCTTATTTATTACCCCATTGCAAGTCTTTAAGGAAATAAAATGACATGAAATGAATTGAAATGACTTAGACCCGCTTGGTTAGTGCACTAAAAAGTACAGCAAAACATTAAACACAGCGAGCCAAGCCGCCCTATGATAAGTACTCCCTAATACAAACGAGATTGTCCTCTTTAAAACATGGCTTTACTACCTAAAATATTCAATTTGGCGAACGAACAGTAAAATTCCGCTTAATTCTGTTCTAAATTTTTTTCTTCATTCATTACGTGTAAATAATTTCACAACCTCTTCTCATGTTTATAAGCTTCCACATCAGTGGAGCATTCCGCAGTGCTTGAAAGCCCGGTACCATCACCAAGCGGGGCGAACCGGTTTTGAAAGAGGAAGACGTTTTCTCCCCCCCTCCTCCCTTGGATCCCGCTCGCTGTTCAGTGCACCGCATTATTTGCCCTTAAACCAAGCTCTGCTTTTCAAAACTGCTTCTCTGCCTTGTGGTAATGTTAATAAAAACATTACTAACACAAATACAAAACTATAATATTGATGAAAACTGATGCCGTTTTAACGAAATTTTGTTTTCGAACAATTCTTACGCACGTATTTTACCGCTGTACTTGTCTCCTGACCATTATTAGGGTGTGCACTTTGATTTGGAAGAAAGCCCAGTATAGCTAATATTTTAAATGCATTCGTACAAATGGAATTTTATACGTGTCATAGCGTTTGTCATATCTGTGTTTTGTTGGTGGAATTTACCCTGACTATACTGATTTTGTTTTATTTTTTCAAGGATTACTGCAGAAACTTTTTCACTGTCCCAAAAGCAGAGGGTTTCATCAAATGTTTAACACAGAAGTCGAAACTATAACCATGACATGTTGTAGGACGCAAGCAGTCGGAAGGCTGTAAATTCCATTCGTCGTCATTTCGTACAAAAACAGATTACGTGAATGTGTTATTCTTAGGAGCATATGCTCCAACATTTTTTTAAATGATGTAACCTTGCTGATCGATGGGGAGGTGGAACAATATGCGATTCTTTTTTGAAACCGGATTCTTTATTGTAGAGTTTATAAAAAGTTTAACAGTGCAGTTTTTCTCCATGTTCTGAGCGATTCAAGTGCTAATTTCCGAGACTTATGACAGTCGGCTAAAATTTAAAAAATAAATCCTTAGCTTAGTCACCGGATCCTCTACTTTATCTATATCTTTCTTTAAGTATGGGCCCCAAACAGTTGACGTCTACCCTATCAGTGGTTGAATTAAGAATTTGTAGCCTGAAAATTTCACTGTGCAATCACACGCCGCTAGTTTCCTGCTTAAGAGACACAGCTTTTTGTAGGTTGATTATTTTACAGAATTGCGGAACGGAAACTGCTGCGTATATTTTCCAATTACTGTACATTGGTTTGGCAAACATGCATCATTCGTTCAAGATAGCCATTTTTTATTTACTTTTTGTACCCATTCATTGGGAAAAAGTATCCAGCAGCGTACCACTTTGGCACGTCGTTATGGAGTTTATTTATTTATTTATTTAGTGGATGACGACATACACATGAGGTAGCTACTGCGTGTATTTATCTATTTATTTATTTATTTATTTTGATTAAGTTGATCGATTGATCGATTGATTGTTTGTTTGTTTGATTGATTTATGCATTGGTTGATGGATTGATTGATTGATTGATTGATTGATTGATTGATTCATTGGTTGATTGATTGATTGATTGATTGATTGATTGATTGATTGATTGATTGATTGATTGATTGATTGATTGATTGATTGATTGATTGATTGATTGATTGATTGATTGATTGATTGATTGATTGATTGATTGATTGATTGATTATTTGCAACCATTACTTGCGCAACAGCGCAAGCAACCTCGCTATAAACGCCAAGCTGACTGGCTCCAATACTCGAGCACGTTCCCGGTCGTACCCAACGAACACACCAAATAAGCAGTGAAGCAAGCAGCGTACAAAAGCTGTACCATTAAATAAAAAGGGCGCCAAATACTTACGGAGTATAGATAACCGAAAAACAAGTAGCAAGTATTAAAGCCCTGAAAGACGAAACCAAAATAATCGCTCGCAAAAGAGGGGTCCTCAAGTTTCGGCATTCTAAGAAGACCTTGATATTTCGAACTCTTGAACAATACCACCAATCCAATAACGTCAAAATGAAGAGCAGTGCTCTGGTAGGCTAGAGCAAAATAAAATTGTCCGGCCCACGAAATATCCTTTTTACGAGGGCGACATTGAGGCCTGTCAATATCGTGCCCCGCCTGGAAACAGCCAAACCAATATAATTGGGCGAGTTGTTCACGGAATCCCGCAAACTCGATTTCTCTCCCGAGAAGGGAGGGCAGAACAAACCAAGCAACAGTGCTTGCCCTTGGCGATACTTGACATGTCGCGACAAGGCTAGGTGAACGAATTCTTGTTGCCGGCGTTCAAAAAAGGAACGTCGTTACCTTAAATTTCTTTGGACCAAAAAGAGAAGTGTATTTGCAAGAAGCAAGGAAAACGTCACCCACATTTTGTCTCTTGACTGCTGAAGACCCTGATAAGATTGATTTAGGGAATGTGGGGATCCTTAACAATTTGAATTGGCATGTGAAATATACCTCTGGCTTCTTATTATGGTTACTTTTTTTAGTACGAAAATATTTGCTGGGCTACAAATCACGTGTACGCAGTCGATTTGTGTGACAAAAGCTCTAGAAGCAAGAAAGGAAAATTGCTTTCCAAACCTGCATTGCACTTTGATTGAATACATTTTTTCTGAAACTCGCACATCAATGAATCAGATAGCCTTAATTTAAAAACGCCTTAAACGTGAACTCAGTCGGAACAGAAGGATAGGGAGGACCGCGATCGCGTGTGTGCGTTAAGGATAACGACATGAACGGATATCAAAGTATCTCTTTGTGGACGAAAACGTTCAGTACATTGCCGTTTGTTTTCAATACGTGGCGGCTTCAGTGGTGTGCACAAAATCAGGTGGAAGAAAGCATTTGATTGTAAAACTATAAAAATCATCATCATCATAATCATCCCCAGCAAGTCCTCTCCTTTAGTAGTGATGGTTTTCAGCCAGGTTGTACCTGTGCCGTCCTGATCTATGTGAAAGCCGAGGATCCGTATGGAGTGTTTTCGCGGAATTTCTTTGCCGTTTAGGTGTAGCCTCATGCGTCCCCGAATATCGTTCGCGTGAGCCTTGCGGGAGTTGATGACAACCGTGTCCAATGGAGGCCGTGTATTGAGTGACTACGTCTATGCCTCGCTGCAGCGTCTCTCCTTGAATCCTCCATATGATAAATAGGGTGACCCCCAGCAATTATGGTTTAAAGGAACATGAAGGTCGCAAGGTGGTGGAAGCTCTCCTTATCTGGCGGATCATGTATGGCCTTCCTTACTACCATCTGACAAAAACTCAGCACATAAAACTCGATGTAATTCTCCGTAACGCCACCCGTACCCCAAGATTCACGCAAAATGACCTATTATATGCCAAATGCGCGCTGAATAAACTCAGTGAGAAGAATGACACGCACCACCTCGCCCAAACCCAAAGACCAAACGTCGCCTCAAGGTCGTCTCATCCTCCTTGATCTGGGCCATAACATCTCGCAGCTCCAGCATATTCTACCAGAGCCGCCACCATGGTCATGTCCAGCCAACATAACCTTGAAGCCCATACCCGAAATTATGGGTCCAGACCAGGCAAGTCGCCGCGATGACAGGGCAAACCGCTACAACAGAAAGACATTTTCCCCAGGAACTACGGTCATTTACACCGACGCTGCGTACAACAAAGACACCAAAATCGGAACGACAGCTTTTCATAGCGACGTCCTCTCCGCAGTAGCCAAGTACGCCCCCACACCGTCGTCGACATCTCTGGAACTTGAGGCTATTGTAAAGGCCATAGAAGCACACCAAGATCAAACAAAACAGGTCATCATCACGGACAGCAAATCACTAATTCGCAATCTACGGGAGAATCACATGTACCCCCACATGCGCTAAACACTCGCCAGCATCACACGTAACCACGCCGAGCTTCATACCACTGTGATCTGGGTCCCTGGACACGCAGGTGTAAAGGGGAATGAGAAGGCCCACGCCTTAGCCCGAGCTGCTATCTATGATCCGGGCAGCCCGATACCCTGGCCTCGCTTCTATGACCCAAAAGAGAACCGCCGAGAAATGCCTCAGACTCGTAGAAAGTACTTACGGGTTGTCAGAGATCAGAGAACAACCCTCCCCTACCCGAGAAAATTCGCGCGCCCTGACGCTGTTCTCATTCGACGTGCACAAACGGGCACGCTACCAACACAACACATACAACACTACACAGTCGGGCTTCCAGGCACACCAAAATGCTCACACTGCGACCAATACCCCAACAATGAACACACCCTCTGGACATGCCCAAACATGCAAAGCACCCTGAGATCTTCTCTGCAACCAATTCCTGCCACAAAGCGCCCTACTTGCTGGGAGGCATGGGTCACACCCCCTAAGGAGCTTGAAGAGCTCTATTGGACCACGTTTGTTAACCACGTTAAAACACGCCAGGACTATAGATAGTCAGGACTATAGTCCCGTAACCTAACCAAGAAGCCGAGCAGTCCTTTGGACACAGGTTTCAAATTATATAAAGTTTATCTCTCTCTCTCTCTCTCCCTCTCTCTCTCAAATTACACCGATAATCTGCTGACAGCGACCAATTTATCCCTCCAAAATTCTCGATCTCGTCTGCCCACCTAACTTTCTGCCGCCCCCTTCCACCCTTGGTTTATCTAGGGATCCACTCTGTTAACCTTTATGTCCAACGGTTATATTTCCCCCTTTCATCTCTTGTGTGGAGCACTGCGAGGCGGTGTTAGGCAGCTCGGATCCGCGGGTCGAGCAAGGACTCGCTGAACGAGCAGCCCATGTCACCGGCGCCCTCCAAGCGCTGGTCACACGACTCCAGAATAAAGTTCTCTCTCTCTCTCTCTCTCTCTCTCTCTCTCTCTCTCTCTCTCTCTCTCTCTCTCTCTTTCTCTCTCCTCCGCATTACGTTGCCTACCCGCCCCCCCCCCCCAATTTCTTCTTCCTAGTTTCAATGATTTATTTATATTTCATAGAAAATGAAAGCAAAGGATCAATCACAAAAAGCTACTGCGGTGAGTAGCTTGACGAGGTGACTGCCCCCTCAGAACGACAGTAACGTTCAGTGCGTGGGACGTAATATAGAAATGATAATAAAGAACGAAAAAAAAACAACGAAAAAAGGGGGAAAACGAGCGAGAAAGCGAGGTACACAATAAGTGGTACACAATAAGAGGTACACAATTACATAGCGGCAATAAAATAAGGCATTACACAGAAGTCGAGCACAGTCTAGCCAAAATCTGATCTTCATAAAAACCTGGCTTCGTAAAAACAATCTTCAGAAAAGCAATCTTCTTAAAACAATCCTCATAAAAACATATCACGAACATCTGGCAATGACATACTTGCAATGTCACGCCGATATTTTTGGTGTAAGCTGTTTAACAATGAAGGAAACTGGTATCTGAGTATTGTTTCCCATAGTTCGTACGATTACGTGTTACTTCCCAGTGTTTTGGATTACGTGTGTTGTGTGCGACTATACGTTCTACTAGTATGTCCTTAGTACGCGTTTGTTTCCTCACCCACTCCGCTCTCTTCTTGTCCCTTGATGTTACACCTATCATCTTCCGTTCCATTACTCGCTAAAACAATAAAATAACCTTTATGAATTGCGCAGGTAGTTTACTAGAACGTGGGGTTAAAATAAAGCATGAGGGCTTTTTGCACCAAATTGCATATACGTCATCACCTAATTAACACATATCGAAACCGGCGGAGAACCACTACGGGGCTTCTGCATGAAAAACGTACCTCTTCTTCCTGTATGTGGCCGTCCTTCATATCTTAGGTGAAAGTCTTAAGTGCCTTATTGTGCGAAAAACCGGCGTTGTTGTCCGGTACAGAAAATTTCCGCTGCTGTGGAGGGTCAGACGCTCTAACTGGAGTGACAGAATGCGTGCTAAAGTCATTATTCGGAGAGATAATTGGGTGCATAGGAGTTCCTAAGGGGATCGAACCCGGGTTTCCAACGTAGGAGCCGAGTTCGTTGCCAGTAAGTTGCCCGCGGCTGGACAAGAATTGGCTTACTTGGTGCGGTGCTGCGTCATATAGAGTGACAGGTGAGTGTGACGACACCTAAGCAGAGGAGGTACACTCTAGCCACAGTAATCTGCTTAAGACAAATCGCAGGTACGGAGCAATTTGGGAGCAACGTTCTTGCTCCTTTTGGAGAAACATACCCAAACGGCAGATCGGAAGAAATCGAACCCTGGTCGAATAGTAGATCGAAAGCGTAGTTCCAGCTCAGGCCGCGGGTCGGTCTGAGGAAGAAAAAACGTTTCTCCCCCAAAATCGGGGAATGCGACCTGAACTCAAGGGAGTGAAGAGAAATGCTAAGAACATATGAACTGTGTGTGACGAGACGGGACAGGCGCCTGTCCCGCCTCGCCACCCACCGGTAATATCTTCTTTGTGCCAAGTATTTCTATTCTGTATGAACCACTTCACCCAGGAACGCGCTTTATTGAACCCGAGCGGCGTTCTTTTCTCTCTCGTGTGACGTTGTCGCCATTTGCTTCCGCAGTGCACTCTTCTTTTCGAGTCACCATAGCGCCCGTTCCGGCAAGTGCGCGCCGCGTCAACAAAGGGAAAATAAATGCTGCACTTCGGTTCACGCCCGCTCTCTTGGTGGGTGAGGAAAGCGGCTATGACGCAAGCAGCTCAAGCACGGAATAAAGCAGCGAGTACTCACGCTGCGCTGACGACTGGATAGACAGCGCGTAAGGAGGCGCGCCGTTGGCGTTTTTGAAAAACGATAGCCCTTGTTGGGCGACATAAACGCGAAAAGTTTGGCCTGTATGCCTGCTTGCCTGCCTGCTTGGCTGTATTTATGTCCTTTGATTAGGCCGTCATGCGAAAAGTAAACGGAAATCATGAAGAATAAGTTTATACAGGCCACACTTTTCCGAACCACCAAATACTCAAGCACACTTCATCATAAGCATGGCCATCATAAGCCCTTAAGATTAAAGGCCCTACCTCGGGCATTACGTTAGTAGAAGGGGGGGGGGGGTGGGGGGCGTACACGTCGGCTTGCAAGTGGTCATAACCACTGGGAGGAAAACCAAGATTATATAAATGTGGGGAAGTGAAAGAGATAGAAGCTTACTTATGTTCGTTAGAAACAACAACAAAACAGGAGGAAAAAACAAAGGGAACGCCAAAATAATAAGGAGAGACAACAAGGACGTTTGGGGGAACAAGACTGATCAAAGCAGCCGTTTGACCTCTTGGGTAATAAAGGCTTGAATGAAGAGACAAAAACCAAACACGGAAGGAAACACTACAACAACAGATGGAACACCAAAAAGGAAAGGATGAGACAGCAGTAAGGACGGCAAACAAAAAGCGTTGGCGCACAACAGGGTTGGGGTGATCAGGGCCGCAGTTTGAGCGCATGCAGTCGCAAGGCCAAAAACGGAAGGAAACAACACACGGGGTACCACTAGGAGAAGGATGTGTCCACACTAAGCAGTGTAACGAAACAGTTTGTCACCCAAAAAAAGGCTAAGAATCAGGTCAGCGCATGGGGCAACAGGGAATAAAAAAGCAACGGTAACAAGAGATCAAGAGACATGGGAACTACGCAGAATCATCTGGATTCGATTGCACTACATATACGCACTGTGTAGCCTGGGGACCAAGTTGTGCACGTGGACTGTTCATGATAGTTTGAATTTATTTGGGTCACGTTCAACAACTATTGATTCGGGCTCGTTAGTCACTTCTGTAAGGCAAAACGAAGGAATGATTTGCTGAATGCACTGGTGGAACCATGCAGTCGATACCTGCTCATTGCGTAATGTAGGCGGCGTCAAGTACGCAATGGCAGTAGCAATATTGAGGTGTCTAAGTCGGGGATTGCATAATACAGGTTACGAGAAAGACAGGGTCTGGCGTTTTTCGCACACAGCCGAGGCTAGGGAGACCTTGTAGTTAATATTGTTCAGAAAAAGAAAATGAAGTAATAGGCATATCTGAGGCCAACCATCAATACAACAGTGGCACGTGCGATGTTCTTTTAATTGAAAATGCATGCCCGTTTCATTTTTGGTGTAGGAAATAAACACAATACGCACTGCAAACACTGTTCACACCCACAAATACAAAAGTGCTCTAGGTGGCATACAAAGACGCCTAACAGTAACGAAAGGTTTCAGTAATGGCGCGATCAGTGGAACGCGGGCACATTGAATTGACGTGAGCAAACATCAACTGTGTCTATTTATTTATTTATTTATTTATTTATTTATTTATATAGTGCAGCGATATGATAGTTTCACTCTCCACGCGCTCAACTCGATCCAAATGGGGTTTGTGCATGGTACTATTGGTACTATTGGTACCATGCATAGTACCATGCACCATGGTAAATGGTGCATCGTACATGGTATGGTGTGTGCGTGGTACTATTCCGGTATACCGTGTCCGCGCTATTTAAACGCGCTACACATGTCCGGGGTGCTGCCGAGCTTTCAGCTCCACAAGAGTTTACATATCAGTGCATGCCTCAAAACTGCAGCGCTGACAAAACAGATGCCGTTTGTGGACGACATAGTGTGGGCCGGGATCGTCCACATTGGAGTTTATTAAGTCGGTCCCAGTTCGGCAGTTCAAGCATTGATTTATGCTGAGAAATAAATAAAGCGTAGGGAAGGAGACGCCAATATGCCTGCATGACCGGCTGTAGCAAAATGCGTATCTGTCACGCCTAAACCGAAGCTGAAACCTGAACGAATCTATCGGGAACAATTTTGGCGCAAGCACTTCGTTCTCGCCTCCCGCCCCCCGGTCTCTCCATTGTCACAAAACGTTGACTCAGAGTATGGTTGGTACTCCGTTTAGACCGCCGTTACGCGCCGCAATCATAGTGTCATGGAAGGCTATTTTCTAGCTTCCGGGTGTCTTCGTTTGGGTCTTTCTGTCTATTAATGTAAAGCACCGCCTCCCGGCCTACCGGCGTATGTAAAGTTTGGTTATGGCCGATATTACAGCTCATCACTAGTTAGTTCTCCTCTCCTAATATGTAGCATTCACGCTATACCGTATGCTCTTTTTTTGTATGTTTCGCACATACACTCCCAGCATACCAATACTTGAACGGGTAAAGTCTGAGGAGAGGAGAGACATAAAAGAAAAATGAAGCACGCAGAACGAAACGACGCAGATGTGCTGGAAAAAAAACGCTAAGGTGACGACGGCGCAGATTGTTGTACAGTAAAGCCGACTTTGATGAGGAAGCCAGTTCTACAGGCACAACTTATTTCTATGTGTATTTTAGCATTTTTCTTCTATTTGCCGAGGTGCGTCAGACCTCCTAAGTGTACTCGGCGCACTACAGCTTGTTCGTCTTCCTGGAAAGCGTTGCACAACCATGGTAGCTCCCAAAGAGAGCAGCCTTTACTCGCGAAGCACGCAGTGGGCTTTTATCCCGGATTGACCGTACTTATTTCGCTACCATACCCTTTTCTCCTGTTACTCTGCAGGCACTATCCAGGCGACCTTAAAAGCCTCGCGAGCGACGTACGAAACGCGACGTGCGGAAATGATACCGTCCTCGAGTAGAGTTAACGGCAGTGAAAAGCTGCTCGAAGGAGAAGTCGAGATCGTGTAACAATAGACAGCGAGCGCGCTGACAGTGCAGGAAGAGAGTTTTAAGATATTTATGGTGCTACTGCAACATGGATTTTGGTTATCAAGAATGCCAAAAGTGAGCAATATAGGTATTGGTGATAGCTATTTAGACACTGCGAAAAAATGGACATGAAAAAAAAATGCGTGGCGGGTTTTCCCACACCCACTCTTCCCTCTACCAGATTTTTGGGGCATCACGTCCGATAAATAGAAAAGAAATCGCGGACCACATCCACTAACGTGAAACCTGGGGAAGGGTAAAGCAAGCAGTGTATAAATGTATTCTTGGCACCTTGGCGCTTTGCCCACGGAGATGAAACCGTTGGAAGTATACAGTTTTGCTCTAAAGGTCACTTGTTTTTTAAGCACGAAGCGTTCTTGCGCGGTACGTAAACGAGTATCCCGGTGTTTTTTAGTAGGCGTTACGAACCGTTCAAGCGCGAGGCGTAAACGAGTGCCAGGGTGGTTTTTTTATAGTACACGTGACGTCCTAGTGCGAGGCGTAAACGAGTGTTTCGGTGGCTTCGTACCATGACTACATGAGACGACGGTTATGACGACGACGACATGAGACGCCGACAGCCAGATCCCCTAAAACAACTTACTTGCAGACGCCCACTTCCCCTATACCTTCCGTCTGCTGTGTTTCCTCAACCACCCTGATCCCACGCACCGCCGAAGCAGTTTTGGATGCCTACCACACAAAAATGATTTATAGATCCACTGGCGGATTTTCAAGATTGCGTTAACCTTTCTTCCATACCCCGAGAGAACTTGACGCTCGGGCCGACGCGCACGCCTTTCTCTTACTCCAGAGGTCAAAAGCGGAGCGTTTTATCCCGCGCTTCGTACACCGCGTCAACGGTGCTTAGTGCTCTAAACGTCTGAGTGGCCACAACTGCTCGCTTTAGCAGCTGCCTGTCACTCTTTTTGTGTTGCAAGCCAGTATCGGCATTTCGCCGCTATTACTCCATCTTTAGCTGACGCACACTGATTGCGTAACTCGATTCTACAACGCACAGAAGGGGTCTCTAGAGTCACAAGAACCAGTGGAGGCATGGCCGGCAGGAGCGCCACGCTTCCACTCACTGTCTGTGAAAGCTGCACGGCGAGGATTGCAAAGGAAGTTCGCTCCGAACAAACACGTTTTCTCACACCCCACCATAGTACACGCCACCCGCCGCACACTCTATACCGCCCTGTGCAGACAGTGCGACCAACGCGCAACTATATATCACATGGATGGGAGTGTCAGAATAACCCATACATGAATTCGATTCCCAGTCCTACGTACGAGCAGTGGAAGTGTGAACCTACCAGCTCTTACCCTAAATGCAGGTATAGCTAGCGGAAAGGGTGAACAAAGCGGATAGAAACAACATAGTCCTAGACTAAGCACCCCGCCCACTTACCAGCTCATCATCCAAATAAAGTTTTTCTTCCTCATCCTCCCCTCCACTCTCGAAGCCATATCTCCCCACGTGCTATCCCCACTCTGCAGTTCTCTGCTCCTCTATCCCTCGTTCTGTTGACAGAATGACGCGAACACGAACAGAGCACCGAAAACAGTGGGCGATATACCCCCCATCTATTGCTCAAGGCATAACAACAACGTCTTATCGGTCTTCGTCCCGTCTACAAACCCTCTAAACCTAAAATCTGCGAAGTCCCAGAGCCAAGAGCTGCCAGGACTCTCAGCGCCCCCCCCCCCCCCCTCAAAAAGAAAAAAACTGCTTCACACATACTTTGGAATTATAGGCTTCCACAAAGCAGTGATTTTTTTCAGTGACCCTGGACCAAAGGTCACCGCGCTTTCTCATGGCGCATTTATCTGGCTGCTAGCTTCCTTAGGGAGTTCGCGAAATCATTTGTTGAGCGTGTTCATCAGGGAAAAAAATACGGCGCATCGATAAAGTTCCGTATTTTTTTCCGAACTTTTCAAAATCAAATTTCGCGGGTTTAACGCTCCGATGCTACACCTGCGCTATGAGGCGCGCCGCAGTGAGGGCTCCAGATTAATTTTTGCCACTGGAGATTTTGCACGGCCTCTGAAACATCTACAGGAAGTTAAATGTTTAGTACGTACAGTTGAAACCATGGCGTACTTTGCCAAAGCATTATTTAGCTTGAATAATTACGCTGACCTAGTAGACAACCGAGAAAAAGCTTGTTAAAGTAGCGCACACCGGAAGACGAGGCACGGGAGCACAGTAGCAGGAAACAAGAGTATGAAAAATGTCGTAAACGCGAGGCCTAAGCTAATGCTTTATTACATATCACGTAACAGTCCCTAAAGCGCCTGGGGAGTTATAATTACACGAGTTGAACGATCTCTCACTGCGGGTACTTTCACCCTCAGAAACTTTCAAGGAATGTCGGGTATGTTTCCAAGCTTTCCGCAAAAGACCGTATATAAAACACCGACAAGGTCATTCATAGCAGCCGCCCCTCCTCCTTCTGGGCGAAGCCTCGGTACGTGGAAAACCTGAGATTGCTGAACTAATACCACCGGTCAATTAGAAGTGGTCTCTGAGAGACCTAAGCGCATAGAAAACCGAAACTCTGAATTGGAATTCCAAACCCTTGCAGGACTAAATCGCAAGGAACTATTAGAATTGACCGAAATACGACAACCGGCGACCAACCGCACATCCGCACTTTTCCTGAAACTGGCGGCGCCAACTGAAAAATGCTTCTAATTTGCAATTTTTGGTTCGCTGATGCAATAAATAAATTTAGGCAAGCGCGAACACAAAGGAAGTCTTCTGCGGTAGTCTAGCTAACTACATAATGAACTTCTGAATGTTATCCGAACGCCTTCCCGGTCCCAAATGCCTTGTTCGGGCTGTAGATTCCTGGTTAGCTTCTTTAGTTAGTGCCAGACGATAGGCTGACTGCCCTGCAATGAAGGTTGTACAGGATTACCTGTGAAGCTTTGGGGAAAGCAGCATACTAGTCTCCTTTGTCGCTGCCGACTGCCTTCAAACAGACATTTTTCAATCAACCAATTATTGTTGGAGATATTTCCCATCAACATTGCTGGACCATCGAGATGACCGTGGACACCGATTCGAGTCTGCCTACACCCTTTCGTGCATTCACGAGCAAAGTGACCACCTTCAACAGGAGTTGTTTGACACCCTGAATACTACGATCGAGTCGGTACCCCCGCAACAGTTGCAAAACTATTTAGTTACCACGAGTGAACGGTCTGCCTGGCTTTGTTTTGCCAAGACGACGGACACAGTGTTCCACCTAGGTTAAGCTTATTGCAAATCTGCTGATGTGTCTTTTTGTGTTTCTTAGACCGTGACGCAGACGGTCGTATGGTCCGTGTCGTGCCTTTGCTTGAGATTCCAAAGCCTGTCGTCTGGCTATATTTACTGAATGACTGGATGCAGCTGTTGTGTCGCTTGCGCTGAAGCGCATTCACAGACAGCCCAGCAGGCGCTCAAGCCATAGCCGGACTAAGGGGCGAAGTGACGGCAAAGCAGCCATTAAATTCTCGTCTGGTCACGTGGTACCCCAGCGGGGAGGCTCCTAGTGCACGCAGCAGTGACGCCCCCCGTAGCGGATCACGTCGCGTTACGTCCCACCTGTAGCGCGTGCTCAAGGTCATTGCGACGTGATGAATGACATTGCAAGACATGGCGTAGCAGAGCTTTCGTTCTGAAAAGTCGGTGCCAGCGCGAGGGCCCCCACCCACCTGAGATGGTGTAGAAGGTGCAGATGTATGTGGTGACCAGAGTGGCCAGAGGGAGGAGGAACATGCAGACGAGGGAGACGCTGGTGTACAGCTGCTCCTGCCACTGCGCTGAGTAGAAGCCGTACGTGACGCACTGGTAGAACTCCTCGACGAATGGGCCCCGCTGCACACGGAAGATGAACACCTGCGCACAAAGGGAGGGAGCGGACAGGAGTCAGCCAGGAGGACTGAATCGTATTGTTTCTGGGATTTATTCGTGCGTATATCATTACAGAGATTGTATTTTAGATAGGAGTCTGCTTTTGGATTCGTAGGGTTTAATTTATGCATGTTGTGCTCTGTTTAAAACATTACGACGGAGGATGTGGCTGTTGGAAGCTGCCCTCTACTATCACAATCACTGTGTAGCAGTTTCATCCGCCATTAAACAGTCTTTTACGTCCCGCAATCACCGCCTGTTTCTTCGATACGCTTTAATTGTGCGCTTTCTTCGCTAGTTTCTCTCTTTACTCCTTAAAGTAAAACGCTGCCAGATTTAAAATAGAAGAAAAACTACATACAGACCATTAAAAACAGTGCCCCACAAAATAGGAACGCGGGATTTGAGTGTGCAACATGCGTTCAAATTTTTACCCCTAACATCCGCAATATAGGCAATGCTTTTAATGACTCAGTCGCCGCTATTCTACAGGCAGTCACAACAACCTAAATAAACGGAAGCAGCAAAGGTATACTGTAGGGCTATCCTGATTTTACCTCGACCGCAGTATAATGATAACCGAGAACTGCGCGGATAGGAAGCGAGGTATACGCACTGAAACAACAGAACGTTCGACCTGCATTTTTAAAGCGCGCTAGCCTTTTCTGTGGCAGAAAACAATGGTATGGGCCACCCGAAGAATTCGCTGGTGAAAAAGAACGCTGATAGGTTGAAACACTAAAATCTATTGTAAAGCAGCACGTGTAGCACAACGCACGGTCTCCTGGAATGCGGTCATCCCATATCCCAGGGGACGTGCTTCCATATAATGCTGCTTCCGTATAATGCTTTTGCTGCTCCGTCCCTGGGGCCCCAGACGAATAACATTTACCCGCTTTTTACGTATCCTACATAGCTGTTTTTTGTGAAACTGTAGGCGTCTATACGGCTGCAAAAAATGGTCAGCAGAACAGCGGTCCGCGGGCTTACCGACCTTCAGATTGATCGGATTGGCGAAACAGGAAGTGCGATCGAGTGCTTTACTGCTACCATGGGTGGATGTTCAAGAACAAAAACAGAAACGCAGAAAATTGGTTTTAAAATGCTGAGCCGGAATGCTTTAGGGACGAAAAAGATGCGGAAAGGGGCGCTATTGCAATGCTGCGCTTCCGCAGCAAGTTCCTTTTTTTTGTTTTGAAACCGCTGCCCGTAGTTCGAACGTGACCCGTCGAGATGCCGAAAGGTTGTGTGCAAGCAGAAGTTCGATGAACAGTTGCAGCGTCCTCTCACTAATAAGTCTGAAATACCGATGCTCATCTCCTTGTAATGACTGATCACTAGAATACCTTAATAATTACTTCTAACTTTTTTATCTTTTATATCTCCCTCTCAGTTTCTCGCCGGGCACACGCAAGCGTACACGCACGCAAGAAAACACGCACTCGCTCACGTACGCACACACTTTGTATTGGCCTCCTGATGTCCAGTGTTGGCCTGCCTCCCAAGGATGACTAATTATTTGTATTTAGCGCCCTTCCCTAGATCATCTGCGCACAAACAGTCAGGATGGATACGATAGAGTAATACAAATAGTGTTGCAGCTACTAGTACTTCTATAAAACAACTACTGCTATACTACTACTACTGCTACTACAATTACGAACAAGAATATTATTACGCTTAATTTTTATCTTCAACTGTAAAAAGTAGAATAGGCAGAATCTGAGCTAGTGGGATCATACTGGTCAGCCTAAATTTAACTGGGTACGCAGACAATGACGAGAAACGAAGCACAAACGCTGACACTACCAACTGACTTTTATTACGCCTTCCCTTGTACATTTATACCCTCTAGCCGCGTGGTCTTGGAGCAACATTGCGCTGAAATAGTTTTTCTTTATCGGTTAGCGAAACCGACGCAGTACTGATACAATCATCGGTGCCCTCTTCAATTTCCATAGCGCTTGTACTTCGTTTCTTGTCATTGTCTGCGTACCCAGTTAAATTTAGGCTGACTAGTATTAATTCATGTAAAAAGTAAGCATAGTGAATAACGAAGTAAGCAAAGGTAGGTACATAAGGCAACTGTCGTTGTGAGGCCCACACTGCCCAAGTGGTCCCAGGTGATGTACAATGAAACGCCCTCGAAGCCACCCAAAGCAGCCAGAAGCCACAGGCCAGAAGCCACAAATGCCTAATGTCATCAGTTGAGCTGCGTGAAAACGAATGCGCGAAAAACCTGTTCCCGAAGCTATTCTGTAGTAGCGTATTTTACCAATACGAGCGTCAGTTGGTCACATCACCGTAAACACTTGATGGTCGTCCGCATTACGTTTACGTTATATTGTTGGTGTTTTTCATGACAATGATGATATTTGCCCTCCATGCGCCACGCCACGAACTACAGGCAAACACTTGATAAAATCCACCTGCACTTTATCTGCGCGCCTACGCCGCCAGATGAGTGCCAGACTCAGTGTCCATATTTGCATGGTTAGGTGTCACCCAAACGTCAGGGAGACTTCCTCACCTTGGTCCTTAATTGTTCCTTGCTCTGTCACCACAAAGCAGCAAAAATTTGCATAAATAGGCGCGCGGAGGTGGCTCACGGGCTATGTTTCAAGCTTGAAGATTATTCAATTTCCAATTGTGGAAAGTGAATCAAGAGCTAAATGCTACGGCCTGACAGAGGCTCGTGCTTCACGGGGCAATCCGAAGCAGTACAGCGATCAGCAGCAATCAACACATTAACATTCAATTTCATAGACACAAAAATACACTCGAAGCGAGAGTAGGGTGAGGGGAGTAGGGATGAATACATATATTCACAGGCTCTCCCGTACAGCTGTACAATACTTAAATACAACAAAAATAGTTAGTAGCTTGCAAACACACAACCTATTCTTAAAGGTACATCTTGTATAGATACAGTAAAGATATATTAAATATAATAATACATTTACAGACAAAAATAGCAATAAACGGCCGATTAAAAATATTCCACACAAAGTTCTAGCAGAATTTGTTTAAATAAATTTGTTAGAAAACCGTCTGCTACAATCATAGTATTCCTCAATTGTATTTAACAGCCATGGTATCTGGAAATTGTTATGTTGTTTACCGAAATTAGTACGGATCTGCGGTGTTTTTCTAAGCCCACCACGCAGGCAGTACCGACTTGCTGGCTGAGGTACATAGTGGTTATAAAGGTAAATATTTTTGAAGTACTGTAGCAATTTGTAATAATATACTTGACTAGCTTTAAGCAAATCGTGTTTGGAAAACAAATCATGGGTTCTTAAATCCTGAATTATTCTGTAATTTGTACTACTTAGCCCCAGGGTTCCATCCTGGTCGCATAGTTCGTTTTTGATGGAGGCGAAATATGAAAAACATCGGTGCGCCAAAATGTCGGCTCGCATTTATTATCAGCAGAGGGTCTGAATTTATCCGAAGCGCAATAAAGCATGTTGTTGGGTTAGATGGGTTTGCAGCTTTAAACGAAAAAAAGCAATAGCTGGGATGTTGGGTTAAATATACAATCCGCGTTTTTATAATGGTTTGCCCGAGCTGGCTCACCGAACACTCTTCTGCTGCGTGGGCGGCTGCTGAGGGATAAAGCTATAGAGGTTGTTTAGAATTTGGTCATCATAATTGAAAATTTTCTCATGGCAGACTTGGACCATTTAAGCAGCGGAATAGAATATATTTCCAGTGTCTCTCATGCACCAAATGCTGTTGACCGTTGCACAAGCGCTAAACCAGCGGGTTCTAGCAATTTTTGACGGCTGTGCTTTAAAGGGCGCCTTTGCGCGTGACGAGACTTTTTAGCTTTTGAAGCTGCTTCGGAGTAGGACTCGCAGCTCACGAGCCAATGGTTCGGTGGCGAAAGAAGCACTGCAAGAGTTGGCGGCGCTTTTTTGTGCTCTAATACAGGTGGAAAACACAGAAGGAGCAAATACTCGCCATCGGTGCGTCTGGCATCCAAGATAACGAACGCTTCCGCACTGCACTATTAACAATGTAACAGATGTTAAGTGTACATGTTTAGTTGTTGTTGCTGCTGCACTTTGTTTTATTTCTTTGTTGTATTGCTCCCCCTAAATGAACCCCCACTGCCCTCTGTAATGCCCTTGGCCTTGAGGGTAAAATAAATAAAAAAATAAAAAAATAAATAAATAAATAAATAAACCACTGCGGTGTTTTAGAAATAGCGCAGAGTCTGTTCGATGTCACCCCAAAAACTCGCCAAAAGTATCAGTGACGTCTATTTTATTTGTGACCATTCTTCGTGATTGGGATTCTAACTTTCAACCTAATGTGGGCGAGCGCTGCTGTGCTCTATCGGTGCTTCCCGTATCGTACGGCTTTTTCACTCCCTCCGCTAACTATCAGGCTGCAGGTCAGTCCGTAAATTCTACCAGCAAATTACAGCCGCTTGACAAAGGAATCATTCGTTCAGTCAAAGTGCACTGGCGCTGACAAATAGTACTGCGTTCCCTGTAAAGTCTGCAACACGTGGACCCCACAAAAGGGCGCGACTCTTGGCATGTTGAAGGTTTTTCAAAAAAGCCTTGACATGTCGACAGCGGAGGTCAAGCCGTGCAAGTCTCTTTTAAAGTAATATCGTGACAGCTTCGACCGAGGGCTTAACCGAGCTCCTTGTCACGGTAAAAGGAGTCGAAACGAGGGAGAGTAGTTTGCACAGTTCCCATGCGCAGAACCATACCGCCTGTACAACCGTTGTCTGCTAGGCTGTTCCCGCAAGATAGGACGACACAACCTCTTTCCGCTGGATATCACCCGCCCTGCCATGAACAAGGCGCACGCGATATTGTCGCCGCGCTGAAATGAGCAAGATTAAAGCGGCAGGGGTTGCGGGAACAGCTCAGCCGACTACGGTTGCACTGGCGGGATCGTTCCGTGCATGCGAACTGTGCGAACTACTCTCACTCGTTTCGCCTCTTTTTACGGTGACAAGGAGCTGACTCACCCCTCGGTCGACGCTATTTACGCATGATACAAATATACAAATTTACGCATGATACAAATGTACCAAAAAATGAAATGTACAAAATAACTACAAAAAATGATACAAATGTACGCATAAACATCGAAAGGTTCAAGAGAAGCTCTCAGAGAAGGATGTTGGAGCTGCTCTATTAGCCAGAATTTAGCCTCTCCAATTACCAACCCGGCAATTTATTGCGCTGCAAATCAAGGCTCGCGGAGGAAGCTGCTGATGGGAATCGAAAATATTTGCTCAGCAGCACTGAACCTGAGGCGGAATGGTGTCTTAGGGCACTTCTCTTCTCAGGTGGGAAGTCATGCGCACGGCCGGTCGCTGGTGCATTTTGTTGTCAATGCATGAAAGCAGTCACAATACTACGAAGAATGATAGGTGCAATCATTTTCTAAGAGCTCTTGTTGCGTAACGAACTCTTGAGGGAGTACAGTGCGCATTTTTTGCAACAGAAGAAACAGAAAGGTTGTATGCATGGTTAGTCGAATATTCTTCCTGAAGGAATTTATAAGGCACAGCGGACGACCTGCTTTCCCGCGTGTACTGTACTTTTTACGTGTGCCCCAAGGGCTGCTTAACTACATTATTCCATTTGGCATATAATAAAGTGCGCCGTTAAGACGGAAATGGGCGTTCTTTATGCTGACAGCTTTTCGTACTCACGAGCACTCATCCGGGCATTTCTTTGTTGTTTGATTTGGGATGGCAGTCCCCGCAAAGCCTGTTCTATGGCTGCATAGACGACTGCCAACGGTATGTTGCCAAAGCAGGCTTAGAGCTTTGCGCTAATGGAATTTTAAAGCACGACGGAAGTAGTGCTGCTAAGCAGGATTGTAGCGTTATAACAGCGTAAACTGTACAAAATGCATAAATACCCGCGTGTTTCAGACCTCGGAGATTAGTCAACACTAGAATCCGAAATGTGTTTTTATTTGTAGTTGAAAAAAACACCACGGAAGCTTCCACGCTAAAAAACTGAAAGAAGGCATTTTCGCTGGCAAAGCACCTGGAAGCACATTATTTTAGGGTGCTCAGGAGAATTTCGATTTTAAATTGTTCAAATGTTAATCACTCGCCTCAAGAAACACCATGTTGCTGGCATTGTTTTAATTTCAGTGGGCTTGCGAGGAAGAGTCTTAAACGCATTTCATGCGTTTTACTACTGAAAATAATAAAAGCGAATTGTAAGCACCAATAAATGATCAAGCCGTACTACTTAACTGGGCATCAAGCCAGAATCCGGGTACGCGAAACTCGCAAATGGTGATAGAGTGGTCCTAGAGCAAGTGCTAGAGAGAAGGAGTATGCCAGAAGACGGAGAAAAGATTGTCCCAATACTAGGAGGAACTACTAAGAAAAAACAGCGCCTAAAAAAGATACGAAAGGAAGTAAAGGAAGTTATTCTTCTAAGCAAATCTCAGTTGGCAGGTCAGCTCGGTGTTTGGTAAGCTCGGTGTTTGTCTTTACTTCCTTTCGTATCGTTTTTTGGTGCTGTTTTTTCTAAGTAGCATCATGCACCAACTAGCCCGTCTCAGTTCACTAGGAGGAACATTCTTACCATCGCCAGCTCTGGTTTCTACGAGCGCGACGCTATTCCTTTCTGAATGTCTTTTTAACGGCTTTCAAGGAATCTCGTCTTCCCATCATTGGCGACGTGGTATGCCGCATGGAGCAGCTGATAGTTTCATGTGCGCTCTAAGTATATCTCAGAGTATAATTCAAGCTACACGGAGTATCCAAATAAACCCCTTGAAGCTAAACTGCCAGAATTACATACATAAGCGCGCAATATATGGGTTTCGATTTCAGAAAACTGCGCGGTGACCCGCATTTCAAATAAAGAGGGTCAAAATGCAGTAGTTTTTACTGTATTTTCCAAACGAACGCTTAAGATCCAGGCACTTCCACAATACCAACGAAGCCAGAGCGATATATTTTTAGGGCTCACCTTAAATATCGCCTGGAAACGTCCTGTCCAATTCGTATGTGCCGAACTGCTAAATGCGCTCTCCCCTCCCTGATTCTAGGCCACCTGCGTCAGCGGTCCTCCGAAAGCTCAATAAAACGTACTTTCGCAAATGAGTAACAAGTTCTAAATAACCAAGCTAGGAGGGTATATAGACGCATACAGACTGCTAAGGCGAAAAAGAAAACGTCGACGGTGAAAATCTACCGCCCAAAACAGATGCAGACAATGATTGACCGGGCTACGCATAAGCACTAGTGACGCAGGTATAACGTTGTAAGCAATAGCGTTTTCTGTGTTACGTTTTAAGAAGTGACTCGCAACTCTAAGCTTCTGTAACAAACAGAAGGCTCCTGGAAGGAGGATGAGGAGGAAGTGAAGGAGGACATAAACCTCATTTCAAACAGAAGCCAGATCGTCTCATGCCAGTGGTCGTTGCCCACTGGGCTTGGCAGTAGGCATAAAGACGAAGTGCCGTTACTTTAATGCATCAGAGGGTCGCTTAACGAGAGTAGCTGAGCGACATACTAGGTTTCCCTTCAAAGGGCCGAACCACTGGCGTGTGGCTTTTTGGTTATCTTGATAGGCGTGACTTATGTTTTGCATGTTGTTTTCCCTGTACTGAGTTATTCTTTGTCCTAATGGGCGCAGTAAACAATGACCCCATCGCAGCCGTGCATACAGCATCTCGTGCGTGACATCGTGTGTATGGGCCTCGAAAACTGCAGTTTCAATTAAGCACGCGGCGCCACCTGGTAGCGGCGGCGGCGTTTTTTCCAAAGAAGAAAATAAACAAATACAGCTGTTCGCTACGTGGTTCAATTAGAAAAAACACCGTAAAATTAGTACACAACACATCACAGCGTTTTATTGCGTTCACAGTTTAACAACTGTGAACGTAATATCAATGTAAATATTCCGCTTACGAGTCGTGCGGGAATACATGCTAACAGGACAATCTGCTTGCGACGCCGATGTGCACAAAGTACACAGTACCCGAGAAGAAATAAAACGAACAGAACCATATGTGCGTTTGCGTATCTTCACGGTACCTCGCGTACGACTCCTGCGATGAAATGCCTTGCTATCTCACAAAACGGAGCGTGTTTATTTTGGAGGCTCCCCAAATAGCATTCTGGTCTCAGTACAAGGATGTATATGCGTCATAAAATGCATGATGCATCCCACGTGTATGCGTGCTTCCATTGTACGTAGTCATGACGGTAAAATATAAAGAAAGCTTAAAAACGAAAATAAAGAGATGTAAATATTCAAGCTACACAGCTACACAACAATAAAAAGACGGACACATACTAGCCACAATTGGGAGACCCGCATCTAGTTTTGTTGAAATAAATTGAGAGTCTCGCATTTGTTTTATTGAACTCACTCTCAAATATCCCTAACATAAGGTCCTGTACAGCCTGTAGTTTGCGTTTCTGTCCCAGTAGGTCCAAGGAAAGTATTTCTAGTGGAGCTTGTTGCGCACAATCTTTTTTGCAGACAAAGATCACATGCAAAAGCATAACTACCTACGCTGGTATATCTAGTTACGCGAACATAGCGCACAGCTCTATCAGGTTTGAAACGATCTCCATTTTCCAAAAAGTGTTTTTTTAAACGGCACTACCGATGCGAGAGGAACCATTTCTAAAACAGTATAACTTCCGTTCTGCGCTCCGTATCCGTTCCCGTTCAAGCAATTTCAGGGTAAACAACAAGCTAAATAAACGTATAGAGGCTTTCATGAAAGCTCCTCGCGGGCATATACGTCCAAAACTATGCGCGTGTTAAGTACGCGTGTATCAACCTATGAACGCATTTCAAAAAGCATCGACCGACATTTTTTGATCCCATCCAACAAACACTTGTCGTAGGTTCAGCAATTTCAAGTGGAACTTTGCTGCGGAGCTGTATTTTCAAAAACATGCCTCGACACACCTGAACCTTCGCGCTCTTGGGGCTGCAATCGTGGGTGTTGTAATATACATACAACGTTTCACCCCAATTCCACACACACAACGGACATCAAAAAACTTCGTGACACCGAAAGGCACACTGGACCTTATACGGGAGTAACTCACTTCAGCAAGCACCATGAAAGTCGCGTCACCGGTCTTCTTTTCACTACGCTGTCCGCCAACTGCTGTGTTAAGCCGTGACTTTATGCCAGTTAATGTTCCTTCTGGGATCTAAAGCTGAATAAATAAAAGCCATTGAAGCGTTTCCGGCGCCATTGGGACGTCGCGCCGTCATTTTATGATCTCGAGGGGGCGCGGGGACCTACAGAACGGAAGGTCTTCCGTTTGGTGGAAAATCGCGCCTTGTCTTTCCTATACATTACTGCTTCCTGGAGGCGACACACACATGCACACACACACACACACACACACACACACACACACACACACACACACACACACACACACACACACACACACACACACACGCACGCACGCACGCACGCACGCACGCACGCATACGCACACACGCACGCACGCACGCACGCACACGCATAGATACAGACACACGCACGCACACACACACGCACGCACTCACACACACACACGCACGCACGCGCGCACACACATATACGCACACACACGCACACACACGCACACACATACACATACACGCACGCACACGCACGCACACACACCTTCCCTGACTCCGGTGTCTTTCTTCTGGTATGTGGGCTCGCGGGTTTTCGTCTTTTTATTTTTATGTTCCATTCGGGCACCACCGCTAGCGTTTAGTTGAAGCAGTTTCTAAATGACAGCATGCAGCGGGAAAACAGCCCTGTGTTTCTTCTCAGTACGAACATCATCCTCTTTGTGATGTTCGTACTGTGCCGAATGCGGTGTTGCGGGCCATCGTATGCTCGCGGAACAGAAAGACTATTTCTTTGTTGCCCGCAAGATGGTGCTGAACACAGCACACCAGTGGCGCCACTATACCAGCGCATGACAGCCATAGCCTCAAGGCGTTGCGCTTCTGCACATGATCTTGCGCTGTTGATTCAGGGCTTGCCTCACCGGTGGCCCGGTTTCTGCATGGGGCAGTGGAATTCTCACCAATATCGTCCGAAAGATTCCTGTTTAAAGGCAACACGCATATCTAGAAAGTTAGAAAAATAATGAGACCACTTTATTCCCCAAACTCTAACACATATACCGCAGCCAAACTCGAAACTGTCCATCACTCGAGCTGTCCATCGCTCGCTGTGAGCTTTCCATCACTGCGAGCTGTACATCGCATTGCTGCGAGCTGTCCATCACTCGCAGCGAAACTCGAGCGAATATTCAGCGGTACTCAATCTGGAATGAATGCTTTCGCATACACAAGTAATCAGCACTTACGACTACTCAAATTCTTGGTGTACTCTTGTCTTCTGCAGATACAAAATGCAAGGGGCCGTCACCTAAGCAACGGCCATTAGGGCGCATGTGCTCCTTAAATTTAGGAGGCTGTACACACACACGCGCCAAGAATCGCATACAATGCAAATGGATTCCTCGCAGCGTACCTCAGAAAACGTGGCGTAGCTCGGTGGCGAGGCAGCAAACAGGAATCTCTTTGAAGGTTTGGTTTAGTATAGTTTTATGCCCATGACGCTCGCGTAAACTCGCAAATCTTGAAATACTCTGTTTGCGTATTTCACGCACTCGCCATACTGTTTTTCCCGAACTACCCACAAAAACCTCGTTCACAGCCCTTTTCCCAATGCTTGAAATGCTGTGCCAACATATTAGAGAGCCTTTGCCTGCTATAATCAGATCGTGTTGTGCTCAAAGCCTGTCGAGCTCTTCAGCGGAATTGCTCTTCTGCCGCGATATGTGTTTGGTTCCCATTTTTGTGGAGTCAGCCTTACCAGACCATATAGTTCGCGCTGTCAGTTCATATTAACGTGACAGTTGTCCAGGCTAGCTGTCCATGATTTCGTAGTCCCGAAATGCTGAAAAACCTGAAGTTGAACAAAAAGCCGAAGTTGGAAGAGAAGGGCATCAGGGGGGAGAGGAATGACTCGCCACTGATCGTCTGAAACGGAATACTTCCGGAGGTTAACACGTGGAGGTGAGGCGAGTGAAAGGTAGAAAAAAAATGAAGAGAAAGAAAGGAACACAAAAAGCTTAGTTCACCGGACCATAGAGAACGATTTACGCACCATCATACGTGCCTCGCACTTTGCCACGCGCATTTCTCAATTTAAACGCTAGGGTATTCAAATACGCTGGAAAGGTTTTAAATGACTGCATGGATGTGAAAAATGATGAGTCTGCTTTTCGAAGCCTTGGAATAGAAATTTTCAAAGCTCCCTTTTTAACATAACGGTGGTTCAAATGCTAGCCTTTTTCCCATGCAACCTGAGTCATAGTAAATGTTCAAAATCCAAACTCCTTCGACAATGCCGGAAGTGCGAATCGGATGGGCGTCGGATTCATAACGCCAGGAACATACGTTGGATTCCGACCACGGCAAGCGTTTCTTCTCTTGGGGCACTTCGCGTTTCTTCGTGATGATGATGCCAATGATGATGATGACGGTGAAGAAGAAGAAGAAGAAGAAGAAGAAGAAGAAGAAGAAGAAGAAGAAGAAGGGTTCTGCTGCAGTACGGTTTGGTGTTACAATCTACGACGCAAGTGTCGCATAGAAGGCTTTATTGTATACAGGACTGCACTCCAAAGTCTTGAAAGAAAGTGGCAGCTTTTCCTCCCTCCGGCCCCCCTACTCTCCAAGGGCGTGTCTCGCCGTAACGGAGGTTCAATGCTGCGTCTTTCGGTCTTCGTTGCGGTGAGGAGGAGTTCAGTTCTATTGTTTTCAGTTGACAACGACAACGAAGACGGACACGAAATACGCCTGGGAAAGCGCCTTAACCGCTTTGTTGCGACAACCGTTTCCTTTTCGTTTTTTTTTTTCAGACCACGTCAGTCCCAGCGAAATACAACAAGAATGAAAAACACCATTTCGGATATCAGACAGGTTAAAGTAATGTGTAAAGACCAAGCATTTCAGAAAAATTTCCCCGCATTTCCCCGAGGGGAAGAATGTGAAAGTGCGAATGCAGGAGTTGAATTTGCGTGGTTAGGTAATGTTCGCGAAAGAGAGATCACACACACACACAACTACAAAGAAAGAAAGATGCATTTATTCACAGACACCTATTTGTGTTGTCGTTGTACTTGATTGCTAGAGCGGATCTCAGCTTTGAAATTTCGTGTCAGTACTCCTTTAAGCGGGTGCATTAGCCCTTCTCACGCCCGATTCCTGGCCAATCCCCCACGTGGGTATGTGCCATGTCAGCGGCCAGGCAGCGCACGCCCATCTCCCCCCGTTGCCAAGGAAGACGAGGAGATTCCTGGCCAATCCCCCACGTGGGTATGTGCCATGTCAGCGGCCAGGCAGCGCGCGCCCATCTCCCCCCGTTGCCAAGGAAGACGAGGAGCGCGCGCACCCGCAGCTGTTGCTATGTGGACGGACGGCGGTCAACGGAATTCAGGGTCGCTTATAAAGTGCATTCGCACTTAAAAAGACGCAGTGAAGATGTTCACCGATGTTGCTTAAGAGACCCAAATAATCTATGTTGCCTACCCGTACTCATTTGTATTCGCGGTGGGTAAGCATCTGGGTCATGTAAAATGTAGTCAGTATGCGCAGCATTGCAAGCGCCAGTTATTAAGACGGGCCTCAACTTTATATCTGCTAACGAGCAAAGTACCGGCATTCGGGAGAGAACATAGCACAGTGCGTAACCAGCAGCGTCTTCAAATAGTACGACTTAGGCTTCAATATAGCTCTTAGCATAAAAAAAATTACAATACCTACGTGCGGTTCAACCACACACACAAATAAACTAGTTTACTTCAAAGCAGATGCACCAGAAGCATAGCTACGGTTGTTTCCGGCGACCATGTTTCGGCGAATGGCAGTAATAGATGATCAGCGAGAAATAAAGACCGTTTGCAAGCCGCGATTACAGGCCCTTCGTAAGCGACTGGCCTACATAATTGCTTCCTGGTTTTCATTCAACGTGGCGTTGAAAGATCGTGCTATTTATCATAAAATTATAGCATTCAAACGTGCTACAGCCGTTTTCCGCTGCCATACACTCGCAGCACTTACCCACGCCATTGAATTCGGCTTAAAAATATCCACTCCATAACTATGCCAGCCTTGTTACAAAGATAAAAAATTGATAAATGATGAGAAAAAAAAACGTAAGTGCAAATTTCTGCTACGCAATTGTAAAACTAGCGAAACGTTAAACTTAAGCCGCTGTGTCGCACCGTTTATTCCGATGCTCTATACCTTGACCCCGTTCCTCCGAAGACAGATCTTCCGCCAGTGGTTATAAAACTAGAACGTCTGCTTGATGTAACGCAAGTTTCAGATTCCCATTACAGCTATGTGGTCACTGCTGTGGATCCACTGTGCCATACTGTTGGTATGCCGTCCTTGGTGTAGATGTGGATACCTTGGTGAAGATACAGAATACTTCTTACTGTTTATTTTATTTCCTTACCTGCTTTTTCATCATCTTTTATTTGCGGGCGATATTTGTACTCCTTAGCTGTTTAGAGCCATGAGGCTACTCTATAATCCTCAAACGGCCGATCCCGCGTCCACAACTGGCGCACCTGCCTCACTCATAGAACTCTCCACCCACAAAATATCTCAGACCACAAACACCCTATTCTCCACTCTCACTTCCTCACTTGGCGTAACGTCTTTCTGCATAATTAAACTCTCTCTCCATCATTTTTTTAGCTCTCCCACGTACCCTTTGTGCCACGAAAGGAGTTGACAATTCACAAAAATCCCTCTAATACTATAGAACACCATTGCTGCAGTTCCTTTAGTGAAGGTCATTTGGAATTATTCACTCGATCGTCAGCGAGAAGTGCGTTCTATAGCTGCCGTGGCGTACGCGGCACCGGGGATGCGCTGCCGTCGTCTGAAACTCCCGCAGAAAGGATCCCGCTTTCGTGCCACCGTGGATAGCGCGCTGGCGTGACGGCAAAGTCGTTAATTGTGCAAATTATGGGTAATTTATGCTCGGTAGTGCACCAAGAGTGGCAGGCCAATCAGGTTGATCGCTCAAGCACTCACAGGCGTTGCGGGCTGACGCAATTTCATCTCGGAAACGATCTCGCAAAGGGCGCTCTCGCGGGTCGTTCTCTCAAACAACGGTTGTAAGCATTCTGATAAACTGCACATCTCAATAGCTAATGCAAGTTTCTACGTACGGCTCAAAGCCATTTCCTATACAAT
Source organism: Haemaphysalis longicornis (assembly GCF_048455015.1). Taxonomy (NCBI): domain Eukaryota; kingdom Metazoa; phylum Arthropoda; class Arachnida; order Ixodida; family Ixodidae; genus Haemaphysalis; species Haemaphysalis longicornis. Next base: position 37,290,000 of record NW_027526245.1, read on the forward strand.
AAGGACCCTACCTTCGTGGGGTGTACTTTAGAAGTACTTTACTAAAGTCTTTTGCAGAATGTCCCAGTTCAACGTAACGCTGCGGCAGTCAACAAAAGCTTACCAGTTGTCTCCAGTACTTGGCAAAAGCCGCCTATAACAAACGGCTCAAATATTCCTCATTTTTCAAAGCACAGGCACAGAATAAGGTAATTTGAAAAAAAAAAAAAAACGGCTGTTATGGTGCAACGAGAATGCGGCATCGCAAATCTGTTGAGCTTCTGACTCGGTGGGAACATCTTCAGGTAATAAAACACCAAAAAGCGTGGCTTTTATCTAGCAAGGGGAAATAAAGTGTCAAGAGGTCCACAACTGGGGTAGTTGGTAAGCATTCCTTATAATTGAACAGCGGAATCTTCATGGCACGAGAGAAGGACACAACACAGGCGCTTACTTACAATTGACGTTTTATTGAAAATCGGAAAAAATATGTAAAGAAGAGCCTGCCAACTAACCACTAAGCGCTCGTGATGTGTCCTTATAGTGGACGACGTCAGAGGTAAGTCGGGGCGAGCAGTACCTCGCCTTGATTTTTTAATAGTGCGAGCTGTGCCGAGATGTCCGAGGACGGGTCGTCGTGGCACGCTTCCAAAATTTCGTCACGAACGTCCACGGGGATGACAAGAAGGTAATTGATTCTCGTACCGGGGCAGAAATTCTTCTTCACGAGGACGGAGTGTTTCAGGCTGAATGCTGGTAAGTTCCGATTGAAAGCTTTAGGCACGGCGACGTTGCGTCCTTCGAGGTAGTCGATCATGACGCGCAAGTCGGGGTTGGCACGCTGCTGGGCGGCAAAGTCGCTCTCCGTCACGACTCCGAAGAACGCGCTGTCTTCATCGGAGTCTTGTGGTGGTGGGTCGACGGGGGCGCGGGACAGGCAATCGGCGTCGGAGTGTTTCCTTCCGGATTTATAGACGATTGTAACGCCGAGCTCTTGCAGGTGCAAGCTCCGCCACCCAAGACGGCCAGAGGGGTCCTTCAAATTGGCCAGCCAGCACAGCGCGTGGTGGTCTGTGCCAACCTTGAACGGTATACTATACACGCACGGGCGAAATTTTGAAATGCCCCTTACAATTACGAGGCACTCCTTTTTAGAGGCTGAGTAGTTTTTCTCCTCCTTCTACAGACCACAGCTGGCAAAGGCGATTACTTTTTCGCAACTGCTTTGCTTTTCGACGAGGACGGCACCCAACCCTATACGCGGTTACAACTTAAGAACGGCAACGGAAGTTGCCACTGAGCCTTGTCACCGCAGCCGGATGTTACTGTAGTGCGTTACTGGGAGTAGTGCGTTACTGGGAGTGTTTTGATCGTCGCAAGAGCCGTTTTAGTTATTTTTTGGATTTATAATGCTTATAAACCACTGCAGCGACGACAAACAAACTACGTGAGGAAAGGCACACGATACCACGCATTCATACCAGTCTCCTTTCAAAATGCGCGCGCCCGTTGACATCCGGGTCCGTCGCTTAGGCGGAGTGATACCGCACATGAGCTATTGCCGTTCTTAACTTGTTCCAGAGTATACATCACTGACGTCCATGTGCATCTCCGTTGCGTCGAAATGAGCGAGCACGGGCGGATTTCGCAGTCGTTGTTGTAGCTCGCAGAATGCTTTTTCTTGTGCGTTGTCCCATCTGAAAGGCCTGCTATCTTTCGTCAAACGCGTCAGTGGTTCTGCAATGCGTGCGAAAGTTGCGACGAAACGGCGGTAGTATGTGCGCACAGTCCGAGAAATATTCGCACGCCCTTCTTCTCTGTCGGTGTTGGGAAGTTCGCTATGGCTGAAGGTTTCGCTGGGTCAGGCAGGTCTCCCCCGGAGTTGACGATGTGGCCCAAAAACTTCAGTTCCTAGTACGCAAAGCGGCACTTTTCAGGCTTCAGCGTTGACCACGACGTGCGAATAGCCTCGAGTACAGACTCCAATCTTGCAAGGTGTTCATCGAAATTTGGAGCGAATACCAAACGTCGTTGAGGTATACGAAACAGGTGTGCCACTTCAGGCCAGATAGCACGGTGTCCATGACTCTTTGAAAGGTTCTTGTTGCCATGCACAGCCCGAACGGCATCACCTTGAGCTAGTAAAGGCCGTTCGGGGTTGTGAACGCTCTCTTCTCTCCGTCTCTCTCGTTCACTTCTATTTGCAGTAGCCTGTCTTTAGATCCACCGATGAGAAGTACTTCGTGCGGCAGTGGTGGTAGAGGGCATCGTCGATTCGGGGCAGGGAGTACACGTCCTTTTTGGTGATTTTGTTCAGTCGCCGATAGTCAACGCAAAACCTTAATGTGCCATCTTTTTTCTTCACGAGTACGAGCGGCGCAGCCCAGGGGCTTTTCGATGGCTGTATAATGTTGTCGCTGAGCATGTCTTCCACTTGTGTCCGGACAGCTTCCCGCTCGTGCGACTTCCCACTTTACTCACGTAATTAAAGAGCTGCGCCACGCCGCGGACAAACCCGCCGCGGTGGCCCACTGGCTAAGGCTTTGTGCTGCTGAGCACGAGTTCGCGGGTTTGATTCCCGGGCCGCGGCGGCCGCTTTTCTGATGGAGGCGATAAGCAAAAAGGCCCGTGTGTTCAAGGTTTCGATGCGCGGTAAAGATCCCCAGGTGGTCAAAATTAATCCGGAGCCCTCCACTACGGCACGCCTCACCGCCTGTGTTGCGTCGGCGCGTTAAACCCAACAATCAATCAATCAATCAATCAATCAATCAATCAATCAATCAATCAATCAATCAATCAATCAATCAATCAATCAATCAATCAATCAATCAATCAATCACACCGCTAACAACTCCCACTTTCTCCTCAACACCATATGTCATTTTTACCAGCAGGTTTACATTTCGGTTTATTTTAACTCCGAGTGTAAGGTTTACACAATATCGGCATTATCTTAGGCACGTAAAGCCGAAATTGAGTACCTCGTGGTGGCTAGTGCAATTTTGCCTCTTTTATTAGAGTTATATTTAACGACCAAAAGTGTTCCAAATATGGTTGAAAGTCACTTACATGTCCCTCCTGTCGGGACATGTAAGCTTCTTAACGAGCCTAAATAAATAAAAAATAACACATTTGTGCCGGAGAAAAACCATGGGTTGTAAAACCACCAAGGCGAATGCTTTGACCCAGGCTGGCCTTGACACGTGCTTTCGATTACCATGCAGTGGAGGTTGGGCAGACTTTTCACCTTTTCACCCAGCCTCTAAAAAGGAATGGAAACATTTCTGGAGGGATCTCTCCCACAAAACACAGCCGCTGGTGTCTCAGATGAAGCAAAAAGAAAACAGTACAAAGGACATTCGAAATGAGAACAAGCAAGGGAAGTGCAAGAGACGGATAGAGAGAGATAATGAGGATAGGTCATTTAAGGCCCACCAGAGCGGCCACCCAAGCACGGAAGCAAAAGCGCTTGGATTTTTATATAACCAAACTCGTGCAGCAAATAGCACTCAGGGTCTTTTCGCATGACAGCCTGCTACCACTGTTCTATCGTATGAGCTAGGTATAGCAAGAATATGTTTTTTTACAGTGTGTAGAAAGAAGTATTCGTCTGAACAGGTGTGACGCTAAGACCTTAACTCGCCGAGCGAATCTTCGTCAGATCGCGAGAAGAGACGCCGACGAAGCCTGTCCGGGCTAAATCGTAACGCCGCACGATGTAAGCCACATTCGGCGGAGGGAATCGGACGCGGGGGAGCAGTGTTGTTAACTTCTCACCGCTCACACAAAGTGAACCAACAAGCATCGATGTCTCCCGCAGCGACTCACAAGCCTTTGTTTCTTTTACCCGGTGTCTCGAGCGTAATGTTTCCGAGCGTGAAAACAAATGACTGCCTTTCACAGGAACCCAAACGCTGTCCGCACTGCTCCGGGCAGAGTTCATTCATCAGGATGCGGCTTGCGGCAAACGCTGCACCGAAGCGCTGCCGCTGCGGGTAAATAGACGCGGACGTTCGGAAAATAAAGCGAAAAGTTGCAATTGAAATAAAAACGAGTCAGTCACCGATGAAAGTGCTCCCTTTCACGACGGCGCCTTACTTGTACCAGCAGCCAGAAGCCATGCGTGTGGTACGACTTCGGGGCTGAACCTGATTAATGATTGCCAGACCTTGAATCGACATGGAACGACTCGTAGGCGAAACGAAGGACCGTGGTTCCTGTAACCTCGTGCGCAGCGTTGCGTAGCAAAAAAGAGGATACGGTAGTGCGCAGGGGGAAAGCTTGCTGAAATGAGCGTCTGCTTGGCTCCAGATAAAGGACATGTCGGTCAAGAATTGCCGTATCGGCATGAGAGAAAACGAACGACGCAGTGCTCTACTTGTTTTTGCTAGCTAAACTTAAGCACAGTTACCGTGATATTTTCGATATCAATGTCAATCATATACGTCCAGAAATAAACATCATTCGCGTGTTTATTCATTCTAGATTTTCTCCGAAAGCGCGTTGCTTATGTTGCAGTACGGGGAAAGTCCGCAGAAAAGTTATTACAGCCCAAGTGCCACTTAGCACTTGCAAAAACCAGTCTCGAATGCACTTAAGCACTTTCTGTGGACTGAATTAGCATCTGGAGTGGGGCCAGTTGGTTCATTCTGAACATACAAAACAGCGCAAAAAACGCGGGAACTAAGAGAAGCGCTTGTCTGTGCTCCTTCACTCTTAGTCCCCGCGCTTTTTACACTGTTTTGTACTTCCTGCGGGTTGTCAGTGCGAAAGCATTAATGTCCCATGTGAAACCGCTGAGTACGCCTAGAAGTTTTCCGCTGTGTTCGAGGTTTTCCGTTTTTCCTGCGTGGTATGTTTTGCAGTTTTGTGATTGAATTGGTGTGGTTTGCTGTTCATAGTGTCTACGTTAGCGCGTTGATTGTGCGCCGAAATCATTTTGACGGTGCTGCTTAGAATTTAAATCTCTTCGTTCTCTCGGAAAGCGTTAGGCAACGCATTTAGGAAATCCAATCCTCCGAATCGTCGTTTTTTTTTTTTTTTGTCGTCACGACGTATTCATCACCCGACCGAACCAAGTTGGCTGACAGGTGTTCGCGCGCAGCAATAGCTTCGGTGTGGTTGGTGGCGCCAGGCTTGAGTCGATTATTGCCAGCATATGTAGCTTTGCCATCTCGAAACTGCGTTTAAAGACACTCAATGTTGTAGCCGCGTAGGTAGGATTTCATTCCGGGGGAGGGGAAAGGGACAGGACAACCATGAAAATAGGAAAAAGTAAAATAAAGACCATAAAAACAAGGCAAATTAAAAATCCAGAACAAGGAACTTGCACAAATTAAAAATGGAAAGACTTCGAGGTGACGCCGTAGTCGACACGGCTTTTTACTTTCCCCAATCTGAAATTGCAAAATTGCACCAACTCGTGGTGATAACATACGTCTAATCCACCTGTGCTAGGTTCGTAGCTTATCCACACAAAGAAATTATCGGTAATCATTATTTGTTGACAAGCGGACTTTTTCCGTTTTTCGCCTCCCCCCTCCCCACACGAAATCGAAAATTTCGGGGGTGGCGGCGGAGGCTCCCCAGTGCCACGTTCAGCACCGATCTCTTCTTCTGGATTGCGTTTCGTCAAATCATGCACCAAGAACTTGCTCTGCGTTAGTGTCTGCGATGACTCTGCTCCCTGACAATTACCTTTGTTACCGCTAATTCGACAACTGCAGCTAGTGCCAAGAACTTACGCATGGTGCACCCTCAGTTTGGTAGTTTAAAGCGAAGCTTTCTCGGCCTCACCTGTGGCAGTGTCGTAACCAAAACGCAGTGCAGGAAAGCTAACTTTACAGAATTAGAGGGTGCATGATGTTGATTGTGATGATAGTAAAAAAAGAGGAGGACGCTGTTACTGCTCTGGAATCGAACGCCGGGTTATGAACTCGACGTCTATTGATTATACGCCACTATCGCATTTGGATCGCTCAGCATTACCTTTAGGCTCGTTGCGCGGGCGCTGGCTGTGGTCTTTGGCAGTTCAGATTTCGGACTTTGATTTGACTCAGTTTGCATGAGGCAAGGTTTGCTTCTGAACCAGTTTTCTTATAGGGAATGAGATTTGATTTTTACGAACTCCTCAATCAGGAAGGTGCATTGGAGATTTTTTTGGGTCCCACGATTTGAAATAAGAATTTCTGGTGTTTTTTTACTTAGAATATTTTCTTACTTCCTAGCCTTAGAAATATATTATTACGGTATATACACCTTGTTTTGATGGAGGCGAAAAGCAAAAAGGACCGCGTGTACAAGATTTCGGCGCACGTTAAAGACCTCCGGGTGGTCAAAATTAATCCGGAGCCCTCCACCACGGCACGGGTCATCGCCTGCGTTGCATCGGCGCGTTAAACCTTGCAGTCAATTACGGTAGATATGCAATACAGTTTTCTGCGACATCATTTTGGAAATCCTTGCCAACCAATAATAAAGCACGGTATTTTGCAAAGATTAAGTATGTAATTAGAAACTGCGCGTTCAAGTTTCATTGTTTTGCGTGTAGGCTATATATATTTTCGTTTCCTCTGCTTGTATCTTTTTGGCTATACTTCCCTTGAGCCTGAGGCATGTTGGTTATCAGTGGTGCATTCCTGCAGCTGTTACTTGATATGCCGTCGCACTGTCATTTTCCCCTCGTCATACAGATCTTGCATATAATTTAGAAAATTCCCCGTGCAGTTTCAGCATCTCGGTTTCCTGCAATGAACCGAAGTGTACACATTTGGAAAATTTTGCAATCAATTTAATCTTAAACTGAATGAAATTGGCAGATCGTGGCTTTTCGACGACGTCTTGCGGCATACTGCCTATCGCTGACCACATTCGCAGTATACCGGCGGCTGACGGCCGCATTTCTCTACTGCTGAGTTTGAAGCCACCTTCAATGCGTGTTCAGACTTCATGTACGACCCGAACTGCCACCCAGTACGGACTGGTTCGTTCGTGACTCGCAACCATAATGCCGATAGGCTGCTATGAACCGCGTCGCTGCCAATACGCGAGGCCAGGCATTGTACAGCAGCGCGTGGCACTTTGTGCTGTGTGTTGGTATTTTGTGTTGACGAATATACCGCTACGGGTATCTGCTAGCCCTCGTTGCGAATGGGCGGCGAACAATTTCGTTCAGTTACCTTGACGCCGCCGCCGCTGAATGGGAACTGGTGAATTGATCGTTACGACACCTATCATCATCATTTGCCAAAATCTCACTCAATGGACATCGGAGGGTTGTGAATGGGTACGGCGACACGTCAGCCTAGTGGAAATGGGTGGAACAGCCATAAGCTTTTGAAAATTTCTGTCACCGTTACTGGATAATCCACCTTTGCGGGTGTGCCGTTATGCCTATATTCACTTTTAGCGTGTGGCTCCCGTAATTATATGAGACTAACGACGCGCCCAGCACCGTCGTCTACGTTCGTAACAACAGAATGGAGCTTCATTTCAACAAATGGACATCCGATACCCAACGGAAGTGGCATAGGCAAGAAAAAGGAAGTGAAAGAGGGACCCGGGAGTTTTAACATTACGTGGGCTGGACCAGATGGGCTGGCGGCCTTCGAAAGTATTTAACCTGTTATTAGTCAATGGCCAAACAAAGTTTTCACAATTACTCAAAAGATCTAAGAGCAGATAATTAAGAACACGATGGCCGTCGCAGCCTTGAGCTCACATCAGCTCGCATTGACTTTCTATGTGCCATTGTACCGCGCCTAGTTTTTGAACAATTATGCCAGATACTTTCAGCCGCATTTTCTGAGCTTGAGAACAGTTCCTTTGAAAACTACAACGCGTTCATGAGTCGCTTTCAGATTCTTGTCAAGGGCTAGGAAATGGCTGGTGACGGTGAAACGTCTTTCCGCGCTTTAGTCGCTTCGTAGCTTAGTGAAAGATTCTAATTCTTCAGTAGGCTAGCAAATCGGGCTAGCTAGAAGATTCTCATGATGGTCAGCGCAGAGGCAAACACGGCAGACAAAGAAAGCCGACGAGTCAAAAATTTATAAAAGCAAGGACAGGTGCGTTAGCCACCCTTTTATTACGCTAACGGGAGCCCAGCTGGCTTTTCTGGATGAGGTAAGTGACGAGTCAGCTTTGCGTACTTGACTTGCGCATTTAACAGGGCAGGGCTGTTCCGTTCCGTTTTAGAGGTTTGCGTCGCCAGTTAGCGCTAATGTTTTTTTGAGGGTGACCTGTCTGGAAGGTTCCGTAGATCTTTGAATGCGCCTTTCGACCGCGGATATTGCGTGCGGGAACAGCAACAGCAGGGCTCTTCGATTTACTGTCCCGGACTCACCGCAGTCTCCCTGAGAAATTGAAATTGAAATTTATTCCTCAACAATAAAACGTTACCAGGAGGACAGGTAAAAGCTGTGGAAACAGCTTGAGAGGCCGTGACCCCCTGAAACACGGGGAGGCATGCAGAGCATGCGGCTGAGCGATTGAAGCCTTCTCAGGGAGTCCTCTGTATGAATGTTTCATTTAATATTTTTGCTTTCTTTTCGTTTTTTCTCTCGTTTCCTTTTTTAACAGCAGAGCTGTTTAAGCTGGAGCGTGGTCTGATGGCCTTGGCAAAATGTTCTCGCAAAAAAACCTCAAGAAAGCTGCCGAGCGCACGTGACTGTGCGCCTCATGAGGAGCGCCCGGTGTCGTCCAGGTTAGCGCGTGGGCTTGCGCCACGTGAGGAGCTCGCTAAAAATACGAAGAAAACAGTTCCTGTGCGTCTGCGCTTCAAGTGGGGAACACAGGACAGCTCGCGCTACACACGCCGATATCGCGAAGAAGGTTGCCGCCGTTTCTAGCGCGTGCTAACGCGGTCCGCTGTCAGAGAGATGTGAAAGTCGGCGGGCTAAACAATCCGGGCCTGCCAGTAATGGAGGACTTTCTGGGGAAATTTCGGAAATATATCTGAGGTGCAACAGCCGGGTGTTTGACGAAGGGAGAGGGGCCGCCAGTGCTGCTGTTTCTTCAACCAGTGGTGAAAAGCTGCGCCATTTTTTTTTTCACAGTCCTGCGAAAAAAAAAAGCCGTGCGCATGAGGATGAGAAGACCCTCGTTTCCTAAATACCACGTGTCTTCGTAATAGAAAAAAACTCATTTACACAGCGCTCGTGTCGTCCCCTCTCTTCCTGTGCCGTGTTGTTTGTCTTCGCTGACCATCATCAGTGATTATAATTCTCACTACTAGCCGCATACCTGGCTTCGCAGCAAAGCTGTATACTTCGCCCACCCCCCCAACGCTTTTATCGTCGTGGGCAAGAACGATCTCCGATGGCAAAAAAGCCACGCTGCCAAGGCCTAAGACGCCGAGCGCATGTGTCAGGCTAATCAGGCATAAAGAGAGCTCAGATTTAATTTAAGGAAACCACACAACAAGCATCGAAACCGCATTACGGATAAGGCACCGGTGAACAATGGGACCCCCCCCCCTTCGGCCTTGTGTTCCTGGTAAAGATTGTTTGCAGGATGTCTTTAACGGCTAGGCAAGACTAGTGTCACTAGATAGAGCAGTTCTCGCCCAAGACGGCGAGCGCATGCGCCAGGCTAGGGAGGATCCAGCATTTGCCGCCAGAGAAGCCGAGTGTAATGTCAGTAGAAAGGGCATTATAGAACCGCCAGTGAGGCATACAGTCAGGAACGGCGGCCATTTTGGAGTTTATCAGTGCTGCGAGATTGCCGCATCTATGGCCTCGCCGTTAACTGCGACCGGGTCGTTAACACAGTACTGCAGATGCAGCAAAATGGCATCTTTGGACACACTTCTGCTGCTGAATTGCTGGTAAAAGAGTTATCTTTGTTTCGCATTCGGAACCACGCCAGTCGCGCGCAGCGGCAGAGAAGAGTGGAAAAGATCACCCTACCAGAGTTTGCCAACTAAGACGCATAAAAACCAAAATGGCGACGCCCATGCACTGTCGCAGTGTTTAAAAAAAAATCTCACGAAATGTGCACAGACCAATGTTGCTGGCGGCGGCGGCAAGGAACTGTTGAAGAAAAATCCCGGACCATTTCCGCAAACATATAACCTGGGGACGGGCGAAGCGTGCAGGGTATAAGCGTAATCAAAGATTGTAAGTTTATCTGTTGCCACATGGCACGCGCTGATTGGGCGTCGGAGAAGAGCCTGTGGGAGGAGTAATCGCGCTCTTGCTCAGGCAGCGGCGCCCTCTGTTGCGTGGGACCGGATTTAAGCGACTAAATGAGAGGCAGACTGGCCGTAAGTTGTCTTTGTGTCACATGCCGCAGCATGGTAAGCCATATGCTTTACAAGAGAAAGCCTGGCGTTTGAAACCAATTTCGAGACCAATTTTAACAAATTTCTGGTATTATTGCTGTTAAATCGTGATTATTGCTGCATTTTAAATTAGTGTTAATCATGTTAGGTTATTTTGACCCTGTTTTATTCATGATACACCGTTCTTTTTGCCATCTTTTGACAATATGATTTACCGTGACGACATGAGACGACGACGACAGGAGACACCGATAGCCCGAGCCCCTAATGTACTTTGTCCCTAAAAAGTGCCGAAACACTAATCTTTTCTAGTGACACTAGCCGAGCGCATGCTACAAGCCCGCCGAGACGACGGGAGAAGTTTCATGCCCTCCGTCAGAATTTGTGGCAGTTTAAAATAGCTTTGCTGGACATCCAGAGTCGCAAGGCCGGATGGCGGCATATTTTCTTTGAAGGCGGGTTTTGAAGTGTAAGGGAAAATTAACTTCATACCTTTAAAGTCTATTTAAGAGTATTCTCTTGTCGCCATTTCTCAAGGAATGTTTGGAACGTCAGTTCTCTATTGGGCCTATGGAAGGTGCAAGAAGCATTTTAAAAAAGAATTTTAATGTTTAAGTCTGTTTGAATTCCGATCTGGGTGAAACAGAATGCGCGCTAAATGCTGTTGAAGCGAGAACATTTACAGAGCTTTGTTGAGATAAAACGCGGTTCCGGAATGAGAATCTCAAGCTATAGCAGTCACTAGGTATTGTGACCTAATTTAAATAAACTTTATTTATGCGCCCCTTCCGCCAACAAGGTAACCCTTCCCCCTTTATAATACACTCCACGACGTGCCGCGCCACAAGCCGACCCCAAGGATATGACCACTTCCGACCTCGAATTCCAAACTCCGCATTTGACGCGCTCTCAAATAATCAAGGACGTTGCAGACCAATGACGTCTCACATTTGCGAGGCTTATGAATAATCAACTCGTTCTTATTTCAAAGGATGAAATTCACTTAGGCACGACAAACCCGCTTTTTCAGTGTTTTAAAGTGAAGCACACACAATACCATCCTCGCCTTCGAAGCATGACGAGAGGTTTGTTTGCTAACTGAGAACATAACACTAGCTGACTTGCTTAAATGACTGCGTGATACTTCGGAGCGTCCAGGCTTATTCAGAAACTTGGTGTGGTAGCAAAATCATTTGGTGTATAATAATAAATCGATATGTGAATGACACGCGATGCTGAGTTCTCGGATTAGAAAATGCTTGACTTACGTCTAAATTCAGAAGCCTAAGCACGCTGTGATTTATTACAATCTACATTGCACGGATCATTTAGGACAGCTGAAACTTGAAAAGTTACCAAGCTACAACCGCTAACTATGGAACCACGCATCAGGACTGGAGTGATCCAACACAAAGCGAAATTACATTTCCTTTTATACCAAACCAGGTTCGGCAATCTTTACACATGCGGGTAGGGCAAACGTCGGGAAGGAAAATGTTGGGCACTGACGTAATGATAGTGGCTACAGTCGAAACAAACGTCTTCTCCGTAATTTAACTGTAATTCATGTGCACGACATTAAATTACTTTTTAAAACTGGAAATATCGGAGCAAGTGTACGTATTCTATTTTTGCTTTATACAGCAGTCCTAGACATCGCGTTCGAACCATCGCCGCCTTTTTCAGACATCTCCCCACATCATGTTGTGCTTAACAAGTCCAGCCTTCAGCCGTGCCCAAGATTTTTTATAAGGTTCTGATCACTGGTTTGTTCGGTTTGGTCAAAGTCCGTCCAAGCGTTTGTGCACATAGCGTGCATATAGTGTAAATAGTCAGTAATTTCACGGTTTGTGCAAAGCCAATTTAGCTTAACTTCATCGAGCGAACAAACGAAAGAGTGAGCGAGCGAGCTACCGAACGAGCGAGCTGGCAAGTGAACGCACTAACGAACGAACAGACGAACGAACGAACAAAGCAATCAACGAGCGAAAGGAGCAGGCAACGCGGGAGGTTCCCTCCCTCTCTTCACTCGAGCCAGAGGGAGACGAACCCGCTCCTGCGCGACCACTTCGCCCTCTATCGTTGTGTGTCTGGGAACCGGTTATAGCCGGCGCTTCTCCTACCGCTGCGTAACGCACGACCTACAGTAGACTTACGAAAAGCCTCGACCTACAACAGCTCCTGTTTTAAAACATACTGAATCATGTGAACGACGTTGAATCATCAATGTTATCCTGCGTGGTTCTTCGTTACTCAATAAAAAATGAACGACTTGAAAAAAAAATTGCAGTGGACGCACACAAACAAAATTAACTTGTCGCCTATCTTTTCCAGAAGAGCCCTTTTTGTGATTTTAATCGTGACGTTGCATTTCAGCTGCCCTTTTTTCCCGCAGTCGAAGCGTGGTGGTCGAATTGTTCTGTTGTATTCAGTGCGGATAATAAACGCTTTTCTGCGCCCCCAAGCGTGTCATCACTCTTCGCCTGCCGGAACAAATATATGCTCGCATAAGAAGACATATTTTTAGAAATTCCGCTCTCTTTTAGAAGGATCTCGGCGGAATTGGCCATTATGTACGACGTTCAGAGCCGTTTCTAGCTGATGTTCCCTTTCACTCACGTGTTTCAATGTTTCGTTCCTTGAGGTTAGATCTTTAAACGTTGTTTCAATGTTTTTTTTTTCTTTTCACACAAGCGTACAAAGATTGGGAACCCTCGCTTTATGTTGAGTTGTGCAAGAAAAACCGCAAATAAAGCCCAACTGAGTTTATAAGCTTAAGCAAAAAAAAAAATTAGAACACATTGAATAAAATAGGTAGTGGAAGCGTTCCTGCTCAAGGAACAATTGAACCAAACAAAGGCAGACTGACCCACCACAGGGAGGACCCTATACCAGAGAAATCGATGGGCCAAAAAAGGATGACATCAAGCAAAAAAAAAAAAAAACACAAGACATACTCTCTAGATGTCGTTTGGAAGAAAAGGCGTGGTCGGCTCTGCTCGGCTGGCGGCAGACTTCGACCAGCCCGCCTGATTGCACCTTGCGGGACGAGATTTATGCCGATGGCAGACTTCCAAGCGAACACGCGCCCATGCAAACGCGCGCCGGTGATCCTTGTATTACCATTGTCGAAGAAATGGGCCGTCGACCCGACGATATGCCCATGCAATCTTCACGAGGGCCGCTTTATTTGACGCAATTATCGACCCTCGTGTCGCTCCTTGCTCGACACTCGTTCTTGTCCGTGCATTTATTTCCGGTACGAGTTCTCATGACGCCACAATCCCCGGGTAAGCATCAGCGGCGTGTTTCAAAGCAATTCGTGAGATGAAGTATCGCTGCGGTGTCTCCTTCACGGTTCGTACGAACAAACGGAATCACCCCACAGCAAGAGGTTAGGGTTATAAAAGCGAACTTTACTGCCGGCAGCTCAGTTGGCCACGGTTTCACAACGGGCGAGTTCGGGCCTTGAAGTAGATCGAAGTTATGCTAACTTTCACCCTGTTGAAAAGATAAGACGACGAAGAGGTGGCAGCTGCCCTCTATTATCACAATCATTGTATAGCTTTCCCATTCGCAATTCAAAAATCACCGAAGTACCGCGGCCCGCGCTCCTGTTTATTCAGCATACGCCAAACGTGCCGCGGCTGAACCTTCGTGTTGGGCTGAGGGACGGGCCACATTTCTGAATGCAAGGAACCCAAAACGCTTTGCACGATTACACTATCATGAATATTCGGCGTTTTAACCTTCTAGATCCTGCGGCACGAATTATCATCACGGCTACCAGAACTTCAAGTCATACTTATCATCAAACCCTTACAGCCCACAACCTGTTAAAACCATTTTAATCGGTTCTGAATACAGGGCTGGTGTAGCAGCCATGTTAATTTAGCGACAATGTTCGATAGCGTATCATATATATTCATATTTACGAGTCTGACAAACGAAACACCTGTAGGTCCCTATTAGTTCGTCTTTATGTGTTCCTCGCCGGCATTACAGCGCCTGCGATGCGGAGCCCAGATCTAAACTATAAATTGCCTCAAACAATTTTTATGCCGTGGGTGCAGGTCGAACACAAAGCCCTCTCTTCCCAAAACGAGAGTCATGCCCGCCGGACGATGGGTGCGCTGATGAAAAGATAAAATTGCGGTTTTTCAATCAACGTTTATGCCCAGTTTTACGACCAAAGCGGTCGAAAGAAAATTAATCACGCTTGTATATAGTGCCGGAATGGAAAAGAGCAGCGTCAAAAACAGTATAATGTTCATGCCATACACAAACAGGACACACACACGTCACAAGCATAGTATGCAGAAAAAAAAAATTAACTCCCCAAACGGCTCCGTGCAATGTTCGCAGCCCCTTTGCGGGCCCATGGAACACACAAAACACAAGTTAGCCTGAATGGGAGTCTTTTGGCTGAAATACGTCTTTTAAACTCCGCACGGCACGCGGCTTGCTTCCACGTGTGGTAGTCTGATGGAGGAAAAACTGCCACGGTGGCCACAAGCCGTCCTAAATAGGCGCATTTACCACGATTGTACCTCTTCACAAAACGCAGTATCCAGCTGTGAACACTACATGTGTCCTAATGGGAGTTTTTGAAAACTGCCACGCCTCCTCATTCTCCTCCTTCACCCCTTCCTCCTCTACGCCTCCTTACAAAATGGCTGCCAGTTGGTGTCGTGTGAGCTCTAGAGTCCCCAAACATTTATTGTCGGTATGAACTTGCGGCCGCACGAATGGATGTGAAGTGCTTCCCGACAACCGAAGCTCGTTGGGAACATTGTGGAACCAGCCTAGACTACCGTGCGACGCACTGCAACGTCGCCTCTGAGTCATCGACCTTAGAGCCTACGGAGCACGCCAGCGAGCCGACGCGAGGCCTAAATGAAGTGATCGCTAACGGAGAGTAGCTCGTTAAAAACAATGCGGTTGTGCCTCTGCGAAGTGCCTCTGCGTTGTGCCTCTCTTCGTTTTGCCCAACTAGTGAGCGCAGGTGTCTCAGACGGAAGTGCAGTTTTGCGTAGCTTTAAATAAACATTGAGTATTACGAAAAGTTGGACACAAGAGTGAGCAGTGCGGCGTCATTGCAATGCAGTTTCTTTACTTTATCTTTTTCAGGTGAGATGCCCAATATGCTTCTGTATTTGTTGCCGCAGATTTAAAGCGTTTTGCTATCCCTGTAATGCATGTGCTACTGTGGCTTCCTGGGGAACTTGCCATGAGGCACGGCAACGTCATCGTTTGAAAGGCAAGTGCAAGCAAACAGCGCACCGACGACATGCTGACCTTATT
Organism: Haemaphysalis longicornis; assembly: GCF_048455015.1. NCBI lineage: Eukaryota > Metazoa > Arthropoda > Arachnida > Ixodida > Ixodidae > Haemaphysalis > Haemaphysalis longicornis. The sequence continues at coordinate 37,305,562 of NW_027526245.1, forward strand.
GTTTGCAAATGGCTTACATTTTTTTTCGTTGAGGCGTGTTGTAGTAGATAAAGTTCTTACCAAGATACCTTGTGTTCTCGATGTCGGTGTTTTGTTGATTCAGTGTTTTTATCGTGTTAATAACGTGTTCACGCGTATATCGTATTTATGTAATTGCTATGGAATAAATTGACTGCGTGCACAATACAAACTTTTCACGTTTTGCCATTCAACGTTTGATTGGGAAAAAGACTAGAAACTACGTAATCCTAAACAAAAAATAAAAATGCGGCCTGTGTGCTCATTAAGAACTCCCAATTCCAGTAATGAATTCCTCTACAGCGTTGTATCAAATGCCCAAAAACAGAAAAAAACTACCTCGAACGCAGGTCAACACTGCTCCCAACGCGCCCCATGAAAACTCCCAGTTGGAGGAAATAACACACTCCCAATGGTACCCCTGAAAACTCCCATTGTAGTGGCAGTAAAATGAAACTCGCATATGCTACTGAAAAAACTGTTAAAATAATGGGATTAAGGCAATACTCCCATCGGAAGGAGTTTCTAAAACTCCGAATTTGTACTGATTTGTGCCACAAGTCATTTACTCCCATTCCGGCTTATTTGGGTCCTGTGTGAACCACTATCTTGTCGCTGTCCTGTTCGTTGTACCCGAATCATGCCGCTTCTTCTTGCTTTGGAAACGAATCTTGGGACTTCAAAGTCCAGAGGGAGCAATGGTAGATCCGGGCGAAATCTAGGCTTGGAGCGAATATGCGACGAACAACGCCCGGCGGCGCGCGCCTGACGCCGGAGGGCGGAATAATCGTCATCCGCCGCCGATCTGGCTGAGTCAGCACAGTTCTCGGCGGAGCAGCGGCGGCGCAGCGGCAACGCGAAGGAACCAATCAGGTTTTTCGATTACCCCTCCAGGGCGTGTACAGACGGCTGGCGGCCGTAAAGTTTGATAGACGCACGCTTGGCTCGCGCCTACTCGAGCTAAAAACGAATTGTAAATCAGATCGTTTGAGGAAAATGAGGCTCCAAGAAGTGAAGTCCACGCGATTGTGATAGCTCAAGCCGCAAGCGATGCACGCTCACGACCCAACTTCCCTGGCGTGTGTCACCAATTTAGGCGTGTACGATAGCTTTTAGTGGGTTAAATGAAGACGATCCGGTTACTGAACTTGCATTAACAGCAACGTGGGCCCCGTCTGCAAAATCGGTGAGTGAGGAGCAGGCGGTATCACTGCAAGGGCCTCTCAAATACAACGAAAAAGTAGGATCTCTGAAAAACGCCTAGTTTGGCGTCTTGTAGTATTCATACAAAACTTTATTTTAGAAAATACAGGGAAGGGGAGGTTAAAACGATTACAACTTGTGGATTGGCCCCTATGTCCAGGTGTCCAGATTCAGCAGCACCCCCACCTTGCTATATTTTGCACGATGGCGACATTTTTAAAGTGGACGAGAGGTGAAATGCCGGCTGCATGTTCTGGGTTCCGCTATTTGGAATCTCCGCACGGGCGTCGTTTCTTTTATTTTCGTTTTTTAACCAGCGCAGGCCAGGATATCCCGGACTAGAGGAAACCCGCCCCGCAGGCGGGTGTCCAGACATCAGCACCCAAGGCTCGCCTAAGTTTACTCCTCCTGCTTCTCCTCTACTGCATTTAGTGTTTTGGGGAACTATAAACGAATATTTCAGTAAAATAAACGTTCCGACTCACGCAGAACCGTCAAACAACGTGCAACCCAAGCGGGAAGGTGCTTCACTTGGTCTGTATACTGGACGCCACCGTTGATTATGGGCACGGAGGTTGAGTTGGCCGCTTTGAGATCAATGAAGCGGCGGCGCGGCAGCGGGCACCGTGTCTTCGCTGTAGTTCAGCCCGACGAACATACAGCGTCCTGCCGCGGCGGATTTCCCGCACGCGAACTTCGTCGTGAAATTTCGCTCCATGTGTACTGGCCTTAAATCGTGAGCTCAGCGGACAGAAGCAGGGGCCGCGACACATTGGCCTGACAGGCGCCTGCAACTGGGACGACAAGAGTCCCATTCATGTTGTCGCTGTGCCAAAGGGCCGCCTCGCGGACCCCCATCACCCCTGCGCATGGTGTGTAAGCTCTAATGAAGGCCATCATGTTACAATTGGAATGGAAAAACTGGAAAATGTGACGTCACGCATGTGCTGCTGCGCGGGAGTCGGCAGTGACGGCTTGGGTATAGTACAAAAAAAGGTGGAGCGATGACAGGCGAAGGCACGTTTTCGTTTTAAAATGTTTGGCAGGACTTGAGAATGTCGCGTTCAGGTACACTTAGTGCGAACAAATAAGGAAAAAAATTGCGATGTTTTTTTTCGTGCTGAAAGGTCCTAGAGGGGAGCAAGTAAAATGAATTGGGCGTTGCTGCCTTCCGATAGTGGGCGGCTATATGGGCACGGCGCGTCGTCATGTCTTGGGAGCAGTGGCAAAGCACCTTTGTCCACACAAACTGTGCGACGCCAGTCGGCCCTTGCGCGCATATATCCGCAAGCGAGAACGTGCCTTAACGCGAGAGCAGGCCCACAGACACGCGAAAGATCCAGAAACACGCACCAGTATCTTCCTGCGCCACTCGTAAAAAGTAGTTCCCTTCCGCTCTGTGAAGACGGATGACCTGCGAAGTCAGACGAAGTTCACGAAGTGCACAAAGCAAAACAGCGTGTTCACAATTTGAGATTGAGCATGCTTCCTAGTCAATTAGTTCAACGAAACTTGGAAGAACCCGATCTTTATTCTAACGGACAAACATGGAGCTGTATGTTTCCCTCCCGCCTCGTAGGAATCTTATTGTGTGTATAACAAAACACACCAACCCAATCTGCTCGACCACTGAGGACACCGGGTAAATGGCACTGGGCCGTTTAACGTCCACGCCTAAACCACCCGTCCCTCCAGCACAACGGACACGTTATCTGCAACTTTCAATAAACCGAGCTACGAGTATAGAGCTTGTCTTGGCATCTTCTTTCTTAGTAGTTTTCCCTTGCGCTATGAGTTACAAAAAATTAAAGTAACTCCCACAGTACACTGCGCCAGTGTTGGAAAGCGCATCGGAAGTTGTTATATTTACTTTCGAGCGAAAAGATGCATTTCGGAAGTTCATATCAGAAAAGCAATAACTAGGAATATGCGCCAAAATCTAACTTCTTGGAATAACGCCTCCGTCGCTTTTACCAATTCAGCTACAGGGGCATCCAGCGACCGTTCGGTGTTTTTAACGTATATATAAATGCATCGTGCGTGCAGTGCTCGTAGCGCCACTGGATAACAGCGGCCTTCTCTTTATACCTCTCGTGTCTTGAATCAAACGACTTCGGCGTATCAGCAGCTGTTGTTTTTTGGGAAACCCTCTTTTGCTACCCAAGGCCCTTAGGCGGCCGGATTCAACGCCCTGTGCACAGCGCTGTGTTAGCTCGGCGTCACGACTTGCCCAATGAACATACAAGGGGACCGTCAATAATACAGGAACGGCCTCAATGTAGAGGTCTGTCTATTTCTGTGCGGAAAAAGTAATCTAGAAATGTAATAAAAAAGAAATTACTCAAAATAATCTGCTCCACTGGGATTGTAGCCCAGTACCTTCAGATGATGCGTCCAGCTGTCTTGCCAACCTGAGGCACAGGAACCGCTGGAAAGTTAGCATTTAGCACATGTCTATCCGGTTAGAAAGGTATGACTGAGAACAATCAATAACAAACTTCGACCAAAAATGAAGACAAAGAACCCGACCTTTCAAACACGGCTCAGTTTCTGCTTACAAAACGTAAATCGTTCCCTGGGAGCACTCCTGGCTGTATGCAGCACACGAAAAGCATGGGTTGCGCTCAACTCAGCGAGGCCCTTTGGGACTGACGTCTCGCGCTAACGAGGATAAGACGCCGCTGCAACGTGATCCCAGTCACCCCTAAAGCAGGAATGCAGTTGTCGTCAAAGCTTCAGGTTCTTCGTTCGTACCTTTGGTTGGACTTTGTTATTTATTTCCACAAGAAATTTCTGTACCTCACTTTATTTTCTGGCATATTTATGCGCATGTACAAGTACACGGCTCCTAAATGTGGCCGCAGACGCCACTACCAGCACACGGTGTGCAGGGGGCCTTCTTTTTAACAACCGCTGTGGCTCCAGCGTTTCCGATATATAAGGAGCCTTGGACTGGCAGAGAATCCTCTTATGCTACCGGCCGCATGCAATCTTGCGAGAACCGGACCCTCACTAAACCTGTCCAAGGGTTAGTTGAACCACGCTGATCCATTCAATAAGTTTCTAGGATTGGCGTTTCTCCTGCGCTAATCCGAATAAAATTAGTAATAGGCAACTTCTACGCACTTGTTGCCAACTCGTGCCCTCTACCTTATATTTCACCAGGACGTGCTTGGTCTCTGCTTTCTACTGCGCAGAATTCTCAAAAATCGACGCAGTTTTTGCAACATAATACTTTAGCGATACACAGATGTTGGCATCGGATGAAGCTTGTATACTAACCAGGACTGCCTAAAGTTGCGTGGCCGAAAGTGTTTGGCAAGAAAAATTGCATGCTTCACGCGTATACGAAGCGTTTATTACGTACTTTGCGTTTATTGTTACAGAACTTTTTATTCAAAGTCCGAGAAGCCAGACATCGACGCAAACGTCGGGCGCATGGGGTTTTCTTCAACATCTGGCAGTGACGTTGTCGGGCCATGCGGTCACATAGCAAGTAAAGGTAATTGATAAGTAAGTGAACTATTAATTATGTGATAAAACAAAGTACTTTGCAGAATACGGAGACCAGACGACGGGAGAAAAGACCAGAAGAAACGAGCAACTATGGCAGCGAGGGAGTTTGTACCAAATATAGCTGAGGGTCTTGTGCCTTCGAAGTAAGCATACTAATTCTTAGCGTTTTTCATAGCCACAAGAACTGTTTCAGTTGTTTCTGTATTAAATGTATGTAACTTTTGTTGGAATTAGCATTATTTGTATTTCAGTGAAAATGTCGTTGAACTGTTCGCCTCAAAGCTGTGTCCGGGGTGTGCTGCCCCACTGTTCGGCGCATCGGAGCGCGCTGGGCTTACGCGCACGTTGCAGCGCCAATGCGGTTACTCACCGTCTCCGGCGTCGTCGGTAGGCGTAAAATCAGCAGTGCATGCCGTCGCAATCGCACTTCGTTGCGCGAGTACGTCGATATCACGCGTTCATGTAGTTGGGCCATAATTATCGTGGTGGGTTTTCGGTGACAATATCGCGATAACGGTTTATGACAGCTTCTCATGCAGTTTCCCAGTAAAACAATTCTGTGAACATAGACCTAGCGCGGCTATCACCTGGAACCCTCACCAGATGTACCTTAGAAAATCTCTCGAAGCAGTACAAAATCGCGCTATTCGCTTCATTCTACGTAATTACACACGTCAAAGCATTACGATACTCCGAAACAACTTGAAATTACTCACTTTAGAACAGCGTCGCGAAAAATTTCTGCCGCAGCATTTTTTCGAGTTATACCATGGCGCATCAACGTTTCTTTATTTGCATATCAAACCGGCAACGCACATCTCCCCCCGTACCGATCACCCCGTGAAAGTATTTCTACCGTTTGCACGTACCAACATGTATCCACCACTTGTATTGGCAATAAAGTTGTTGAATGACTGCCTTGTAACACTGCTGTAATAAGTGACTACGACACGTTTTGCAATGCCTTGTTACAGATGTAAACATCTTTTCTAAATGCTATCAGTATATCAGTAGTATTGTTTTTTTATGCTGTCTGTATATCGGTATATTTTTCTTTTTCCTTTTGTATTGCCTAACCCCTTAAGTCTTATTTCCATTTGTGAATTTCACCGATATGTGCAAATATTCGTACCATTTTGCTCTAAGTATTCTCCATGTTCGCTTTGTTTCTCGGGATCTGTATCCCTCCCCCCCCTTATGTAATACCCCTGTTCGGCGCCTTTAAAGGTACTCTCAATAAAAAAAATTCCAGCTAACAAGCAAACTAGCGAAAGCTGTAAGATGCAAGGAACGCATATTCTTAAATAATGCGACGATATCACAGTACATTGATAGCTGTAACTTTTGCGCCCACAAAAAACGAGGACTAAACAGAGACACGAAGACCTCGTTTTTTGTCCTCGTTTTTTGTGTGCGCAAAAGTTACAGCTATGAATGGTCACCAACTAGCCCGCCTTTCAGTGTTATTACAGTACATTGACCGTTTAAGGTCCTTTATGTACCGCAGAGTCATCGTGCATACAAACGTTGCGAGTTAACGTATTGCTTGTTATTACGCGTTACAGTATAACGAACGTAATGCATTGTGACTGCTAAAGAACAAGAGCACAATGCTCATATACAGTATACAAATTCAGGTTAGTTTGCGGCGGAGAGATCTAGGGTATGAAGTGCCGTCGGGGCGATCTCCTTCGTGGCGAGTATGCCCGTGATGACATAACCTCGCATGACGGAAAAGTTGAGGACGATGCACGTAGGACATCTTGGTGCTGCACGGAACGAACAAAGTAATAATGCAACACGAAGTGAACTGTCGTAATTGGACCAGTAGTGCGACCTCGGACGGCGGCGGAATCACCATCTTCGCGGCAGACTGCCGGTTGCCCCCGTAGTCACGGCAGTAATAAAATGGCGGCCTTGTTCCGGCGGATGGAGGCGCTGACGCATAAGAATACGCTACGAAATTGGAAAGGCCAACAGGACGAGGCAGGGACAGATGGGCGAAAGAGAGAGAGAGAGGGAGAGAGAGGGCGGAAGGAGGCGTTGTGCAAGCTCCTTCGCAAATGGCTCAGGGACGAAGGGAAAGGCGCCATCAAAGGGCCGTTACATCTTGCGGATCTCTGGAAGGCGCCAGAACGAGTAATTAAACATCCCCTGCTGGCTGGCCTGCCAAGAAGCGAGCGTGCGACGAGCGCAATTACAGGAGAGCCCAACCGAGCCCGCTTTTGCCATCTCCAGCACTCAGTGCCGGGCAGAGGAGACGCGGAGTTCGTCGGATGTGCAGCTGTTAATCGATGTGGAAAGGAGCTGAGAGGGGAGTGGCTGGCGCACCTCCTCGAAAATTAGGCATTGGATCTAGTTTAAGCTCACTTGGAAATGCATTGGGCAACAGTCAGGGAGACCGATAATAGGGAAGGTACTGGCGGTATCTCGGCCCCTCCATCATTTGGAGCCAGAACTAGGCACGCAGCTCCTGTGCCATGGCGGACGGGTGAATAGACTCGTTGTCTTCTCATCAACGTTGGGTTGTCTCCCTACATCTCAACGTCTACGGTATAACCCCGTCCAAAAATATGGAGGCTATGGAGCCGTGGTTCGCTTCAATCAGAAATAGCCGGCAGCTTTTGCATCTGCGGCGACACTCCACAGATAACTATTTGCTATGCTTATTTGGACAATCCCTGAGCGCTAACAAATAACCAACTATATTGGGTATAGCACACAAATAAAATTGACAAATGGGCTTAGAAAAATGGCATATAGAGTTGACGAATCCCACGCACATGTTGCAATCGACGTGTAGCGAAACTTCAATCGCCTGCGTTCCCAATTCGCCCCTCAGAAGGGGCTTTTAAAAGTATACCTCCGCGTCTACAAACGTGACTCACTGCTCTCGCAATGGCACGAGACCTCGTTCAGATGGCCGCTTGTGTTAGTAGTGCCCACAACTCTGCGCGTCTCCATGGCGTTGCATACGTGGCCGGCATGGTGTTTGGACGTCAGCTTTACGCACATCCCAATTCTGCTTCGGCCGGCGACAGCTCCCGTCACACCGCGAATTCCACGGCCGGCGTGGGCGACGCGAATTGGTTCGGTCAGGGACCGAAGCCCATGAGGTAGCGCTTCCGTCGATGCCGTAAAGCCTCATGATGTGCTTTCTTGAGCTTGGCTTAGCTTGGAGGTCGCAGGGATGATGCCAGGCGTTTGCTGGCTTCACACCTGGCTTCGCTTAAAAAGTAATCGACGTCATAAGCAAGTTTGCGTTCACTGCAGGACGAAGACCTTTCCCAAAGATCTCCAGGTGCTTCGATCCGAAGTATGTCGAGTCCATTCTAATCAGCACGAATTTTCCGATATCATCCCTCCATCGAATCTTTGGTAGTGCCATGTTTCGTATGCTGACCCCTGGCAACCTGGCAATTCATGGCAGTAAAAATGCATGGTTCCATAAAGGTAATTGCTCCATCAAAAACAATTTCAGATTATTTCAGCATGGTACCCGCCGTGTTGGCGCAGTGACTAAGCCTATGTGTCGCTGACCCCAAGGACGCGGGTTCGACCCCTGCCGCGGTGGCTGCTTGTCAGATGCATGCGAAAAGCGTAAACGCCCGCGTGGATATTTCGACGCACATTACAGATCCCCAGGTGGTGGAAATTATTCCGGAGCCGCGCACTGCGGCGGGCCTCATAGCCCAGTGTAGCTTAGGCGCGTAAAACCACCAATATTTAAAATTTTCGCATGCTGGAAAAGTGAACCTTTCTAGCAGCTACACCAAGCCACGCCACGCCACGAACCCTTGCACAGCCAGCCACCATTGAAGTGGACACCCCTGGCCCGTAAGACGCAGCATGTTTATCACGAAAAGGAGTGGGAGACGTAGGCTATAGAGCTAGCACCTCGGCCGTGCACATCTTCGCTGGCTATCTCCACAGGCTAGACTGGCTGATCAGTATTTGTCTCAAACAGTTTTCGAGTAATCAATATGTACGTAAGAAAAATAAACAAAATACTCCATCTCCTAGGATGATCTTCTTGCGTCGAATGCAGTGCCCATGTAAGGAAAAAAACTATATTCATGTAATATAACTGATAAAACCTGTCCGCTGGCCACCGTCATTCTTCACCGTTCCCTTTCAGCACTCCTTTGTTGGTCCTTTGAGAAATGAAGTTTTAGTCCTTCTAATACCAGGATGCAAGCTTCAAGATGAAAGCTAATGTTCTGCTAAGCACAAATTGCTTCGCAGCGACGTCACTGGAAATCTCGTCACCAGCGCCAATTCTGAGACAGCCGTCGTCGATGTGGGCGTGCGCACTAACACGTCTTGACAGCTGCCCGCTCGTGTTCCGGAAACACGCGGAGACTAGCAGGCGATAGTAGCGCCACAAAAATTAAACGGGTACGTTAGCGCTGGAGGGCGCCCTAGAGGCGCCCAAAGGAAGGGAACCCTTTTAGGGGGGGACAATCAATTTCTCGACAGCATCACGCTAACACCCAAACAAGAGTAGTAGCAAGAGTGGCAGTTTGGTTAGTTCGTAAAGTGTAAACTAGGATAAAAAGCAGCACTAAGCAATGAAACCCATTAGACGACCACTAGTTTAGCGCTGCGTTTTCTTCTAAGACGAAATACGTACTGCTCCAAGGCCAAAGTGTAACAATCAGGCACATTCCAAAGGCAAGAAATCATGACGTATACCACTCAGCGAAGGTGTATTACCAGCAAAACTTTTTAACACACGGGAAAAATTGAGTGAGACACAACTCAGCCGAAAACTGAACAAATTATATTTCACTCGAGCGGTGACGGCGATCATCTACAAGGAAGACACATACACGTAGGCGCACACTTCTTTTATTCTACTGATCTTATAAAATTGACAACTAAGTCACACAAAATTCATAATAAAGTGACTGCGAGATACATGAGATTGAGCTTTAAGTAATTTTCTGGCCCTGTAAAAGTTGTCTATTATTTGCTAATCTACTAAAAATGTATACAAAGGTGATGCGGCGCATATGCTTAACGTCCCAAGCTTGTCTTAAACAGTGTGTGCCCTTGGTTGTGGCCGCATGATAATAGCGTGCAGAGATAATAGCCATCAGGCAAGGATAAATGCAGAATAAGAATGGGGTGGAGTGCATTAGGCAGGCCTTCGCAGATGATGAATGGCAGCCTACCATTGTCCCTGAAGAAGAAAGTGTATTACAGCTGCTTCTTACCGGTACTCACCTATGGGGCAGAAACTTGGAGGCTCACTAAAAGGGTTCAAGATAAATTGAGGATGACTCAGCGAGCAATGGAAGGGAAGATGATACGTGTAACATTAAGGGACAAGAAAAGAGCGGAGTGGGTCAGGTAACAAACGCCTGTTAAGGAAATAGTAGTATAAATTGAGAAGAAATTGGTGTGGGCCGGGAATGTAATGCGAATACAAGATAACTGTTGGTCATTAAGGGCAAAAGAGTGGATCCCCAAAGAAGGCAAGCGTGGCAGGGGGTGGCTGAAAGTTAGGTGGACAGCTGAGATCAAGAAGTTTGCGGGGATGGATTGGTCGCAGTTAGCACAGCAACGGGATCATTGATTATCTATGGGAGAAGCCTTTGCACTGCAGTGGGCGTAGACGGGCTGATGATGATGATGACGATATCACGCCCACCGTCATGTTCGTTTTCAAACGCCTTGCGCTATGGAACGCGTCGCGCTTCAAAGACACACACAGACTCGGTAATTTTGCTCTCCGATATAAAATAAGTACACGGAACTCTGCATATAAGATTTACTTAAACTGACGCTACATGCGGTAACAATGTTTTCTTTTTTTAACAGTAGAGCTGTTTACGCTGACCTTTCTCCGTCCGTCGCATCGAAAAAGCTCGACGCCTCAAGCAAAAAATTGGTTAGGAAGGCCCCGGGAATCGAACCCGGCATCTTTACGCCGGGAAACCGGCGACCCAACCACTGGGCCACACTAACCGCTCGGGTTGTACAGTGTAAGCAGCGGCGGCGAACAATCGCACGTGCAGCCAGCTGGAAAGAAAAAAAAACGCTTGCCGTGGTCATAATCGAACCTGGGCCCCGCGCGTTACGAAACCGGCGGCTCTCCCGTTGAGCTATCATCGCATTCCGGGCGCACAACATTCCCTTTGGGTTTGTAGCGCGGGCATTGGCTTTGAAATTCTCCGCGGGTTCTAGAGCGTGCTAACGAGGTCCACTTTGGGAGAGATGGGAAAGCCTTCGGAAGAAACGATCCGGGGCTGCCAGTCATGGAGAACTATCAGCGGCAAGTTCGGAAATCCATGGAAGGTGCAACAGCCAGGTCTCCGACAAAGTAAGAGGGGCCGCCAGCTCTGCTGTTTCTCCAGCCTTGCATTACTAGTGCTAGCGGCGCCTTTAGTAGGCTAAAGTGCTGGAACATTTACGTGTCCATGGGCAACAATTCTGAGCGCTATACTGAGTGAAAGAGAGAGAGAATGGCCTTTATTGGTGCTGGTGAGGTTCGCCTGCTAAAGGCTCCCTGCGTGCTACACCAATCCTCGTAAAAGCAGGTCTTAGTTGCGTATCAACCATTATCAGGTTTTGACAGTGGTTAGGGCTTGGCGCGCGGCGGGTTACGAAATGGGCGCAACCGCTATGCTCGTGAAATGGCTATTTCAAAGACGATAGTCTTTATTGCGCTACTTAAACGCGAAAATTGTCTGTCTGGCTGTCCTTCAATTCAACCGCCCGGCCAAATGTGAAAACGGGTGCTAACGGAGAAGTTTATGTAAGAAAAACAGTTCCGTACCAATAAATCAGGAAATACGCTTCATAATTGTCAGCATTGTTGAGCAAAAAGAAAGCACGACACCTATGTGAGTTAAAGGATCCACACGTAAGAGCTATTTGCAACTTTTCTGTTAGTTAACTATACGTGGTTGCTGATTTCAATTTAAGAAATACGTGCTGAAAACAATGCTTTCACCAAAAAATACGAAACGCGCTCGCGCACGACCAGATTCCTGGCGAGATAGCAGGTCCAACGGTAACGGCAGTTCCAGTAAATGGATCGCGAGCAGGAGAACGCGGCAAAATTGAAATGACTTGAGCAAGCCTCTACCGTGTTTATAGTGGGAGGAAGGAGATGGGAGGGGAAGAGCGTGGAAGGTTGGGGGGGAAGGGGGGGGGGGGGAGGGCAGAGAGGCATTTACGTGGCAGGGGCGGTAGAAGACTCCGGTCTTCTGACATTTTCATCAACATTTTCAACGTTTTAGGTACACGGCCATCTTTTTTATTGTTTATGTGTAATCCATCCCCCGGTTTAAAAAAAAAACTGCGATATATACAAGGCACCCGGGTGCTTTCTACTTTCGCAAACAGGACACATCAAGTTATGCTAAATGTCCGAGGAAGAAAGGAATTATTAGTGCAAATTAGCGTTCTCGTTTGGTTCCTGTGCAATGGTTGAAGCCACCGAAGCGCGGATATCGCTCCTGTTCGGTAACCCCGAGAATCCCTTCAAACATTCGTAATGGCTTTTCATTTCTCTCTCCGGCAGCAATACACTTTCAATGTGGGCAATGTGTGGTATAAGAATTATGAGGTGCAACGTCCACAAACTTTCAGGGTGGGATCCCCCCCCCCCCTCTTCCCCCCCCCCCCCCCCCCCCCCGATACGTGGCAGAGCGAGCTCGTGGTCTTCTTGCTACTGGACTATATATGGCTAGTGGCAGCGGGACCTAAGCCTTGGAAAGGAAAGGTCAGTGTGCCATGCCGTTTGCATAACGCGCTGTGTGTGATATCCATCTTGCGCTGGCCGGTAGCGTGACCTGAAACCACGTACGCCTGGCATATTGATGTGCATATCCTTCTTGATGTGGCCACCTAAAATAGGGGCTTCGTACTCTCATTACTGATGGAAGCTGGGAATCCTGCGAGTGATTATGGTTTTTATGACACGTGACAAAGCTTGCCTAAAATATCAGACTGCGCATGGTAAATAGTGCATGGCTGTAATTGGTTCAAGACGAACCGGGTAGAAGTGGTACCTAGTGTATTAGGGTCGGTAATTACTGTCTTTTGCTGTTACAATACACAATAATGTCGGAATGAGCAATAGAATTGCAGATGGATGATCAGGCACTTTTTTAGTACAGTAGGCCTCCAAAAATATAGAAGAAGCTTAGTGCTTAAGCGGCAAAGTACTCCGTAGTACAATACACGAGCACACAGATTAGCTGTTTTTTCACACACCTGAAACTTAAGGAGACCCTGCAACACTGCCCATAAAAACGCGTTAGCTCTTTCCTTCAGCGTGGAAGCCCTTCCTGAGTTACAATTATTACAAGCACGGACCGGCTCTGTTTGATGTGATCTTCGGGCAGATACACTTTCCACTTTCTGGTTTGCTTTCGTTGCGGTTTTCTTTGAAGTGGTCATTGAGTGCCTTTATTGCTGCACCTGAATGGAAGCGGGCCAAAAGCCACGAAATACCTCGAGTGACGTCCCTCAAGCAAGCAAACAATTCTCAGAACTACAAAGCGAGAAAAACATTTTATGAAAGTTTATAAATTATCTGACGGGCGTCGAGCAGTAATTTTTATCTGAAGTTCTTGTAAACGTTCATTATAAGTACAGAATGAGCTTGTTGAGTAGGTTCTGAAAGAAATTCTGTTTTAGAAAGAACTGTTGAACAAAGTGTTGCAAAGTTCTTTTCAATCGAATTCATTAAGTGGCTTTTCCTACATAAGGCGCGTATAGGTCGCAAATGCACGCACCAGTGGAGCGCTACGGACTAAGCTTTAGCACCTGGTGATCTTTAATGTGCGCCGAAATCACGGCACACGGGAGCACTTATCTGTCATCTCTATCAGTATAAAAACGGCTGCTGCGACGAGAATCGACCTGTGACTTCGCTATCAATGCTCAGACAACACAACGCCTTGGCCACAGAGTCACAGCGTTGGCCTTTAACAAACGATGTTGAATAAGCACGCTGTGCGATCCTGCTTAGATTATATTGAATTTATTATCTTCGGAACGATAATTTTGATTTATAGTTAGGATGAACGATAGATTGATATGTGAGTTATTTTATGATATCCAAAATTTCAACCTCTAGTGGAGAGTTTTCAAAAGCCGTGGCTAATACGATCTTTTCACAAATTTACTGCGGCTTTTGATAAAGTTGTCTGTGCGTTAGAAGGCAGGAGCGTTGCCCGCCAAGAATTCTCTCCATAATTTTCTATTTTTAAATACGATAGAGTAGATTCCTTGGGTAAGCAGACAGGTTTTCGTGACTTCAGATACTTACAGGCTCTGGGAAAAAAAAAGCAACTGGGGTTACAACTGCACGACATTCCGCCCTCCTACGAAAGAAAACAAATAGGTTGGTGCTTGCGTCCGCAATATTTGAGATCGCGCAGTTTAGGAGGGCTGGATAACTGGATGGAAGACAAAACATTCCCACAGAAAGAGAAGTTTATACCCGTCTGTGCCATACGTGGCAATTGAAGTCTCTGTAGTTCACGTGAAATTGAAAGGGCTCGACAACAACAAGAACAAAAGAACTGTTTGCACGAAAGCGTTATTTTGACTTACAAAGCAGAAAGATGGCCTGCTTCTAACATTGCTCTTTTTGAGTATTTATTAGCACTTAAAGAAAGCAAATGGGAATCGAAGTTGTTAAAAAAACACCCGCATAAATTATTGGATTGATTATTTCCACAAATACTGCTTAACATTTGCGATGAACAAGGCAGTGCTATTGTATCCAACCAGTGCTGTGCGTTTACTCATTCGTTACGGGTGACCCCTGCTCCTCCTTGCCTCGGCGTTAGCTGGGGCTGTTTCCTCCCAACCATTTTGTTGTTATTGATTAGATAAGAGTAGTATCCCTAACAATCATATGAAGACTTCGTCAGTTGAGATGGATCGAATTCCCGCTCAATTTTAAAGCGTCGCGAACCTTATTTATTTATAATCTTGCCCTGTACTTTTGCACAGTCTTCGCAATGTTCAATTGTCTCCGTTAATATGCAGGCGTGACAAGTGGTGTAGCTGTCAAGCAAGGTAATGCTGCCGATCCCTTCATCTACAGACATCTTACATTAAACTGTATTTCCTGCACAAATCTAGAGCATATAGGTTATACTAATCTGAGTGCGTTGCTTGAATCAAACATTTTTTTAAATAAACCCCAGCATTGGTTTTGGACGCACTTGACTTGGAAAAGACGAGTATATTTATTTTTACTTTTAACCTGTAGTCGACCTTAGATCAGGCACATATTTCTAGACATTTGAGAAGAACGTGATTACGTGGCACAGCACGTTTGTCTTTACAAACAAAGTAAACGTGACCCGGACCGCAGCCTAGTAAAAAGGGTAAAAACCTATTTAACCCAACGAACGCCATTAGTCAGTGCCTATAAATACTATTGCGTATACCCAGAAGACCAGCATCACCTGGTGTCAAAGACGCGGACACAAGCTTTGGAATAACTGCCCCTATTATTTTTGAAACAAAAGCGTATTTTTGCATCCCTTAAAAAAAACGTTTTTTTCTCGCCTCTCCTGCTCCCAGTGTCTTATTTCATTTATTTCTTCACAAATACTGCTGGCCTGAGGTTAAAGAAGGAGGGGCAAGATAATATAGTTATTATACGCAACATTTGAGTACAACATCAACAAAAGAACAAAGAAAATGAAAAGTGGAAAGCGAAACCTTTTTACACAAAAGCAACGAAAGGAAAGGGGGGGGGGGGATGGAAACGCGGAGTAGTAGCAGTAGTTAGAAATACAATTTCAAATTTCGGCGTAAATAAGCTCAGGAGAGTGTAAACTGCTTGCAGGCCACTCCTCAATTGTACGAGGAAAAAAATAAACTTTGAACAAGTTAGTACGAGCAAAATACCGTGTTAAAGAAAGTGCGTGTGAATGGCGGGTCTGACTTGTTCTTAGTAGTGTGAGGTAGTGGTCAGGGTCCAGAGCAAGCTTGCAGTTTGAAAGGAGGTACAAAAAGTTTAGCCGCTATAATCTGCGTCTTGACTGCAAAGTTGGGATACCATTTGAAAGCGTAACATTAGTGACAGACTACCAGGCTCATAGAGAGAATAAATGAAACGAACTGCCCTCCGCTAAATTTTTCTCTAATGCATCAGTATTAGTTTTAGTATAAGGACCCCAGGCAACTCATGCATATTCTAATTTCTGGAGTATCAAGGATTGTTAAGCCAAGTGTTTAAAACTCGTAGGAGCATCCTTAAGCTTGCGCCTTAGCATACATAATTTTTTGCAGAAAGCTGCGGAGGAAACTTGTTTAATGTGGGAACTCCAGCTTAAATTATTTGTTCGAGTGACACCAAGATACTTGTATTTCTTAACTTCATGAAGACGTTGGCTAGAGATCGTGTATTCAGTTAGTACTGGCTTTTTTTTGTTAGTGACACGGAGCACAACTTATTTATCCAAGTTTAGTTTCATCTCCCACTGGTTGCTCCATAGAAATATATTGTTTAGAGTAGACTGGAGAGCTGCTTGGTCACCAGGATTCGCTATCGAGTTAAACAGAATACGATCATCCGCGAAAAGACGAACATTAAAAGATGGGTTTACACAATTTACTGCATCATTACAGTATATCAAAAATAGTAGGGGACCGAGTATGCTGCCATTTGGAACACCTGAAGTAACCGGCAGAAGAATTGAATTTTGATCATTAATGCAGACAAACTGGGAGCGATCAGACAAGTAGTTAGAAATCCAGGCTAATAGAAAATTTGGAAGTCCAATAAGCTGTAACATACTAGAAGTTTATCATGGGGGATGCAGTCGAAAGTTTTGCAGATACCTTGATTTTCAATTAAATGTAAGTAGTCTGGAAAAGCTACGGGCAAATAAATATTTTTGGTACTCCCTCGCGAGCGTTTTATGACAGAGTTAACCGATAGGGATAAGTGGATGGAATCACATATAATTCACTTTATTGTTCTGTATACGTTAAGAAAACCCGACTTTTTACGGTTGAGAACGATATCACGGCCTCCTGCAACATGACGTCATGGCTAACCTTTTTAGTCTCGGCAGTCCTTGCTAAACCTCATATAGAACTCCAAAGCGCCTCTAATCATATCGTAGTGAGCATTTATGAGTCATTTTTTTACTGGAAGTCGCCACCGCAATTACGGCACGAGGAAATTGGGCAGTCCTTTTGTCGCGTCATTAAAGCAAAACTTCTGTCGAGACCTACTCAAACCTGCGTTTCTTTGTCGCTTAGCACGCGGGCTTCCACTACGCTATCGGAACATTCTACTTTCAGTGCCACAGGATAACTGACAGCCCTGGTCTGCGCGGATGTGCTGCATCGGGCAGTTACGAGAGGGCCCTCCAGAGGATTGGTCAAAAAGCTTGACAGGGCCATCAGACATTCATAGCCTCCTGGCACTTTGACACTAACATCAGCGTAAGAATGGTAGGACACAATGATGTTAGTGTTCACGATGGTGCTGATAGTCAGCGACAACCGTCTCGAAAGTTATCAGCGCTCATTACACGATGACGTGACTCCACGCATCGGGTTCGCCGCGAAGCTGGTGGTTTGCGGTGAACCCGATTTATGACTTATTAAACGATTTAGATATATGTCATAAGTGATACTACTCCACACCATAAGGATTGGCTATGATGGCATCGACACAAGACTAGTGCAGGGCCCCAAAGGAAGAGTCAATAAAGACTGAGTTTTAACGAGGTGAAGGACCTTTCGCTCCACGTGTTTGGCACCGCCAAATCTTTCTAGACGTAATCAAGCTTCACCAATTTTATTTATCCCCTTGAAAGACCAATCGTGCCCATTTAGCTAAACTAGAGCAGTGAGAAGCCAACATGTAGCCTATTATTTGCCGACACTGTTGCGTAAACGTCTCTTTTTCGGCTGCACAAAAGAAATCCGCACAAAAACAGAACCATGCACAGCGGTCTTCAGTAACGTTTTCTGCAAACTCTGGTACATAATATCGCAATGCATCTGTGTTTTCTACTACTTCTACGAGTGCTGGTCTTGTAGGTTTTCCTCAAGAACTCTTTGAATGGTCTACTTTAACGGAGCCAGTGAGACGGTGAATCCAACTTTTCCCAGGAGACGGCGGTAATGTTAAGCTTTATGGGACTATGTTTGTTGCCTTTTTATCTGCGTTGCACAAGCTTGAAGCGCGTCACTTGCTGGAAGAACGGGCACATTGAAGAGCTTCCATTGAAACAACTGCGCTATTATTTTAGAAGCGGTAGACTGCATTAACCTGCGAGAAGAATACGGCTGCATTACCATAATAGCTCCCAGCGGCTGATATATGGGACATGCTGAAGAGGCAAAACAGAGCCCGCAAATGCTATTTCTGCCTCATCGTTCATCCCGGTTAGGGTACATGTCACGCGGGCTTAATGCAGTGCCACGGGGCGTTAGAAGGACGTACTCTTGCGCTACATAGCCCCATACGTGGCCCGCACGTTCACACAAGATCCATATTTCTGGCTTGTAGCAACCTGCACATGTTCAATGTATTCCTCCCAAATCCATTCATCACATACACAACGTACGTAGTTTAGGAGTTTCTACACAGAAACGTGTTGGCTGTAGCCGACACCCTTTCGTGTTTTTATAAATAACAATGTTGCTGCCTACTGAAAGTACATGAATTGGAGATATAATAATTTTAAAAATCATGAGTATCGTAGTTTCTAAGATTCTCAGCACGCCCTGGTGCTAAGCACCCTCCCCTACTTGCAGGAAACAAAACGGAAAAAAGTTTGCATGCGAGTCTAAGCACCCCTTTTCTGCGAGGAAGCGCGCGTTGGCCAACCCATTGAGTTAATACGGCCCAATCCGCCAACCGCGCTTTCTCGCTCGGTTCTTGAGCCTTTCGTGGCAATTGAGTCATTTAAAAGAAATGTTTGACGGAACAGAAGACACCCTGCTATGGGGTACTGAGAGCAGCATTCGAAGCAGTGCGACAAGCTCGAGTGGGAGTGAGAGTGACTGGGTATTAGACGTAAGCGGTGAGCTCACTATATGCGCCTACTTGTTTTAGTGTTTGATGTATACAACAATATTTATTTCGACTGTCTCATCCAGCTACTGCCGCGAAAAGTGTGGGGTGGGGGGAGGTTATTTTAGATTTTTCGAGTCTAAGCACCCCCCTCCCTCGTGACACTTTGGGCACTGCGATCGTCGAAAAAAGGGGTGCTTAGAATCGAATAAATACTGTAGTTACCTTTGCAAAAATAGTTCAATTTTTATACTCACAGTAAAAATATACAGTTAAATACAAACCTTCTTTCACAGCCAATACTACGGATACTTGCACTCGGTATTTTATACAACTACCTAGGGGCGTTGGAGTCACAGCACGCCACCATTTTGATCAGTAATAAGATACCCTTCCATTGAATACCCAACTCCTACGAAGCTGAGTTTGTTTCGTCATCGCTGACGCTCGTTTCTATCTTAAAGTACTACTCTACCCACCCATTTTGCGAGGTCAGTTATCCACACCATCGGTTTGTTTAGACGATCCGATCATGTCCAAGGACGTGCTGGAGTATCTCGGACATGACGCACGGCAGGCCCTTAAGGTATTTAAAATTGGGCTGACGCATTTGTAAACAACAAAGTGGGATGGAGATGTACGATGTACATGGATGGGTATATTTTTGACACATTAGGCAAATATGTCAATCTCAAGACCAGTCTTGTTGGACTAGCCTACATGAACGGTCTACCTTAAAGACAATCCTGACCTGCGCATAGTCATACCCTCATCTCCAATTAATTTTCTGAATTCCTGCCAACCTCTTTCCGGTCACTTTTTCCCCTCCTGCCGCCGACTGCAGCTGCCTATTGCTTATACCATCAGGACAACTTCTTTTTGTTTTTCCATTAGAAAAAACTTTCTCTCTGTCTTCGCACCCACATCTCCGTGGCTCGTTGGGCTGGCATAAATTTTCTTTCAATGTTTTAATAAGTTCCCAAGTTTACTGCTCCAAGACTGTGTAATTTACTCATTATGTAATTTAGGACATGGATGGCAGCCTTCACGCCCGAAAACTGACAAAGAACCGGCAGTCTTTTCGGTTACTCGCTGACATCAATCAACACGTCTGATAGCGGTGATTTCGCGTCTGATTGAAAAAGGCATCTTTTAGATGCAGAGCATCTGATTCACTCGCCTTGTCCCTCCGGCGTCGTCGTCGTTGTCGGCGTTGTCCGTCCCTCCCCCATTCTCCTCGCCGCGCCAGCTGCGCTCTCCGCCGCTCACCCCCTCTCCTCTCCGATAGCGAACACTCTCTCGCGAGGGGCATTGGATTGCATTCGATTCGATTGGCTTGAATTGGATTGGATTGGATTGGCTTGGCTTGGCTTGGCTTGGCTTGGCTTGGCTTGGCTTGGCTTGGCTTGGATTCGATTGGATTTGGATTGGATTGAATTAAAGTGGATTGTGTTGGATTGTGTTGCGTCATAGCCGCGGCACGTTGCGTCATAGCCGCGGCAGACGCGCTGGGGCCGGCGCATGTGCAGTACTTTCTCTTCCGCGGTTTCCTCTCCTTCAGGCGCGCTGCGCATATAACCGGTGTGCCGTTCTCCGGCGAAGCAACATCCACGCTTGGCTCAAACACCTAGAGTCCACGCCGCTTTACAAGTACGCCAACGTCGTCATCGACTGGGACCGGCTTACGCAGTCCCCTCAACGTTATGTGCGCTATAAAACACGGTGCCTGCGCCGCTCCGCTCCATGGTTCCAGCGCCGTTCCTCCGCTGTCCAACGCTGCAACGTGGACCCCTATGCGTCGCATCTACACAGGAGTTCCCGCGAGGGGAGGTGGGAGTTTTTTCGACTTCGATTCGTCGTCATGCTTTTCTTGCTGCCTGCTTATAAGCTAAACACCAGCGAAAAAAAAGGCCCACTCGTGCGTTGTAATTGTATACCCTGCACGCCCAACGGCTTTCCGTGCGCGTTAAAGATACCCTGGTGGTCTGAGCTTATCCCCAGCCCTTGATTATACAAGTCACCCACAGCCCAATTGCAGATTCCTGCGCAGAAACCTAATTTTGTTCACTTGAATTTTTTAAGTTTTTTTAACTGTTGTTTCTGTCTACGTTCGACCGTGTAACTGTCGCGTTCTCGTAGATTGAAACGCCGGTTGCCCACTAATGTCAGTTTTAGAAATTTAAATTTAAAAGGCCTGAGAAAAATGAATGCATCTCAACGCTGTTGTACGCATAGGTTTTCGGTATGTTCGAACAGATACGTTTAACACTCTTGTTATATTTTATATTTTGGCAACACGGACGGCATGCCAGCGGTAATATATGGACAAGGTTTCGATTTAGTACGTTAAGGCCTCACGAAAAAAAATACTGATTTGTCGATGGCACTTCATTCGACGCGAGCGTTATGTTTGCAACAAAGCTGGTGGACATTACAAATTTGCGCGGGCTAAGGAATACGCCATGACCGTTGTTCGGGCGAAGGTTGAAGTGACTTTGCCACTTATCTGCTTTGGCACCAAACATTTCAAAGAGCTACTTGCCATAAGCGATGCGTGTTTGGATTGTTTGTTTGTTGTATCTTTTTCGTGCCGTAGCCATGACCTATGTAATACAAGCAATGACATTGGTGTATTCGTGGTATGTTACTCTTCTCATTTTAGACATGATATTAGCGGCAGGCGGGAATTATTTTTACTGTAACAGGTAGATCCTATTCTACGCTGTATTCTCCTCTGCCTTTCCCCCACCGGCATTCCAATCACATTTTGCTCTCCTCAAAGGACTTATAGCTTCACCGTCATCATTACAATCTCAAATTACCCTTTATTGCATAGACCTCACGTGCTACACCATTTGGGATGGGCTTACCCACAAATATCTTCTTCCTAAAGTAACTTGCTCTACCTGGCAAAGCCAAGCGCTGCCCTTGGATGGCATTTGTTTTCCTTTTCGGTATCACATTTATCCGCCTCGAAGATTCGCAATGAAGTTTCAATTTCATTTCTTTCTCCGAGTGCGTAAACGTGCCGCTGTGAAGGCCGAATAGAATGCTAGCGGTGAAATATATCAACAAAGTAGAGAAAGGAAGACAGCGAAGATAATTTAGGTAGAGGCAAAGCAGACAGAAATGGGTAGATAAAATACAGTGAAATGGGCTAGTTGGGAATATTATTTATGCTACAGTGAGACAAGAATCGAGACTACAGGGCGAAGGCACAAAAGCGACGGTGTGCAGCGCACAGTTTCGTTAAAGGGACACGTGGCTGTCAGATAGGCGCATCCTTTGTGTCTGAGCAATCTGAGCAATCTAAGAACCACTTTCCAAGCAAAGCGGAAGTGGGAAAAACGACATCTGATATGCTTGGATAGTCGCTCACTAAAACCCGAAGAGAGCTGTCTCGCTGTATAGGACTGTTATTGACGCCGGCTTACCCGCGTGACTTGGTTCTTTTACATGTAGCACGGTTTCATTATTTCCCTGGGCAACGTATCCTTGTGCCCGAACATTGCTGTCACTGCGTCAAAAAGAGGACGGCATGAGCCGCTGAGTGGGGACGGACAGCGACTTTATTCAGAATATATTGCTTCCCACTCAACCGGAAGAAAATGTTCAGTGAGCAGTGAGCCCGGATGCATTCTGGAAGAAATTTGGCGGCACACTGCAGGGACTGAGCATACGGGTCTCTTTTTGACAAAACGACGGGAATGTTCGAACACAAAGGTACGTCGTCTGGGGAAATAATGGAAGCGTACTACATGCAAAAGAACCAATTTCGGGTTTGCAATATGAAGCCCAAAACGAATAACATGCGAAATGCAGGCGAACCTCGGGTAATGCAAGCTCAGCGCATTTCATGCCCGGTGGAACTGTTCGTAGTCTCCGATGCTTACGCGCTCTGTTAATCTGGAAGAAAGTGCAATGCCACAGTCAACAGAAAAAAGAACCAACCTAAGCAAAAGAAACCTGCACAAGCTGCATCTTACCCGTACTCACCGATGGGGCAGAAACCTGGGGGCCCACTAAAAGGGTTCAACTTAAATTGAGCACGACCTGGCAGGCAATGGAATGGAAGATGATGAGTGTAACATTAAGGAACAGGAAGAGAGCGGAGTGGGTTAGGAAACAGACGTGGGTTAAGGACGTATTAGTAGAAAGAAATGGACGGTTGCAGGGCATGCAATGCGAAGGCAAGATAACCGTTGGTCATTATAGGTAACAGAGTTGGTCCCTAGAGAAGGCAAAAGGGGGCAGGGGGCGGCAGAAAGTTTGATGGGCAGATGAGGTTAAAATGTTTGTGGGGATAAATTGATCACAGCACAGGACGTTGATAATTGCAGATTAATGGGAGAGGTCTTTGGCCTGTAGTGGACGTAGACAGGCTGGTGGTGATGAATATTATTTTTATTAGTATGATGATATGTAACGAAGTGAAAAGGTTGGACCAGTACTCAGTAAGGGAGGCGGAGAACTTCCTGAAGACCGCTGTTTTAAGCCTGGGTGAGTTGGAGAGTTGGAGAAAAGTGAGTTGGAGAGCAGTAGACGTTAGCGAAAAAAGCTGAGACGTTGTTGGGAAAACTCTCGAGAAGAAATTAGGAAAAAATCTGGACAAAGTCAGACTAGCGCAGAAATACAATCTGGATAAACGTGTCTTTTGAAGACGAGCTGACTGCGCAGCGGCCTTATTACATAGGTCACAACAAAACGGTAGCCGCTAATCATCATCGTCACCGTAATAAAGGTCGTTGTCATCATAACACGTGCATTTTCTCTGCGAGCTGTTAGACCAGAAGCGAGGACGGTGTACTGGCGTGGACACGAAGCACAAGCATTCCAAAGCAGTGTCCTTTCCGTTACTAGGGTGGACAGGTTGCGTGGTAAGGGTGGGGAAGATTCCCTGTTGTGCTTTTGTTTTAGTGCCCAGCACTTCGGCGCCCGGTACAGGGTTTGACGGCCGAGCCATCGATATCCGCCTAACCGAGTGAGCGAACGAGGCAGCGAAGGCACAGAGAAAACGGCGGAGGAAAGTGCGGTGAAAGTTTGAGAGCGATGGCGGCGCGCGCTGCTATGGCACCATCTTTTCCACTGCCTCCCCCTCACACCTTCGCCACGCATCTTCGCTGACGAGCGCCCTCTCTCTCACAGTTTCGCCAGCCGCTCCACCGTTTGACCATCATCCGAACCACGTGACATTTGCGCGGAGGTTCAAACCCGATTCACAATAAAATGCTCGGCGGCGCGACGCGCTGCGCGATAACGGCACAGTAGCGCGCCCCGCCGCGCATTCGACGATCACGCGGCCACTTCCTGAGACGCAGCAGCTACGCGCCGTGACCGAGAAGACTGCAGTGCGCGCTGCGCAGAAATTCGCATTCGGGAGTATAGTAATCGCCAGTTTTTTTACATATTTGTACTGTCCTCGGGTAACCAACAAACATAAAGAACAAAAGGGAGAGCTGGAATAGATTACAGGTACAGATATGAATTTATACTTCGCGTTCCCAAATACGTATAATTGCACGAATACGTAAGATTAAAAAACCCTTGGTGTACGCTTTCACCGAATAGCAAGTAATATTGCTGATCATGTACGGCCTTCAAGAATGGCTGCAATGCTGTTCTTTTAAGAGAACCCCTCGCATCTCTCGTCGAACTTTTTTCGTATGCTTATGGTTGGGGAAGAGGCACTTTTCTTCTGTATATTACTTTTTACGCCTTCCCTTCACGAGCAAGTACCTCCATCTGTGCTCGTTTGAAGCGCGTCTTCAACATAACGCGACATCAGGCAGAATCGTTTTAGCGTAGGTAATTGAGTAAAGCTTTGGAACGGTGCCATTAGAAACACCGAATGACGTCGAGGCTTTTAAAACGCCCTTCACAGCACCGCCATGAATGCGAGAAGTGAGGCAGGATGAAACGAATGGGGTCGCACGCGCTCCACAAATTGAAGTAAAAACAGCCCACATAGTTGCTTTCTCAAAGCCCAAAGTTAAACTCTTACTGGAACGTCGTAGACCGGCCCATTAGCCTTGAACTAACGCCAGGGTTGATTGCCCTTGAAGGTTGCGCACGAAGCGTGTCGGTAGTTAAATGGCTACAGCACATAAATCTCCTTGCATTAGATCTACATTAGATCAACGTTACATCCTTTTGCTCTTGTGCCGATTGCCGGCATAGCCATTGCTATGCATAGCGCGTTGGCCCTTCTATAACTTTAAATCCTTTATTTTGCAGAATAACTGGGAGAGCTTAAGGAAAAGAAAGACGCTACATTTGGATATTAGGACGCATTTCTTTTTAGTAGTTGTATTAGGCTCCCGACAAAGGAAACACAACAATAAATCAGTTTGTAAAGCGAACCTTCGATGCGAATTTGATTCCTGACATTCAGACAAATGCATTGTAAGAGGTAAGCGTTTATGAGCGAACTTTTTTAACGTTTGGTAATCGCTAGGTTCGTCGGTTGTACTGCCGGGTCATGTCATCTACCAGGCGAGCATGTACTGTCGGGAGCAAAAGTCTGGATTCCACGCGAGCGGCGGCCGAAATGCATTGCAGCGCCACCCTGCGAAAGCTCGCCTGCTGTCGAGACACCGGCTGTAGGGCCTATCTTAACTGCACGCATGTTCGTTCGCTTCATTCGATAAAAGCAGTCGCGAAGCGACACGCTTCCTTAACCCAGTTTGAGACTATTGTTTTGCGGTGCAGTCGCAGATAGCAACTACTTTCGATGTGCAACGCTGATAAAGAGTGACGAAAAACTACCCGTTCAACGCATCAGTGGCCGCTTACTGCCACTCACTGAGACCGTATCGCAAATGCTACACGCCGACGGAATTGCCCAGTCGTAAATGCTAGACACGGCCGAAGCGACACCGTTCGGTCTTTCCGTGAACAAAAAGCGTATCAGACTCGTGCGAGCAAACGAACGTGCGTGCAGTTAAGATAGGCCCTACAGCCGGTGTCTCGACAGCAGGCGAGCTTTCGCAGGGTGGCGCTGCAATGCATTTCGGCCGCCGCTCGCGTGGAATCCAGACTTTTGCTCCCGACAGTACCAGGCACGTACCCAGAGCATATACCATGTGAGATGTCTTAAACATTGCAATACATGATTGCCCTACAACAGGTGTTGAGTTAGGCGGGGTTCTATGTAAGGGAAATGACGTGAAGGGAATGGAAATTTATCGTCGTTCCACAGAGAGACTTGGACATTGACGCAAGATCGGTGTGCTTGTGATGTCTTAGGCTCTTTGCTGGTTATTCAAAAGGTGATAGTTATTATACATATGATATGCCTAATACATATATGCATATCTTATGCTGTTATGCATATGATAATTAGCAAACAATTTCACACCGGCCGCACTTCGTTCTAGGTTAAGATACAGAAATTCAGGCGAAAATGAAGCTGACCTGCTCGATTAGAACTTCAAGGGCGCCAAAGTTACGTAAGTTAAACGAAGATTTAGTCAGATGGGGGCGAGATGAGAACGAGATGGGGCTGAAAGCTAAACAACGTGAAACTGGGTGCTAAATTTTCAGATTTAACGTAAAACGACGTGACATTTGTAAAATGAACCCGAGTTTCAAGTGAGCGTCCCGCATCATGCATGCCTACTGCAACACCCCTCTACGCATAGAGTACACGTAGAGCACTGAGAAGAGAGAGCGGAACTAGGCGGCGCCGAGCAGTGCCGGAAACGGTTCTGGCAGCGATAGGGACCCGTGGCGCGTCCTTCCTCCCCCTTTTTTTTTTTGGTCTCTCGGCATTAATTCGTTCAGCACGCTAACCTTTGTGACCAGGCCCAGGCTGCGCCTAATCTGCAGGCATGATGTGCAGGACGGAGCCTCTAACTTGGCCCTCGTGCTAACCCATTGCTATTCCTGACGCAGCAATCTGGAAATTGAATTGCGAACAACAAAGTAAACAAAACGAGCAAAGTAAACAAAACAAAGTAAGCGAAAAACAAACGGCCAGATGGCCGTTTCACTTCCGGCCGCATGGCACCAAAATGTTCTTCCGCCTTCATTTCAGTTTCCCGGTGACGTATACAGCTCACCGGCAACATTCCAGCGATTACCTGCGCAAATCCAAAACGATTACCTGCGCAAATATCACTGAACAACACTCGCGTTTCGTCTGAAATTCTGACTGTTAGTTAATTTCGGTGTTTATCGATAGTGTCACGGGTCCAGTGAACAATGCCCCATGGCGGCACAGCTCGGCATCGAAGACGACCAGGAAGAGGGCGCGTGCAGGCTGAGCGGACTCTGCCATGGCCGCTTGTAAATACTGTAAATAGATCGTTCCACCCCATTCCATCGTTCGTCTCATCTGTGTCCTGCCGCCACGTAGCATTTTGGTATAGGTGCGGGGTACAGTCCCGACCCGACCCCGAGCTTCACCCCACCTCGACTCATGAAGCGGACTAATCCTGGCTCTTGGATAGCGTCGGCCCGCCCCAGCCCCGGTGAGCTAGGGACGCAACCATTCCTGAGCCCCGTGTCCCCTGCCCATGCCCCGCCGAGACCAGACGTAGAGCCGACGACGTTCTCCCGCCCAGAGCTCTGGCGCCACGTAACAATATGGTCCATTATGCACGAATGAAACGTTTTATAGCAGAACGCACTGGCAAATCCAATTTACGGGTTTCATTGCGGGAAACGCGAAAAAAACATCACTTTTTTGCTACAGTACCAATCAAGCAGCAGCATCTCCCGAATGCGTTTTAATAAATGCCTGTGGGGCATGATATTTCGGGATTCCAAGTCACAGCTACAAGCGAAAGCAGGCGTCAGGGCCTGACACTTATTCAGAACTGGTACTGGAAGCAGGACAATACACATTTTCCAAGCTAAAGCTTCATGGTGTGAATTTCCAATTGTGAAAAAAACGACACGTAGGGTGGAGAGCAAAAAAACAATGCCGAGGCACCAATCACACATTAACAAGTGCTGTGCGTTACGAAACAACAGAAATATATGCGGCTGAAAAATGGAAGATGCGCATGGCGAAGATATTCGCGATCCCATTGAATTCAGCAGAGTAAACTAATCTACGCGAGGGCAATTTCCGTGGGGTACAGCAAGCACGCCGCAAGAACTCTCATGTTAAAAATGAAATTGAATAACATGACATGGAATTGAATAATGTTGAATTTAATTGAATTGAAATGAAATGGAATTGAATAATAATAACAGGAGCGGAGGCCGAGCTTCTAACGATGGCTCTGGTCCCTAATGGAGGTGAAACGCCACGCTTCCAACGAAATGGAAGTTGTCATGAGGTGAAAATCGCGGTCATGAGGTGAAAATCTCACGGGACCTTTCACTACGCAAAACTTTGTGAGACACGTTTTTCTTCCGCATGACATGCGCCAATGAAAGTTTCGGAAAGATCTGTTGCCGATCCTTTGTAGGGGCGTAAGCATGGTTATGCCGCTTTCCTCAAAGGGCCTACGCGAAGACTGACCGTCGGAATGCCAGAGGATCCACGCCGCGTCATACAAACACGCGCCACAACCCACGCAGTCATCTCCTTGACTGCGCCGTTGCGCGTCGCAGGGGCCGAGAATGTACGCACACACAAGTTACAACCACGTGCCCGCCATTGTGGCCAGCCGTTGACTCGACCCCTGACGTCACGTTCGCAGCGTGCAGCCTCGCCCACTCATCCTCTCCACCGTTTGCTTTCTGCACTTTTCGCGCTGCCTGCTTCGGCGTGGCGCCTGCTTTTTCTTTGGCGTTCTTGCTGATTGCGGAGGCCGGGCACCATAGAGTTTCATACTAATGTACACTAGAGGGAAATCTGGCGCCACTCTCTAGGGGAGCCGCGCTCCGGCGAGCGTTCCGTCATGTTCCGGCGAGGCACGTTCCACTTGTCCTTGACATGCCTTTGAACAGGCTGAAAAATTGGCTCTGGCTGGAAAAAAGCAACAAAATTACTATAGAAGGTTCATCAAATTTGTTGTGTTATTATAAAATTGAGCCTCCTAAAAGATGAACTCGTCAGTGATTATGTAGAAGCTTCATGCACGATGAACAAGAAAATTCCCCGCATTTCCCCGAGGGGAAGAATGTGAAAGTGCGAATGCAAGAGTTGAATTTGCACGGTTCGGTAATGTTCGCGAAAGAGAGATCACACACACACACACACACACACACACACACACACACACACACACACACACACACACACACACACACACACACACACACACACACACACACACACACACACACACACACACACACACACACACACACACACACACACACACACACACACACACACACACACACACACACACACACACACACACACACACACACACACACACACACACACACACACACACACACACACACACACACACACACACACACACACACACACACACACACACACACACACACACACACACACACACACACACACACACACACACACACACACACACACACACACACACACACACACACACACACACACACACACACACACACACACACACACACACACACACACACACACACACACACACACACACACACACACACACACACACACACACACACACACACACACACACACACACACACACACACACACACACACACACACACACACACACACACACACACACACACACACACACACACACACACACACACACACACACACACACACACACACACACACACACACACACACACACACACACACACACACACACACACACACACACACACACACACACACACACACACACACACACACACACACACACACACACACACACACACACACACACACACACACACACACACACACACACACACACACACACACACACACACACACACACACACACACACACACACACACACACACACACACACACACACACACACACACACACACACACACACACACACACACACACACACACACACACACACACACACACACACACACACACACACACACACACACACACACACACACACACACACACACACACACACACACACACACACACACACACACACACACACACACACACACACACACACACACACACACACACACACACACACACACACACACACACACACACACACACACACACACACACACACACACACACACACACACACACACACACACACACACACACACACACACACACACACACACACACACACACACACACACACACACACACACACACACACACACACACACACACACACACACACACACACACACACACACACACACACACACACACACACACACACACACACACACACACACACACACACACACACACACACACACACACACACACACACACACACACACACACACACACACACACACACACACACACACACACACACACACACACACACACACACACACACACACACACACACACACACACACACACACACACACACACACACACACACACACACACACACACACACACACACACACACACACACACACACACACACACACACACACACACACACACACACACACACACACACACACACACACACACACACACACACACACACACACACACACACACACACACACACACACACACACACACACACACACACACACACACACACACACACACACACACACACACACACACACACACACACACACACACACACACACACACACACACACACACACACACACACACACACACACACACACACACACACACACACACACACACACACACACACACACACACACACACACACACACACACACACACACACACACACACACACACACACACACACACACACACACACACACACACACACACACACACACACACACACACACACACACACACACACACACACACACACACACACACACACACACAGACAACTACAAAGAAAGAAAGATGCATTTATTCACAGACACCTATTTGTGTTGTCGTTGTACTTGATTGCTAGAGCGGATCTCAGCTTTGAAATTTCGTGTCAGTACTCCTTTAAGCAGGTGCATTAGCCCTTCTCACGCCCGATTCTTGGCCAATCCCCCACGTGGGTATGTGCCATGTCAGCGGCCAGGCAGCGCGCGCCCATCTCCCCCCGTTGCCAAGGAAGACGAGGAGACTCCTTACCAATCCCCCACGCGGGTATGTGCCATGTCAGCGGCCAGGCTGCGCGCGCCCATCTCCACGTGCGCGGACATCGCCGGTGGACGCAGGTTCAGGGTCGCTTAAGAAGTGCATTGCACTTAAAAAAAAATGTTACCCCTGTTTGTTGATTTTCGCTTCGAGACAAGAAAGAAGCCATATAGCTAGATAAGCTAAGTAGCCGAGGAACGTCGCTAGCGGCAATGGCGCCACCCACAGTGGTTCGCGACTGCAGCGACACATGTCGCTCTAGAATATATTAGTATGAAACTCTATGCCGCGCACACGCATGCACGCAAACACCTCCGGGACAGCTCCGCCGCGCTCTGCCACCACGGAGGCGCGGCGCGCGCTGGCACTACACGTCATTTTCATTCGCTGTACCATCGCTCGCTTTTCTACACTTGAACTGGTTCACATTTCCTGGTCTCTGGTTGGCACTGTCCTCACCGAGGTTTAAACAACATCCGATGCGGAATTTTACGGTTTGAGCCGCCTATGTTTCTGAAAACAAAATGGCCAACATGATGAACAACACAACCAAATTTTAAATAAACCAATCCTGAGTCCAACCCCTGAAAAGATCGTGCAATTTATTGCCTATACATATTTGGCAAATGCCTTTTTAGACTAAGCATAATCGTAACTGGAAAGCCTCAGCAACGGAACACAAAGGTTCAACGCATTTACTGAGAACCTCTTTCGCCCGTTTATTTGTGTAAACTGCCAACTTATAGTGACGCTGTTCACTTTGTTGTAGCGGTAAGTAAATTCTGCTGCACATAAAAGCTCCCATGAAACCATCGGCGTCCGAATCGGGCGAGCATATGCAGATGCGTCTCCACCGAACATACGTGCACGATCCTAATCCTGCTCCTATATCACTTCTCAAAAGACAACAATCGGAGCCATCTCCTAACGAAGGAATGGGTCTCATCTCCTCCCATACCTCCTCAAGGTCCGTTGACGGCTTCTCATTGCCCTTCTAGTGTAAGGGGCGAGTGTAGAACGACAGGCATCTGTTCCGTTCAGGAGCGGCATCTCTACGACGCTCTTCACTCTCGATCTTCATCTAGAGAAGAGCAGGACGCAGTTCAGTATTTTCGACGATAAAAAGATCACGCCGCTCGTGGGCTGACCTCGTTAAGGAGTATGATAAAACGCAGGCGTCAAGAGCGACAAACAGGACGAAAGGCCTCTCTCCTTCTCACCACACGACATAAACCTTTGTAATGATCCCAGTCTTGCGCAGCTGCTACTCTTACAAGCAGCGAGATTCTGATTTGCCCAAGAGCAAGGAGATCCAGGATGTATCCTATTGAATACGCTATCAATAAACGCTTTTTGTGCCGCTTTTTTCTGGCACTCTCATCACCTATGTCGGGGGCGGGGGGCATATCTGCTCGCTGACAGGGACGTTTTATGGGTGCACGAAATTTTAATTATGAACGACAGGATTTACTGCGTCGTTAATTTATTTTGCAGCTCAGAAGCTGTTGGGATCTTTCGAGCTTCCTCCGGGTATTTCTGTTTTAATCTTTCCCGTCCTTCCCACCCCCCTCCCACACAGGCCCAGGCACACGCCTACACGCCCGCACACGCACGCACAAAGCGTATAAGGCACGTTCGTGATAAATGCGGCAGGATTCGCGCGCCCGCCTTGTTATTTAAGGCACAGCTCCGGGTTGAGCCTGCGGCAAGAAAACATGCCGCTGAGAACCTGTGAACGTGGCGCTTGCGAGTGAGGGGCTGATGTATTACCGAACAAGCGACTGTCGAGCCAGAAGCTAACCGCTCGCTCCTCTCCGGACATTTTGGCGCGTTTACAAGGAAGAAGCGGCGGCGCTCCGCAATGAAACCTTATGCAGTGCACAGTGGCAGTAGTCGGAAAACATTTGTAACAAAACTGGTGGCTGGGGGGAACTTTTCTGAAGTTTATTCAGCGAGTCCTGCAAGCAAAGAAGTGGGCCCCACACCTCGAACAGACACGGGAACGTAACCTTTTTTAAATAATAGCAGGGATTTTGGAGAACGCGAACAACTTCCTTTAGTGCTCAGGTAATCGTGTTTCGTTTCGAGAATCGTAGTTTGTCAGTGATCGTCCTGCCGCAACTTAGTTTCAACTATTAGAGACAACACAAACATTACGGTCGTAGACGTGTTGCTAGCCTACAAAGCGACCTTCGATAGAACTAGTAGCATGGCATCTGGAAATGTTTGATGTATCGATAACTAACAGGAAGAAACTATCAAGCTGTGACACTGTCAGCGCTTTCCATGACAACTGTTTTGTCGCGGCGTCTATTGCAAAACAAAACAACTGATGTCAAGATAGAGCCGACCTTGTCTCACGCGAGGTAATTGTACCGCAGCTGATAAACAGGCTAAGCCTCGCATGTGTACGAACAGCTTATTGCACTCCCAATTAAAGAGGTAAATGTCTTGCGTGTGCGCATCTAAAACCTTAGTACGATATTTTGTTTTGGGGCTGACGCTTTTGTGCGTGTGTATCCAGTATTGAGCCTATTAGTTCAGCACTCGTGTGTGTCACGAGTTATATTGTTACTTCAACTGTGATTTTTTCGTCTGTTGCTTAGGTCCAGACAACCCTCCCAAATCACCAATTCGGTGAACTTTCGCATTAAGAGTTGGCACAGTTTTCGCTTAATGTAACACATAATTCTGGGGCATGGGAGTGGAATAATGTTACAAGAGAACATTTTAGTGGGTTAAGTTAAACGATACAAATGGTGTAGGGTTAAATGGCGTAATTCTGGCGTGGCAAGTACATTTATATAATTTATGTGTTGAGGCCAGCTGGCTAGACATGAATAAAACGCGCGAACAGACAAGCGCGAGGAAAGAGGGTTGATGAACAAAGAGAAAGGGCACTAATGAGCATTGCTTGCAACGGATGTATGTCTGGGACAGAGTCGCTTACATGTACAATGCACAATATCATCCATGCCCAGATTCCCATCACGCAATTTCTTTTGCAAGTACCCGGAAGCCAATTAACTCCAACGCCCCGTAAAAAAGTTGCGTAAATATCACCCCTCGAGTCAGCGCTGACCTTTTCAAGGACGGGGCATTGCATGCGGATGGCTACAGCACTTGGAAGCTTGTGGTAAGCAGGGTCAGTATGAAATAAATTATGTACAACAAAGCTGGAAGCACTATCTCACATGCGGACGGGAAAGGCGAAGATCTGTCTGTCTTCCTGGCATGGCTTCGCGAAGAACACAACGCCATAATACCGTTGCGACCCTGAGCTGCTCTCGTACAGGGCTTCCTTGTTCTCCTAGCGAACTCCGGACAAGAAGAACAAAAAAGAGCAAGCTTTTTCCCGGGGTAATAAGCCACACTTGTGCGGGTAGTATAAGGGTAGACGCGTGGTTCTTCCTTTGCTGCGTTCTATATTCTTCCTTCTTTTGTGCGAAGCTGAGCGCCGACACCCGCAGGCCCGAGAACGATTGCGATCGGGCCTATCGGGTGCCTCGCAGCCGGCGTCAGTAGCAGAGACGGGCTAACGCGTTCATCTCCCGTTTCAGCCGCTGCATCTCGGGGATTTGCCTTTCCTCGCTTGCGGACCTGCGTGCCGCACTTTTTGTGGTAAGCACCTTCCGCGCAGCTGCGTCTATCGTCGTTAAAACTAAGCTCCTTGCATAACTTTGACTACGAGTGTGTGACCCAAGAAGCGGAGAGGCAAAGGTCGCTGAGCGCGCGAACAAACCAACGTTTCTGAAAATGTCAATTGCCCAAGGACACGGGCTGGATTCCCGGCTACGGCGGCCGCTTTGCTGATGGAGCCGAGGAGCGGAAACTACCGTGTGTTAGAGATTTCGGATCCCCACGTGGTCACAATTAATCCGAAGTCCTTCACTACGGCGCCCCTCATGGTCTTGTAGCGTCGCCACGTCAATCAATCAATCAATCAATCAATCAATCAATCAATCAATCAATCAATCAATCAATCAATCAATCAATCAATCAATCAATCAATCAATCAATCAATCAATCAATCAATCAATCAATCAATCAATCAATCAACCTGGAAATGTCTATTGTCTTTTTGAAAAGGTAGCGGCGCCTCCGGTCATGCATGCGGCGCTACCGCTTATTAACGCGAACCTATTAAATGCCCCATCACGCGAAAAATACGGCTTCCGGCGTCAGAGTGCCCTAAACAAGGTCCCAGGAGTGGCTCCAACCATGAAGAAAATAAAAGTAACGGAAACAAAATAGGGTCAACTTGTTTCCGGGATTCCAACCAGGGGCCTAAAGAATGCCAGTTCAACAAAGCATTCACTGCACCACAGGCGAACCTAGACTGTTGCTGACAAGTGGAGGGCCCAGTGAATACTTCGGGGCCTTCGACTCAGAAACGTGTGCTATCTACATGTATTGAGCCCCGCAAGAGGAGTTTAGGCATGCTAAAACAGAACTAGAAAAAGACGTTTACGCTAGGAGCGTAATGTAGGACTTACAAGAGCGGAGGATAAGGAAACTAAAAAGAACGAGGCAATGGGGAAAGAATAATTTAGGTCGTATTAAGAGGACAGGGTGTATCCCTGGGTGCCTACAGGAGAAATCTGAGCATGTTAATGAAGGTGTGGTTGCACTAATAGTGTATAATACTCGGGGTGATGAAAATTAAGTCGACAGGCTTTTTAAAATTAGGCGGTTAGATTTACGTGACAACCACCTCTACAGTAAGGTTTTGCGCCCATGGGGACGCAGAATTAGGTGGTAGTTGTTAATGACGGTGGCTTAATAAGTTAGACGGGCTTGTCACCCTCACCCTTTATAGGTCTCAGTTGTTTTGGAAACAACCTTGAGGTCGCTGACGTATAAAACATGATTGCAAAATTTTTTTAGTTCAATGATATAAATACACGTAATATTCGTGTTGTCAAAGTGTAATTAGATGTTTAAGTCCTCTGTGCACTATTGTTAAGCGAGGTGTAGACTTATAAATGATGCATTAGTTATATGAGCATTAAGTGAATTACGTTTCGATGTAAGAATGTGGCCGCAGTGTAAGTGGCTGCTGCTTTGTCCTCAAGGCCATTTTGACCTGTGAATCTATGTCATATACATTCAGGGTGTTCACTTTCACTGTGTATTCTTGGGAAGTTCGTGTACTCATGGTGCTTGATCTCGCTGCATTTCTGTTTATTTTATGCGTGTGCTTGCCTGCTCATCCAATTAACTAAAATTGAATAACTAACTTTTTAGTGGCTGCAGTAAGCAGGCATATTGGTATGGGAAAGTTAGACGCATTCGTGTTTCGGCGCAGTTTCGTTTTGCAGAATTCTTGTAGCGAGATACTCCGAGATATCGAATTCCTTAGTTTAATTGCCGTTTGCGTGATGACGCATGCAAGACGGAGGAGACCGGCGCAAAGCTCCTACCTTTTGTTCTGTGTTTGGGTAGCGGTTCCCAGTACTGCAGATTGTGATCACGCCAGCCAACACTGAAAGTGTTCCAGTTATCACTTTTGCGTATGCCTCCAGCCCGTTGTCAAACTAAACACCACACACAGCAGGCAGGTTATAAAAGTTTTTATTTATTTATTTATTTATTTATTTATTTATTTATTTATTTATTTATTCCTCCGTTTATCATTCGAGTGCACTAAGGGCCCTTAAGACGTCACAGAGGGGGTGGTTACAGTGCATGAAAGTGGTAACGTTGTAAAGGTACAGGGAGTGGGTGCACAAAATATCCCAAGCCAGGTTACTGCAGTACATTCAGGTCATACAATCCTGCAGTACGGGCAGGACTGATTGTCCGACTGTTATTCAACACAAACTGCGGAAGGGAATTGGTTAGTCGAAGCTTGAGCCGGTTGGTTCATAACTTTTCAGAGTAGAGGGCAGCGCCATGAACGGGACGAAGCGAAGACGAGATAAACACAAGCGCTTTTTTTTTTTTACCGAAGTTAGCAAGAGGTTGTGTTTGTCTCGTTTTCGCGTGGTCCCGTTCACTGCGCTTCCCTCTTTTCTGAAGAGGAATTGGTGAGTTGCTGGAAAAACTATCAGCAGAAAAGCTCCGCTTATTCACCTCTTACAGTAACGACACGTTTCCTCTCAAACAACTGGTCTGAGAACTCGAAAATGTCATGTTTTTCGTTTTAACACGAAAGCGTTATTGTCTTTAGTTCAGATCTAATGCAGAAGCTGTCAAGGAATTAAGGGTTATGGTTTAGTACCGCTAAATTTACTACCTTCTATTAGACGACTTATTTTCATGCCAACTTTGGCCCGCCACATCCGCAGTAGGAGAACTAAGATTTGCGGTTTGATCTTAACGAGTAGTCACCGAAATGGAACGGCTTTAAGAAAAAAGATATATATGAAAAGCAATGACCTGCAAAGAATACAATATTCGAATTGAACCAAACACAGTTACTCCCCCCCCCCTCCTCAAAAAAAAAAAAAGAACTGGTATCAAATATTTATTTGGATTGCAAGTACGTTGATTTCCAGACAATGAGCCCCCGAAATGACCCTCAGTGCCAGATGCCATGTTTGTCTGACTGTTTTAAAGGCGCACAGTCCCGTATGCAATGAACAGTTATATGGAAAGTGTCTAGACCTGTTTTTTCCTTTCTGTTTTGTAGTATCCTGAATCAAACATGAAGATCATAGCGACCTCGATAAGACAGAACTCCATCTTCTCAGTGTGCTCTTGAATTTGGGAATGTTTGCGGCGTACTCCTGCTCAAACATTAAATATTTTAAAGGAAATAAACCGAAGCTCTAGCTTCGCAGCTCTCATTTTGAACACACCTTTTTTTACATTTCGGCGGCGGTTCTGTGCGACGAGCGTTCGCTTTGTCTAGAGAGAGAGAGAGAGAACAAACTTTATTGGTCTCTGGGATTAGGAAGGGCGGGTAGAAGGGTATATCCGATGTCTTCAGAGTCAGTTCCGGTCCTTTTTCGTAAAGCATGCTGACGAGGAGCACTAGAACCATTTCTGGTCTATCGAATTCAGTTCGCTCGCTGTTATCCCGCACTCGATCTTTCTCCCATCAAAGAGCTGCTTTGTCCACACTTCCAGAGTGTGGCGTTCATCCCGCTCAATGGACACTTTTCCCCCGAAATCCCCGTTCAGCAAAGCTCCGAATCATTTGCAATGTGATGCCCAGCAGGCCTATTTAGGCTCCCACCGTGTGTATATTTCCACAATAGCGGGGCAGCTGCGTTTTCTGGAAAAGTGTCCAGAAAACGCTTCTATCCTTTTTGTTCACGCTTACTCGAACGATTCCCGCATCATTCTACGCGAGATGGATTTGACGATAGCTTGAAAATTCACGCTAGTGGAAGAAACAGAGAATCCGCCCTTTGAAGATGGTGGCTGAATGTCAACATTTGTTCGAATAATCAGCTCTCTTTTTCTTTCGTATATTGCACGGGGGGTCTTTTTGTGTTGAATGTAATAAATGAGTTCTATCAGCACGCTTGCTGTTTCGTAATGGCCGAATGGAGACCTCTCGCCGGGCGAGGTGCCGGGATTCCTTCGAACTATTTCGTGCCAGGCAATTAGGCGTGAGTTTAAAGAGCCCGATGGGGGAGTTTTGTTCGCTCCGTCTTTTTTTTTTTTCTCTTTCCCTCCGCCAGCGGCAAACTTCCCCTGGTCCCCCTCTATCGAGTCCTTGTCAGGCGTCGGCAGAGGCGAGTGCCTCAATTATCGACGGGATCGTTCAGCAGAGCCACTCGCTAACTAAGTGGCCCCCATCGTGCCCTCCCATTCCATTTTGTAGAGAGAAGAGGGGCCAGTTTCATTGGAAGCAAGACTGCTCTCCGCAGGCGCTCGTCGCCAAACTTCATTAGCGCCCCCCATTCTCGAGCGTTTCCGAGACAAAGTGTGCAATGCCGAGAGATGCGCCTTGCATGCTACAAGAGCTCCGTGACACGCGCACCCGCCCACGCGGTCGAAGAGTGGCCGCACGGGCGAGCCAATAATGGATGACAAAATCAACGCCAACCGGCCCCTTCCGGACAAGAAGGGTGCATTTCGAACAGCGGCCGCCGCTGTCCAGGCTACGCGCGCGTCGGAGGCAAGCTTTCAGAGCTCGAAACAACGGTTGGCCGAGATCGAAGTAGAACCACAAGCCTTCCATTACAAAGCACTCTCGTACTTCTGAGAGATCAAAGCACATGCCTTTGAGTTAGTTGACCTATTCTACGAGGGTTTCTTTAGTTGCTCACTTGCCTTATAGAATGAGACGGAGGGAGATACTTAAAAGCCAAAACGAAAGGAAAAGGTTAATAAGTTACCCCAAATAACGTCGGGTTTATTACGTGTCCTTGGGAAAGCATATATGAACATAAAAAGGACCACAAAGGCAAGTGAAAACGCAGTAACAACGCGTACAGTTTTTTTCTATCTTAGACGTCTTAAACGCGCAGTCGCACATCCCTGCATATTTTAAGAATTAACGGAGCGCTTTAATGGCTCCTTGCGAGGATGGTAGAAAAGGGCAGTGTTTGAAAATTTCCATCTCGTTGAACGAGAGATTGTCCAGTCTGCCGTGTGGAAATCCGCGTTCCCCTTGGGTTTCCTGAGTTGTGGCCCATCAAAAAACAGAAACAGGAACAGGGCCCTCGGGGCCGCCGCATGTTCACGAAATGGCGTTTCTAATTGCGGGTACTAAGTTTCCGGGAAGAGTTCCTCGCATGACAGAGGAAGTCCTCTAAGGAAGCCCTTAAGCACTGTGCTGAAACGAAGTACTTGGGTAGCGGTACAAAATTTCGGAAGCATGTTTCAGACGCGTTTTTCAGAAGCCGTCGAAGGAGGTGCGAAGTGGGGGCAATTTTAATTCGATAGCTATAAATAACCATGCCGGTCAAAAACCACATGTCTATGGTACGCGAAATGGCCGACGATAGCGACAAAAAATGGCGCCCTGCTCGAAGAACAAAAAAACAAGTCAATGAATGACGCCACAGTTCTCGTGGAAGCTCATATAAGCAAGCTAACTAACTGAGTGAAAAAGAAAGGCAAATTTTGCACAAAGTGGAATTCTAACCAGGGTAATTGGGGATGCCGGACAAGAATGCCAGTTCGCTCATTCTCTGCGCCTAAATGTGAACGCAGTGAAGCAGCTATGCACTTCGGAATAGAAATGTCTGGTTGAGATCTGCTCAGAACCACAGGAAAAACTTGAGCATTGTAGTTACCCAAGAAAGCAAATAGCTGTGTAGCAAAACAAGTTCCCGGCAAAAACATGTGTGTACATAAACAAGGGCGATGGGCCAAACCTCTTGTTATTGTTGTAAAAGGTTCACTGACGAAAGAAAGTCACTACGCCTGCGACGAGTAGTGGGTAGCTTTTGTGAACAAACACGGGTTTTGCGCGAAAAAAGACAGCACGAAAAATACGGAATAAAAATGATATTCTCAGCCCCGGTTAAGCTTGCAGGCATGTGCTCACGCATTGCAAAAGAAACAAGACGCGTAAATGGCGCGGCAAGAAGCACGTCAACCCCTATGTGAAGTGCAGTTGGCGTGGTGTATCAAATACCTTTGAAGTGTGGAAAAGTCTACATAGGGCAGACCGCACGCTGAATCAACGACCGCATGCGTGAGCATATTATTGCCATTAAAAACAGGACTTCCGCACCCTCGCCCGATCACTGACCGGCCTGCACGAGTGCTGAGTGTGTCCCACTACTGAAAGAGGTTAAGGTACTGCGCAGGTTCAGCGACACGATGGCACGGGAAATCTTAGAGGCCTACCATATAAGAAAGACGGGAGGAGAATTCCTGAGTGATACATGAGTGTTCCTTCATAAACAAGAGCTTGTATATCTTGACACGTGTCTGTAGAGAAGTGTTTGAGCTGCTTTTACAGATTGCTATGGTTTGTATTGGGTGCCCATGAGCTACCTGATAATAAGTGCGCTTATATGCGTGTGCTATGTCCAATAAAAGCTATTTGAGAGTTTTCGCTTGTCCCGCCCTAACTGTATGTGCTGTCGTTTTTTGTGTTTGTTCACAAAAGATGAACCATATCGCCCAACAAGTTCAACACTAGTGGGAAGGCAGGAATGGGAAAGAAGGTGTATTTATGTTATTCATAAGGGAGCACCGTGAAGCAAGTGTTGGGGTACTTTGAAGAGGAAATCTGTTTCGGAGCAGACCAGTGGCTATACCACACGTGTTAAGATGCTCTTGATGTTACATTGTGCAAGAAAAGCAAACTGTCTGGTGCTTGCCTCTTGTTCTTCTGTGGCCATCTGCAGTCGAACGCACGCATCAACTTCACACGCGAAACACTGCATTTCATGTATAGTATTTCGACACGTTCCGCGAACAAGCCTATTTGAAAATCAGTATGGTTGGTTCTTCGTTCAGTACGCGACCTAAGTTATCAATATTTTGGTATCAGGTAGCAGAATAGAGTCATCTTCGGTACTGATCACTTTCGCGCGATAACGTCCCCGTACCGGGAACTAATTCGGCACAAATACAAAAAAAAAAACAGGTGGAATCAGGATTGCGAAACAAGTCATGTAAGAGCAACTGCGCATTTCGTGCACAAGAGTTTTCCCTCTCAAACTTCGCCGACTTCCCCGTCACTATTTACCATGCTTCTCAAAGTTGAAAACTACGCTACAAAAGCTTTTCTTGCGTTTGCTGCACGTTAATTGCATAAAACGACAAATCAGTTGCCCACGCGGGCTGGGTCGGTGAATCGCGAGTCTAGGCATAGAAATTTAGTTGAAAATAGGGCATTGGCAGGGACAGGGCACAATGCAGAACTTCATGCACCGCATGTGTGCTTTTGCTGCGGAAACATGTCTCGTCATTTCCCTAGCCTAGCACAGTTGATTGCAATTATTAACTCTTGTGGAGCATCATGGTAAAGCCGATATACACGGAAGTTCTAGAGTGTACCGCAGACCGTTAAAAAAGTGTTATCAACCTGAGTTACCACAAAAGTTTGTGCTAACCAATTTCAACTTTACTTCGCATTGAGGACTGAAGCGTCATGAGCCTGAAAGCATAATCAGCTGAGAACTACCGAAAAGTCCGAAAGCAAAACCCGGTAACCTGGTGACTGACTATCAAAGTCACAACTTGGTACATAAATTCAAGAAAAAATGGAGGAAGTTTTATGAGCGAACAGAAAAGGGCATGACAATGAGTGGTATAAAACGCGAAGTGTAAAGGCCAGACTTCGTGCGGCCACGTGGTCATTGTGTTGTCAGTAGCACCCCAATTTATGTAACTGTTGAGGCCTTGTACGCACATGATTTAACATGAGCACAACTGGAAGTGAACATAATTTTTAGTTGTCCTACAAGTTTGATTTTTGCCTGTCAATTACGCAGACTGTGAAATCTTTGGGTTTTTAATGGCTCACACCCTTTCAAATGGTAACATTTAGGATGCGACGCGAAGCGGAGGTGGGACGATTCTGTAAAGAACATTTGGCGAGGTTAGCAATTTAGTTCACATGAGCATGATAAAGCAACTATTCTCGTGGAATGGATCTGGCGGTCGACAAAGTTTTAAAAAAGAAACTCCCCATGACTGTGTCTGGTGGAGTGTCATGTACAGAACGCCAACGTGTGTACGGCATAGATATATGCTGCGATGGCTCTACATCGAGCCTAACATTACTCGGGACTCTTACGACGGGCGAGAAGTGTACCGAGGCACAGTACACTAAAGCTGCGACTTTAGGCTTCTGAACTTTCATAACAAAAAATGCCCACCAAAAACATTACAACCATTCTACCCTTGCGGGCGTAGGTTTGGATTAAAAAATATTTGCTTTTGTAAGATGCCATGCGGTACTATTTATGAGCGCAACATTCGTTAAAGGGACCTGCAACACTTTTTTCAACTTTTTTTTAAATCTTAAATGATTGCTGAACGTAATCACCCAACACACCCAGTACTTATATTACTGGGTAGCGAAGTACTTAAGCCAAAACTTACTGCTGTATGCTCATCAGATAACTTGGAAACCCACTCAAAAATATTTTTCTCCCTTTCCCGGTCTCTACGTTCTTCAACGGCCCGAATTACGTTACTGAGGCGATGTAGCGGCTGTTGGCCGCAGTTTTGCTTCAGTTGCAGCAATGAACGGCTTTCGATAGCAACATTGAAAATAACGCCACAAAAACAAAGCAGAAACGGAAGGCGTATCTGGGGCCCTATTCTCGACTACACAAATTGCCGGCAATTCAGGCAATTTTCCGGAAGTCTTTTCTGATTGGCTTTCAATTTAGGTCACGTGCTGCCGGTTGACAAAGCGGTTGTGTGTGCTGTCGTCATTTTGACGTTTCATGTCGTCTACGGACACCAGTTCTAAAGTTTGCTTATTTCTCGTTACTAAAGGCGCATAATTCTTGGCCGGCAATGAGAAACCAGACTAAATGCAGCGGACATGACAACGTAAACCTGTCTTTGCTATTCAACAACAATACTGCTTGTAATGCACACTCCCTCTGTGATTGGCTGAGAAGGCGTGACGTAATTTAAACAGTTGGCGGGAACGATTACGTCATGCATTGGCAACTTCAGCCTGCGTAAAAGTGACGTAATGCTACGTACCAGCTTGAAGATGGCGGCTGTTTTTGTCGCAAAATACAAGCAAAATAGGGCATAATATTGCCCCGGCTTACGGCGCCGCGAAATGTGCGGAAATTTGCAGCAGGCGCAGTTTCGCATGCGCGCTGTTTAAAGCATGTTTCGTACAGAAACAAATTATAGTTTCAACTGCTTCCAACTCAGCAATCATGGAACATACAAATAACATGCAGTATTTTGCTTTTATGTTTGGCAATGAAATAAAAATTATTTGTTTGGCGTAACTGCAACGTAAGAGGGCAGTACAAGCCTCTCCACGACAAAGAGAACCCAATGCCTGGCATTTGTCCATACTTGTCCTAGTAAGCTGTTGGGTCACATGATCGAACTCAAGAGAAAAATAACAATGAAAAGTGACTATTTAGTTTATTACAGCGCTGATTGCAGTCGAGCTTGACGAATGAGTGAATCGGCGACATCGGTGCGCTCCACGGTTATCAGGCGTAGCGCTTCGCTGCTCTTATGTGTCATAGAAGCGATGGTCGCGGCCGTCTTCTTCTGTGATCACGCCATAAACTTGTAACATAGCAGCAGACGATGGCGTGGCGGCGGTGGCGGCAGGGAAGGTGATAACGCAACAAAGCTTGCATTGAAGCAGAGAGCCCAGCTATGTTAATAGAAGCGATTGAAAGAAATAAATAGATACGGTAAAAAAATTGTGTGATGTTCTTTAGCTCGACATCCGCCTTTCGCTCGCTTTTGGATCAACGTTACTCGATCGCCTTGTGGCGTTGGCGCCAAATTTGACCTCCAGAAATGTGTTTTTATTGTCAGCCTCAGCTACCGTCTTAATTTTTATAGTACATGCCAAGTGTTTTTGTACCTTTCTTGCACAATATTTGATACCTTGGTAGCGATCTTTATGAGTGACTCGTCAAATTACACAGCATGTCGTCATAGCTATAGGTGCAGCACGTCACTGATTGCTTACGTCGTGTTTACGCAAAAAAA
This sequence comes from Haemaphysalis longicornis, assembly GCF_048455015.1. Taxonomy (NCBI): domain Eukaryota; kingdom Metazoa; phylum Arthropoda; class Arachnida; order Ixodida; family Ixodidae; genus Haemaphysalis; species Haemaphysalis longicornis. The sequence goes on from NW_027526245.1 coordinate 37,350,067, forward strand.
CATGGGCGAAATGCCGGCAATTTGTGCAGTCGAGAATAGGGCCCCTGGTGCGACGAGCAAATCACGCAGTGCCGCTCCCTGCTGGCGATACCTGTAGCTTTTGCAGTGGTTCCAGACGCGAAGGAAAAAGTGAAAGCGTTTATCGAAAGTGTTGCAGGGTCTCTTTATTGTGTGCCACAAATACTGTGCGCAATATGTCGATATCTTAAGCACAGCGCAGAAATAGTTTCCGTGTCACACTATCTACGGGATATTTCTTATTTTCTCGCAACTGAAAGTCGTGACGGAAAACGCATCGCCTTCAACGTTTGCATTAACGATTTTTACGCCGAAGTCTTCATTTGGACCTAAACATCCTGGTAAGCGAAAGTGAGCTGTAGGAAGAAGTGTACAATCTGAGCGTGATAGTGAGACGGGCCGCGTTGGCAGTGCCATGGTTGTGGTCCCCTAAAAAGTCTTCGTTCTATCATTGTTTATACACTCTAAATTTTTGCACTTGTGTTTGCGAATCCATTTTTCTAATTGCTTGTTATGGCTGTTAACGGGACCCATAGACGTTCTCTACACTAGCATGATGTCCTGGAGAACTCACGAGGCGTGTTTGTTTTCCCCAGATGCATTCCTGCTGTCATGAAAGCCTGACCTTATTACCACATACCGCTATTCCAACATGAAGCATCTTCTTAAATGCAAGAGGAGGTAAATCGCACCTGATTTAAGAGCCCATACAGGTTCGTTTACTCATAGAATGTGATCTGTCCCAATGATTGACAAGTATAAAGAGTAACTGCGTTATCTTATTTGCTGTCAGGAATACGTCGACTCATAAACGCCAGAGTACTAGGCGGTTGAGGAGACCCTGTTAGGCTTCTAATACTATGAATTCCCATTGTTCCTTCAAGCATTCCGAGTGATCCGAAAAATTGCCTGTGCCTCAATAACGTATTTGATGGCTTTTTGTTTTTAATTTGCTTGTTGATGAATGCGACATTTTGCAGTTTGAGGGTTAATATTATGCGTTCGGCGCAACGTTGCTCATGTTTTGTTCCTGAGCTTGAAAATTGGAGCTATTCTTCAATATCTGGGTCGCGATTTTGTGTACTGATGTTAACAAGCGGGAAATTGATTTCTGTATATTAGACTAAAGTGCTTAAAGGCGCAAAACACGCGGACACGAGAAGAGAGTGCGCGCGTTTCGCCCTACTAAAGCATTTTCACTCATGTCGAACCAAATTGCCCGCATCTACCAACTGACCCATTACCGTTGTCATTAAAAGAACACGTTTGGAGAGCAAAAGTGGAGCGATAATTATATTGTATAATACGAGCTTTAACATGAAGGCTGTGTGCCCTGAGCAACAGCTGGCGTTGAAAGGGGCGATTGCGGAGGGCGAGCTTGTACATGTCGACGTGTCCCGAAATATCGTACAGAGTGCCTTTGTGCTTGCCTTTATAATAACAAAAAAAAACAAAAGAATACAGCCCAGGGCCCAGAATAACGCCCGTCAGCCGCTGTAAAACCCTGAAGGCACAGGCAATATTTGTGGATTTACTCGCCTACATTCGCCTTCCGGCATTTTAGTTGGGACATGTCGGGCCCAAAGAAGCACTATGAGGCTCTATCACGGTGATTATTAAAAAAAACATTCTCTACTTAACCGCCCCAGGGAACACGGCGCACGTGCTGTTGACAGCGCAATGCCGAAATTTCTGGCGAACAGACCTCCCTAAGCAAACATACCGAACATTGTTTTCAACTATACCCCCTGTATGGGCAACATATGGCGGCAACTGTTCTTCTCCAAAATTAAGGCAAATGTAAATGTGAAAGAACTATTGCAGCCCCACATTTCCGACGACACCTTGCACACATTTTGCACTTGTTAATAATAGCTGCAGTCATGTTTTCCTTGTTTGCGCTTTTATAGACTCGACCATCTAACAACCTTACCGTACATGTATTCATTCGAGAGTGTGTTTGTATAGTTCACTAAAAGTTTAATGTTGTATCGGAATTCGCAAATTGTTGCCGTGTTAATCATTGATTGCTTGCAAGCATTTGGCGCTATGTGTATTTTTTGCACGTCTTGAGTCACTTTACACTCAACCATACCAAGAACATTTTTTATTCAATGGACCAGTTTAAATACCACCAAGATAGACATGCCGCATTTAAAACAGAATCAAGCTCACCTGTGGTGTTGCACTTACAGGCACCTAACACCAATTAGGATCGTTAATTTTCCGCAGATACCGCTATTAAAGGCGTAGTAGAGCTAGAAACTGTCATCCTGTCAACTATTCATATTTCCTACAGTACATTACCATTTCCCACGTACAAACCCATACACATTCATACAGATAGTCGGGTAGCTTTTTGGAACCGCTGAATCAACTACCACGACGAAATAGAATACGGCTCCAGAGGATTCACGCAATCATGACTATCGCTTCTCAAAACGACATGGACATCACTATCCCGGGTAGCCCGGCCATGCTGAATCACCAGAAATGAGGCATACCGTTTGTGAACACGTGAATCGCTCACAACCGAGCGCCAATCAAACTGGATGCCTCCAGATGGAGATTATGATCCCGAAGAACACAGGACGCCCATAAAACGGCAACCAGAAACACATTCTGGACTGCTAGATAATCACACTCGGATGCTCCCGCCTTAACCTCACTCCCAGCAAGTCCGCCTACGACAGCTAATGACGCTTACGAACCTTTCCTTTGGAAAGCCGGAAAACCCTTTCTTACTTTTTTTCGCCCGCTCAAGGCATACGTATCACCTCCGGAATTCCGGACACCGCTGAACACATTGTTTGGGCATGCTCTCGATATCAAAACAAAAGTAAGTTAAACCTGGACACAATTCCCGTTAATTTACGACCAAACTCCTTAAATAATCTCCGTCATACCCACTTATATTGAAAAAGCAATATGGCAAGCTCTTCTGTAGTTTTCTTTCCCAAAATTATCCACAGCACACACACATGTACGCAAAAGCACCCCACCACCTCCCAGAAACCCCCCCCCCCCCCCCCCCCCCCCGCACACACACACATACACGCGCGCGTGCACTTACCTGGCATTCATTCGCATATGTCGGTGATAGAAAGACCTCCTGTGGCCTTCCGACCGACCAACCGACTGACTGACTGACTGACTGACTGAC